>NC_056728.1:1345993227-1346311345 GCF_019279795.1 Protopterus annectens
GTCCAGCTGTCCTCTTCAGGCAAGAAAGGACCATTTGTATTGGCATCTGAAGAGGGTGTGGATGTTGCTCTTTTCCTGAGACACTCTGAAGCTCTTGATTTCCTGGGAAATGACCATTCTTCAAAGCACTCTTTTTCAGTACGGAAGCATAAAATTCGACATTTTCTTCAGGTGTGTCCCCTTCAGCTATAGCTGACAAGGAGGTTGAGCTGGATTTTGCTAAAGGTTCACTTAAAGTCTTTCAGTCTTTGCATTCTGAGTCTTCCCTTTGTTAAAAAAATATTTTTATTCAGATTCCCCACCTAAAAAGTTGTCTTTTTGTGACAAAATTGCCAAAACGTAGGAGTTATTTCAATGGCAATAAAACGAAATACCAGAGTCCAAGCTACAGTTTACTATAGATGGATTTTTCTCAGCCTGCAGCAGTTCCTCCTGTTTTGCCAGACTTAGAGGATATTTTCCTTGCAGCCAGTAATTTGCCACCTGTCCCCAGAAAATCTTTTAAATTATATAAGATTCCCCAGACCCACAAATTTCTTTTTTCAAGCCTAGATCAGACCCTACAGAATTTTTTCTTACAAAACCATCTTCTGCCGAACTCCCTTTGGCAGCTAATCCTATTCCATTTGACAAGGATGGGAAAGCCATTGATAGGTTTGGAAAGAAAGTTTATACTTCTTCCACCTTTGCCTTCAGAATACTGAATTGTCAGGCTGATATGTCCAAGGTACTGCTGGCTTCCTTTGACAATATGAGAACTGTAATCATTAGCCTTCCTTATTCAGAGATTAAGACATATCTGAACTATTTCATTTCTTATGTGTCTCATGTAAGTAAATATTCTCTAAAATTTTCTTATGACACTACTGATGCTGTTTTAGAGCAACTGCAACTGGACCAGTGATAAGAAGATTTGCCTCATTGTTTTCCTTGAATTTACTAGAGAATGTGAGAGTTGAACTCCTGAATGCTGCATTATATAAAGAGGTATTGTTCATCTCTTTTTCTGCTGAGGTACTCAAAAGACTTGATGAAAGGGAACTTAATTGAAGGGGTGACTCAGATTTTTCAATCCCTATACCTAAATTTAATAGAAGCTTTCCTTCCAGTTCAGTATCCTTTCATATGAAAGATAGTTGGCAATCATAGTGGCACACAGGGAAGCAATCTTTCAGAAAACAATGTCAGGGAGGTTAAAAAAAGAAAGATGAATCCTCCCCAAAACAAGAATGATCTAAAAATCAGATTGATCATATTCTCCATTTTGTGTTTTCTTCTCCCTACCATGGCAACCCAGTAAAGACTTCCAAAGTCTAGGACTTCAGTTTTCCAAGTAGCACCAGATAGCTTAAGTCACATAAATTTGAGAATCATTGCAAAGCACTGCAGGTGCTGCAGTAGTGTTGTTGCCTCACAGTAAGACGTTGTCCTGTTTGATTCTCAGTTAGAGCGTCTTCTGTGTGGAGGCATGCGTGAATGGGCGTACCTTCATTGAAGGTCGTGCGTCAGGGCCGGCAACTCAGCACGTGCTGCGGTAGCATTGTCGCCTCACAGTAAGACGTTGTCCTGTTCGATTCTCAGTTAGAGCGTATTCTGTGTGGAGACATGCGTGAATGGGCGTACCTTCGTTGAAGGTTGTGCATCAGGGCCGGCAACTCGGCACATAAAAATCTACTGCCAATCATTAGCAGACCGGAGTTCCGCTGTGGTGACCCCTAACCAGGAAAAGCCGAAAGACACTACAACATTGTAAAGCACTGCAACTGGCAGTGGGATTCCCTTCCTCCTTTCCAAAGAATCCCTCTTCATCCATCTAATCAACCCCTGGTTTCCTCCTGTTCTAGATCAAATGTTATCTCAAGGGGTGAAAGAACTATTTCCTCCAGATCAAATAAAGATTTTACTCAAGAATAATTTTTCTACCAAAGAAAGAAGAACATGGAAACTTGTACTGAACCTTTCTTTTCTTAAGCTTTCACTTTAAAATTGCTTTTCATCGTATTCCAATTCTCACAGATTTCAGGTGCTTTTTAAGATTTTCTGTGTCTGGTTTACATTTCCAGTTTTCTGCTTTATATTTTGGGTTGTCAGTAGCATCAAAATTTCTTACAAAGTGCATCAAACCTATAATAGCTCATTGTAGGTTACAGGACATTTACATATTTCCATATTTAGACAATTTCATAATTTTGAAGACTATTTTTGGAGCTGTCAAGAATCTCTTTCTTGGGCAAATAATCTTTTTCTCAGTCTGGGATTTCAAGTGAGCCTAGAGAAATCCTCTATCATTCCATCTCATAGGATAGTATTTCCAGGTTATCTCCTAGATACATATCTGATGATGGCTTTTCTTCCTTAGGACTAAGTGGAATTCTACAAGGAACAGTTTCTGACATTTTCCAACCAGACTCTGACAGCTGTCAGGAAATACCTCAGGATTCTAGGGTTCATGACGTCTACAATTCTTATGATTCCTTTAGCCAGACATCTCATAAGAAAAATGTAATGCTTCATCAAATCAGTTTTGGACACAACATCAGCACCCCTATATCATTTCAGATCCCAATGATGGGGTTTGTCAAAAAAGGAAATATTCTGGTGGATGAATCAGTTATCTCTCAACCCAGGCCTCAATTATCCCTTCTAGCCCCTACTCAGTTATTTGGGGAGCTGTTTCCAATGGGGTAAAAGTATAGAGTCTGTGAAACAAGTAGGAAAACTGAAACACATAAATGTCAAAAAAATGGTGTTGCTAATAAATGCTTTCAGTCTCCAAACCATCTTTGGATACCAGGCCTTCTGCTACTAATCACTGCCAGCACCACAGTGATGTGGCACAAAAACAAACAGTGGGAACCAGATCCTATCCCTTTTGCAGATTAGGTATGGAAGCCTGAGAAATAGAAAGTCAGCACAAATTTTCCACCTTAGCTACTTACATCTCATCAAAGCAGAATGTTGTAGCACACAAGATGAGCAGGACCACAACAACCCCCAAAAACAGATGGTACACCCAGGAGTCTTTCAGGAATTGATCCAATCAGGGAGCACCTTTCAGAACAGACAGTTAAATAAATTCTGCTCCAGGATTCCTAACACAAAGGCCTGGAATCATTATCATCATCATCAACCACCTTTTTTCTCATTTTCTACATCGTATTGGGTTGTCAAGACAGCTGCCGCCATCTCTCTGTCTGTTCAATGCTACTATCCTGTCTTATTGAACACTCATGCCTGACTGTCTCAGATCCTCTCTCATACAGTTTCTCCATCTCTTTGCTGCTGTCCTTGTTTCCTTTTGTCTTCTTCCTGTCTGTCTCAAATCACCAGATTGTTTTCTGCTTTTCTTTACATGTACCCAAACCACCGCAATTTGCTCTCTTTGACCTTTTCTGCAATTGGAGACACTTTGGCTTCTGCTGTTATGTCCTCATGTCTTCATCCGTCCCACAGTGTGCATCCTACCACACATCTCAGGCAGTTCATCTACAGCACCTCTATCTTCTTTAACTGCTCTGCCTTTACTGCACAGGTTTCTGTCTCATACAATAATACTGGTCACACCACTGTTTTGTACACCTCACGTTTCAGCTTCTTTGATATTCTTCTGTCATACACTACACCTGACAGTCTGTAGCAGCTGGCTGCAGCCCCCCTGATTCGAGCTTTGACCTCCTCATTCAGACTTCCCTTCTTGTTAACCACCCCTCCCAGACACTTGAAGCTGGTAAAATATTCCACTATTTTCCCTTCTATCTCAGTTCTCAGCATCTTTTGATTTCCCCCATTTCCTGCCATTACAACCATCTTATCTGTACTCAGTTTCATCCCATATATCTTCAGTTTTGCATTCCATTCCCATACCCTTTGCTGAAGTTCTTGCTCTGACACTGCCTGCAATGCATCACAAATCCACCAGGAATCAAGCAACAAACAGATGAAACCGAAGATGCAGCCAGCCAAATGAAGGAAAACTGAATTCTTTATTACTCACACAAAAGATTTAGCACTTTTGACTGGTGTATAACAGACTTCATCAGAATTTAAGCCAACAGTAAATCACATTTGGTGTAAATAACCCTCTTGAAAAAAAAATCACGTTAGCAAAAATGCTTTCCCCCACCACTCTATACACATGGCTAAACCTAATGTTAAAACCATATTTAAAGTGATACAAACATATAAAATGTTCTTAGACCAGGTAACACCACAATTTTAAAACACTAGCAATAGGCAAACTGTCATTTAAACCTGGATGTTTAAAGCATTAAGCTTGATTTGCCATCTTAATTCATGGCATTCAATAATATCTTCCCATGGGCCAACTCTAGCATTTTTTGATACCATATCCAAAAATAAAAAAAAAAATATGAGTAGAATATTGTATAATATGTTTATACAAAGCATTATTTAAATTTTAGTTTTTTATGACTAAATTATGTTCATATATTCTGTCCCTCAAGCATCTCTTTGTTTTTCCTACATAGAAACATTTGCAGTGTTGACACAAGGCAGCATAAATAACCCCCAATGAATTACAATTAACATGATACTTAGAAATTATTTTACTCCCATTAATAACAGAATCACTCTCCAAAATAAAGTTACACTGTGGGCAAAATCCACATTTAAACATTCCCAATTTTTTGCAGTGCAACAAAACACTTTTTTGTTAGTTTTATACACCTGTTCACTCACAGCATGGTCAAAAAACTGCTTGAAAGACTTAGCTTTCTTGTAGACCTCCACAGGAGCTTCCCCCAAAACTTCACACATATTATCAAAACACAAATAAATATCCAAATTTCTCTTGAGAATATAAATAATTTCACGATAATCACTGTTAAAGTCAGAAATAAATGCCTGGGAATAATCTTTATGTGACCATTGACTCAAACTGGCATTAAGACAGCTAGTAACTACTTAGTAGTGGTCTAAAATGGCCACGGTTTCTTTTTCTAGTAACTTCTTATTAAGAAAGATGTTTGTTGTATATGCCATGCTGCACACCATGGTATAGTACAAAGAGATGCAGCAGCAGGTGAACATCATTACAGGGCCTTTCATACCAAAATAGGAGCAGCAGTAGGGCAGGTGGAGAGTCAGGGGAGAAACATGCACAGGGCAGGTGCAGCACACTGCCACACTGACAAAGACGTGGTTACAGTTCCACAACTGTGGACTATGACTTAGACAACACAGATCAAAATCTTGCTAGTGTTATCACACCCAGGCTATGCAGGGCAGTGAATGGACTGGGCACCCCCTGCATCAGCCATACCCATGCCCACATATGTTGGAAATAAGCAGGGAGCAGTCATTGTCACTTGCACAGATGAGTGGACACATTGACAGATAACTGCAACACTATGGGATGAGGTAGAGTCAGGGGAGGTGAACATATAGCAGCCACATACTCTAGGAGGTTCTGCAGAGTCAGGGGAGCATATCCTCCAGTGGTGGGGTCATGATGCCATGATATGACCATCAGCAGTGTCCATTGTGTTGGCTTGCAGTGTTAAGCTTGATGTGGTCTATGGCAGGAAAGGGTAGAACTAGAGGACCATGTGCAGGCACCCCAGCAAGGCATCACAAGTGCTAGGTCTGATAAATGCTGTTACCCAGTACCTAAATAATGCCCAAAACTAAGGGTGGTCACAGACAGGTAGAAAGCATTTTATTACAATTTAAAAGGAAAAGTTTTTCTGCTTCAACTTCAAGGAGAGGAGCTTAAAACTGAGGGAAGCACCCGATGAGGAGATATCACTGGGCAACAGAATAGCTACCTACACATTGGCTGATACTGCGGGTCTATATTAATTCACTGAAATTCATCTACAGCAAACACTTTTACATCTGCATTTATTCAGTGAAAATCACTTCCAAGATTTGTTGAATATTCCAAGGGCAATGACACAATTGCTCTGCAGCACAATGGAATCCAAAAGTAATCAAACCCACCCAAGTGGGGGGGGGGGGCTTTGCCCCCCACATCCCCCCTAACTATATATACCAACTCCAAGATCGTACTACAGTGGGGGAAAAGGGCAAGGTTGTGTAGCTGGCCAACTACTTCATTGTTCTTGGAAAATTCAGCAAATCATGGAAGTGATTCTCACTGAATGCATGTCGATGAAACAATGTTTGCTGAAGATGAGTTTCGGCAAACTAATACAGACCCGAAACTGCTTAGTTGTAATACTCTTGCCCAGGTGACACATGCCATGCATGAGGAAGATGTTCAGTACCACTTCATTCTCCTAGCTAGTTTATTTTACAAAGCACTGTCTTCCTGAAATGGTCATGTGAGTACAGGCACACATGCAGGCAAATCATGTTAGTCAGGGGTGTGTATGATGTACTGTGGACTACACATTAGTATACCAATGACCTCCACCCTTTATGAACCTGATTATCATCTGCATTTAGTGCTATGTACAACCCCCCCCCCATTTATGCATTGCACCCATACCTCAATATATGTTCCTGGAACCTCACACCCCCTTGTGTCATATCCTCCCCACAATCTGCTATGCTCAGTTTGTAATACCCCAGCCAGTGGCATGGTTCTAACATACATATACAGCAAAACACCTGCCTCACTCACCCTGAATCCACCACAGAGCTTGTCTTTGCCGAGGTGTTTTGCCATGTATTACTCCTTTCTTAACTCTGTGATGCCCCACATCTACAAAGGATTTAGTTTGTCTATTTTTACGTTGTATGGCTGTAAATGGTACTGCCCAAAATGGGGCTGTTGCATTATGCTGTGCACATGAGGTTACCACTGTGCACCTTGAGTGGACCTGACTGAGTGGCCAAGGCAGCTTCAGGAACTGAGAAATGCACAGCGTCAGCATGGTATGCCTTGGAGAAAAGGATTTTCCTGTTCTTCCTGAACAGGAACTTTAGGGAATGTCTGATAGGATATTATAATGGCACTTTGAAGAAACAAGATGCCTGGCATGGTCTGGCAATAAATGCTGAGTGATGCCATTTGCATCACCCATTCTGATGACAAATGTAGACACTGATGCGGCAACCTGATGCAATGACATGGAGATCTTCTTCACCAGTAGGAGGCAGGCATTCCAGGGTGGGAGCTGGAAATGCACTCTAAGAAATGTTTTTTTTTTATTCAGAGCCATTGTCTTCTACTATCTTGATGGTTGTAGATGTATACATGACATTAGATACTTTGCTTTCCAGCAATGGCGAATCATTAACTATATATGGCTGCTGGCTGCCACAGAAAGCAGAACCACCTCCCCAGGCAGCAGGATACATGTGTGCTGTGTTGCAATCCAACTCTCATTTGCATTGCTGCTTTTATCATAGTGTGTGTGTGTGTGTGTGTGTGTGTGTGTGTGTGTGTGTGTGTGTGTGTGTGTGTGTGTGTATGTATGGATGTATATATATATGTGTGTGTGTGTGTGTGTGTGTGTGTGTGTGTGTGTGTGTGTGTGTGTGTGTGTGAGTGTGTGTAATTTATTCCCAGTCTGTCAAATTTCTGTTGGTCCAGGTATGGAGAAAGAGTAAGAGAAGTGAGCCACACAACCTCAGTCTCCACCAGCTGCTGCATCTGGCTCTGTGTTGCAAGTGGCTGTCAGGTCGGCATCTCCACAGAGGTTGGGGTGAAGGTTCCTCTGCCAGTGGTGACCTGAAGGAGTTATGTCTGTCCTCTGTGACTGCTTCTCAGAAAGGGGGAGGTAAAGGCTCATCTCCTGAAGGTGAATAAGGGGGTCTTTCAGCAAGAGTTGCAGAGGCTGGTTATTGCTAATGTGCATCAGCAGCTGGGTATTCTCATCAGGAATACTGAGTGCCTTCTGACACAGCTGGTGGAATCACATGACCAGCAGGCTCCAGTCTCTGGGCCTCCAGAGAACTACCAGCCCATACCATGCATGGAGTTGTTGCCCTTTTTGTCAGCCATGCCAGTGTCCAACCTATACTCTCCCATCGTTTTTCTACTTTATGTGGCATCCACATGTTGGCCTTGCATGCCTCTGTATCACTTCTCCTGCTGTGTGTTAGGTTGACACTGTTTATCCAATTGTCTCTTTTCATAGGCAGCCCTTTGCTTTGTGTGTAAGCTCTTTCCACTGCCTGATACATGTATGATTAACTCTGCAGCTCTTCATATAATGACCTCCTTGAAGATGTGCAGCATTGTCTGTTCAACTGAGTCTGCAATGTGTTGGGCATGTGTGGTAGCTTGCGATTATTTGAATGCTCAGTGGAGTGTGTGCAACCACTTGAGCTGCAATGATTGATGGAGTAGATGTATTGTCATAGACATATATATGTATATATATATATATATGTATATGTATATATATATATATATATATATATATATATATATATATATATATATATATATATCAAAAAGATATGCGATAGAGTGCCAGCATCAACATTTGTAATACCTTTCTTACATATTTGTAGCATATAGTAAAACTTTGCACCTAATGACTCGCTGCCTCACTTTCAGATTTCTTTTTCTTCATTCTAGAGTGGAAGAAAGTTTCAAGACCTTGTTCTGGTCCATATTTGGTCTATCGGAAGTAACCTCAGTTGTCCTCAAGTACGACCACAAATTCATCGAGAATATTGGTTACGTTCTGTATGGAGTATATAACGTAACAATGGTCGTTGTTCTCCTCAATATGCTCATTGCTATGATCAACAGCTCCTACCAAGAAATTGAGGTACCATAATTAGCCATTTCTACGTCAAATGCTTTAAGCAGATACAGATCCACCACATTGTTGTTTTGTTACAATTGTTCAAATAAGCTAGTTTAGCATAAAATATGTCAGTAGTACAATACACTTCCAATTAATTTCTCATTAATATCAATGAGGAGTCTTGCAGTTGAAGAGAAAATTGTTATAATTTTCTTTCTTGCTAATAATGTGTTTGCATTTTTTTCTAATTCAGTAGTACAATGGCAAATATTACTTTCTGGAATCATTTTAAAGACAGTGCCTCTTACTTCCCTGTCACCATAAAGGGCAATCCAAAATGTTACAACTGAAGTCAGCAATCTCCCCTTCATGTACTTCAGAATAAGAATTGTGAGCACTAGGTTGCTAACAGTATGCATACTATTTTTTTTACAACAGGACGATGTAAAATGTTGATTGCTGTCTCAGCATTAATTTAAGAATCCATGGATCACAATATGACTTCTTAAATGAATGTATTTAGTAGCTTTATGTGTTAGCAACTGGAGCAGGGAGTTGACTAGAAGAAACTCTTTCCTACACTTCAGCGACCATCAGTTTGCTTTTGTTTGTTTGTTTTGTTTTGGGTTTTTTTTTTGGTTCATTTTTGATCCTCAACCTCAGGAAGACCTTTTTTTTACTCAATTTTGGATTAACTGGAATTCAGATCTTTAGAAAAAGGTAGGAGCAAACTACATAGGAAAAACTGGGAATGTGGAACAATAAATACAAGGAGGAATGAGGTTTAAAAGATGGCAGGACTTAAATGAGCTATGTATTGTTTGACTGAAAATGATTGGGTAGATTATAAGTGATGTAATGTTTGCAACTGGGAGTGTGTCAGTATGGTTTGTGTTGTAAAATGCTTGTAACTAGGATTGTGTCAATGTGGTTTGTTTTCATTTATATAAATGTAAGATTGTTTATGCTGTAAATGATGGTTTAATAAAGCTGTTTCTTGTTTAAAAAAGGGGGCAGGAATTGAATAATTTATGTAATGTTGCTTAGGTATATATGATATATATAGCAATATATGTGAAGCATAATGTTTGTTAATTTTAACTTACTAATGCAGTCTGATTACCTTTATATAAATATAAATGCGCCTATTTCACAAGTGATAATTCAATAAAGGTGTTTAACAAAACAAACAAAAAAAATGGGAGTGTGAGACTGTAGGCTGCCAAGGTTCCAGATAACCCAGCAATGTCTCTCATATGTATCACACAGCAGATGAATACTCCAAGGAGCAAATGTCCCATTGTAAAGCACAAAAAATAAAATAAAAACTGTAGTATAAACAACGGAGCAAACACTGGCACTTGGGACCATAAAAAATGTTTAATCCAGTTTTAAAAACAAGGTAAGCACTTTCACCAAATGCTTCTTCAGACCATATGAAAAAACCTGCCCCATTCTCACAGTTTAAATACATTCTAACAACCAATCAGACATCACAGTTAATTAGTATTAAAAGGAAACATGCTCCAAAACAGTAATAAAATACAAAATATAAAACAAACATAGGTTTGGAATATACACATTGCACAGAAGGATATTCACATAAAAAGGGGGAAAAAGAAAAAAAAATACATACAATCAAAGCCTTCTATAATGCATTGACAGCAATATTAAACCTTCAGGTATCTAGCTTTTAATTGAGATTTTAGGGAGGCTTCCTCATTGAGGCCCTTCCCCCTATCAGCCCTAAGTCTAATAATCTATCTAACCCTTTTACTTTCAGTGCAGTTCCTAGTGTCTCCTTCACATATACTTGGTATAATAACATCTATGGCCATGAACTTAAAAACATGTTCAGCTCCTTTCAACATAACATGTTTAGATAGTGCATTATTGTTTAAACGTATTCTAATGGTATACAGATGTTCCCTAATCCTGTCCTTGAACATCCTATCCGTTTTATCCACATAGTATGAAAAACATGTCACATAGTACGCTAAATATACAATGTGCTCAGTGAGGCAGTCAGCAGAGACTCTGAAGACGAATTTTTGACCTGTATCTGGGTGAATGAACTGGCCACTGTTGTCAAAGTTCCCACAATAATTACATCTACCACAAAAAGTAGTACTATGATGCTCATGGAGGATACCAATGGGTGTGTCCTTGGGATAACACAACATTCTCTTCAAGTTCCATTTATTCTTAAAAAGAAAATGGGGGGAGTTTTAGGTCAGGATCAACTGTTAATATATCCCAGTTTCTTCTAACCACTTCTATAATAGAACTAGCATCATTAGTGTAATATAATGGCACTTTTACTTCCATTTCATTCTTAACAGGTATCATATTGCCATTAACAGTTTCTGAGTTAGAAAAGTAAGGGCTAGCTGAGCTCTTCCTAAGTTCAGGGATCTCATCTAAAATGTTGTCGACCTCTGGGGTACTATACCCCCTATCAGATAATCTAGCCCTTAGGCTAGTCAATTCTTCTTCAAAGTCATTATCTGATATATTTAGTCTTGATGCTCTCATTCCTTGTCCCTTGATCACATTCTTAAGCACATACTGTGGGTGCATACTGCACCTGTGAAGCAAGGTGTTCCTATAGCAAGATTTTCTATGGACACCTGCGTTGACCATACCATTGTCTAATCTCTGTACATAGACATCTAAATATGCAATTAAGGATAAAGAATAAGTCATAGTGTACTTAAGATAACTAGTGGCTTCATTTAACTGTTGGTGGAAAGCGGTTAACTGTTCCTCACTGCCTGTCCAAATGAGGAACAAATCATCCACAAAACAACGATAAAATGAAACATATCTAATGCATGGGTCAGTACTAAACATAAAATCCTCCTCCCATAGTGCCATAAACATATTGGCGTAGCTACTGGCACATGACGTGCCCATAGCTATGGCATCTTTTTGCAGACAAATGACTCCATCAAACATAAAGGCATTATTCTCAATCACTGTTTCCAAAAATAAACATAATAAATCTACAACAGAGCTATCATATTCACTATGTCTTATGAGATATCTATGTATTGACTCAGCACCCTCAACATTTGGTATAATAGTAAACAAGGACTGCACATCCAGAGTGACAAAGTAATACTCACTATTCACAGGTAGGGTGTTTGTAAAACTATATAAATCCATGAGGAACTGATTTGAATCTCTTAATACAAACTCATTCTTATCCAAAATTGGACATAAGAAGTTTTCAATATATAAAGAAAAGAATTCGGTACACCAACCCCTGCCTGCTACAGTTGGCCTAAGTGGTGGTCTCAACCCATCCTTATATATTTTAGGCAGTCCCTGTATAACAGGAATAAGAGGATGTTCCAGTCTTAAGAAGTTAAACATCTCTCTAGATAGGAGGAGGCTAAACTGAGAGAGACTGTTAGAGAACAGCAAGAGCAGTTGTATAAGAACTATCTGCAGAATGTTCTAGATAAGGCGATTGAAAGACTCCTGGATGAGGTCGTTCTATATGAAAGGAAATTATTACAGCAGAAAAAGCATAAAATTGACAAAGATACTGTGGATTTTAAGAAGAGATATGTTTTTACATGGCCCAGGAATGACATGGGCTTACATTCTAGTGAATGTCCTGGGCCTTCTGTGAATGCTGAGGTTAATTCTACTAGTTCTAACTCTAGTGTAGAGTTGTTACCTAATAATAATTCATGTGAGACTGCATTCCACACTACCAGTGAAACAATAAGTCCAACGGTTAATGGGCATGTTTCCCCACCCACAGTATCTGGTAATACTGGGCCAGGGGTAAATAAGGCTGTACATACTTTATCCTTGGGGAAAGATGTTAGAAGAAAAATGCAGTATGCCACCACCTATGCATCCAGTGGTGATACTACAGCTTCCACCAGTAACTCCTTTCTGGTTTTCCCTTAATCAATCAGTGGGAATTTTGGGGGAGAAGGGACTCCATCTCAGAGTTGGGGTTGACACAAATGGAAGCTTTCAATGGAGAGGAACTCCAGTCAGACACTCAAGAAAATGTGGAGTCAACTAGGGACAGGTTGATCTGGACTATATCTGACCGTGTTTTGACAATGGATGAAAATTCTGTTTTGGAGTACGGGCTTACATTTATCCCTACTGCGAAAAGTGACTTGACTGATACCCTGCTTGATCTGAAGCTCTTTAGTAGGAATGTGATACTGAAATGTGAATTTGGCAATAACGTGAATGTTTGTAATGCCAGTTTTAGGAAACCTAGTTTATATATTCCTGTCTCACATCCTTTAGTTGATGTATTCAATAAATGCATGGAAAATGATTTATATGAAATGTATGACAGTAGAAATAATAATACTTATTCAAAGAGTAAGAAATATAATCTTACTAGGGGTCAGAGACTGGCCTTGACACAGTTACAAAAAGATGATAGTATAGTAATCAGGCCAGCAGATAAAGGTGGTACAACTGTCATTATGAACAAGTGTGATTATTATGCTTCTATGAAAGAAATATTAAGTGACAATAGTTTTTATTCTGTAAAAGATACAGCACAGGTTACTGTTTTAAAATCTAGAATATCTGATATGTTGGAGGATATACTGAAGAGACAATATCTAGAGAGGTGTTTAACTTCTTAAGACTGGAACATCCTCTTATTCCTGTTAATCAGGAACTGCCTAAAATACAAAAGGACAGGTTGAGGCCACCCCTTAGGCCAACTGTAGCAGGCAGGAGTTGGTGTACCGAATCCTTTTCTTTATATACAGCTTCCATGGGACCTGACAATATCCCTGACTGTGTTCTACATGAACTACAGAGTGAACTGGCACCTCACCTGTGTGCCCTCTTCAATCACAGCCTCACCTCAGGCTTTGTCCCTACCGAATGGTGTACTGCTGCAGTCATCCCTCTCCAAAAATAAGGAGCGACTACAGACCCTGGAAACTATCGCCCCATTAGCCTGACGAGTCTGATATGCAAAGCTATGGAACACATCATCATGGATCTAATAAACAAGGATATAGGAATCTCCAAACTCTGGATTCCCACACAGTTTGATTTTGTGAAGGGTAGAACATGCCTGCTCAACTTGGCTGACTTCTTTGAGTCAGTCACCAGAGCTGTGGTAGAACACAGTCAGGGATATTGTCAGGTCCCATATAAGCTGTATTCTTATACAGTAATACTGGGTGCCTGGCAATCTACTGCTATTGTGATTGGTCCTTTGGGGGGAGGGATAAATTTGGCACTGAATCTGTCGGTCAGTATATTGGCAATATCTGTTGGCTTGGTATAGGAGATACCATTGTGCAGTAGCTCAGAGCAAATCTGGGTATTGCTATATAATATAATGTTATGTTGAAAGACGTTGAACATGTTTTTAAGTTCATGGCCATAGATGTTATTATACCAAGTATACTTGAAGGGGACACTAGGAACTGCACTGAAAGTAATGGGGTTAGATAGATTATTAGACTTAGGGCTGATAGGGGTAAGAGCCTCAATAAGAAAGCCTCCCTAAAACCTATATTAAAAGCTAGATACCTGAAGGTTTAATATTGCTGTCAATGCATTATAGAAGGCTGTGATTGTATGTATTTTTTTCTTTTTCCCCCTTTTTATGTGAATATCCTTCTATGCAGTGTGTATATTCCAAACCTGTGTTTGTTTTATATTTTGTATTTTATTCCTGTTTTGGAGCATGTTTCCTTTTAATACTAATTAGCTGTGATGTCTGATTGGTTGTTAGAATGAATGTAAACTGTGAGAATGGGGCAGGTTTTTTCATATGGTCTGAAGAATCATTTGGTGAAAGCGCTTACCTTGTTTTTAAACCTGGATTAAACATTTTTTATGGTCCCAAGTGCCAGTGTCTGCTCCGTTGTTTATACTACAGTTTATTTTCTCTCTTTTTATATATATATATATATATATATATATATATATATATATATATATATATATATATATATTAAAAGACATGAATGCATCATGCAAAAGTAATTTCCAGTTGTATATTACAGGATATGTATGAGGGTAGTGTGACAGCGGTGAGGTCTGCAGTGGGAGTGACGGATGCGTTTAAGGTGGAGGTGGGATTACATCAAGGTTCAGCTCTGAGCCCTTTCTTATTTGTAATAGTGATGGACAGGTTGACAGACGAGATCAGACAGGAGTCCCTGTGGACTATGATGTTTGCAGATGACATTGTGATCTGTAGTGAGAGTAGGGAGCAGGTGGAGGAGACGCTGGATAGGTGGAGATATGCTCTAGAGAGAAGAGGAATGAAGGTCAGCAGGACTAAGACAGAATATATGTGTGTGAATGAGAGGGAGGATAGAGGAATGGTGAGGATGCAGGGAGTACAGGTGGCGAAGGTGGATGAGTTTAAATACTTGTGATCAACAGTTCAGAGTAATGGGGAGTGTGGAAGAGAGGTGAAGAAGAGAGTACAGGCAGGATGGAGTGGGTGGAGAAGAGTGTCAGGAGTGATTTGTGACAGACGAGTACCAGTAAGAGTGAAAGGAAAGGTCTACAAGAGGGTAGTGAGACCAGCTATGTTATATGGGTTGGAGACAGTGGCATTGACAAAAAGGCAGGAGTCAGAGCTTGACGTGGCAGAGTTGAAGATGTTAAGATTTGCAGTGGGTGTGACGAGGATGGACAGGATTAGGAATAGGTATATTAGAGGGTCAGCCCCGGTTAGAAGGTTTGGAGACCAAGCCAGAGAGGCAAGATTAGGTTGGTTTGGTCATGTGCGAGGAGGGATGCAGAGTATATTGGGAAAAATATGCTAAGGATGAAGCTGCCAGGTAACAGGAAAAGAGGAAGGCCTAAGATAAGGTTTATGGATGTGGTGAGAGAGGACATGCAGGTGGTTGGTGTGACAGAGCAAGATGCAGAGGAAAGGAAGAAATGAAAACAGATGATCCGCTGTGGCAACTCCTGACGGGAGCAGCCGAAACAAGAAGAAGAAGAAGATTAGTGTGATGTAGGAATAGTCTTGTCGGGGGGGCCCCAAAGCTGAAGTTTGCTGGAGGCCTCCAAATTGCAGACACTGACCCTGAAGATACATGAATCTGGTAGCAATTGGAAATTCAGATGTAAGAGTTCTGGAAATGTGCTAGGTGAAACACTGCATTATATGGTAACATTTTTAAAGACCATTGCCTATTTTCTTGTAGTTATGTATTGCTGCCAGATGGATCTATGTTATATGATTAACTTTTTAAACAGTCAAATTTAATTTGATCAAACTCATATGATTTACTATTTAAAAAGAAAAACATGTAAAAACTCAAAAAAAAAAAAACGCATTTTGGGAGGGGTCAAGCCCCCCTGCATCCCATACACCCCCTGATAATTATATATACCAATTCTGAGCTTGCACTACAGTGGAGGAAAGGGCATGTGTATTGATTCTCACTGTACTGCAATCTCAGGGCAATTCACTTTTTAAGCGAATAGGGATACATGTGACTTTTTAAGTAGTCAGTCACATGAGTTTGATCATATGAAATTCGATTATTTCAAAAGTCGAATTTTTAACATAGACCACTGCCATACACTGTACCTGTGGACCCCAGCCATTAACAAACTTTACAATAAGAGGAGAAAGCTATTACACGATAGAACAAAATCCATAAAAGGGAAGTCACCCCTGATCATTATTAGTAAAAAAATACGAGCACTCATAAAATCAACTAAGGCCAATTTTGAGAGAAAAATTGCCATGGATTCAAAGGACAATCATAAGGCCTTTTTCAGCTATGTTAGGAACCTGGGTGGAAACTCACAGATATGCTCAGAATTAGTCCAAAATGATACAAAAATCACTGAACCCACAGACATTGCCAACATACTGGCAGACAGGTTCAGTGCAAACTTCACCCCCCTCCCCCAAAGGAGAGATAACTATCCCAGCCGAGTGTAGCCTCCCGGACATCTCAAATGCGCAGGTGAAAGCTGCTCTCTAAAGCTAAAAACACAGCATCAATGGGACCGGATGGTGTCCCCGGCTGTGTGCTACACGAGCTAAATGAGGAATTAAACCCGCACATAAGGCAGCTGTTTAATCTCAGCCTTACCACAGGATACGTGCCCAAGGAGTGGCGTGACGGCAACTGTGGTCCCACTCCACAAAGGTGGCCTCACGGACCCTGGTAATTACCGCCCCATAAGCTTAACAAGTCTAGTCTGCAAAGCTATGGAGAGGATCATAATGGAGCTCATAAACAAAGATATAGGGACTTGCAGACATTGGACCCGACCCAGTTTGGCTTTGTCAAGGGAAGATCATGCCTTTGAACTTGGTCGACTTCTTCGAAATAGTCACCAAGGCCATTGATGAGGGAAAGGCAGTCCATACAGCCTACCTTGACCTTGCAAAGGCTTGACACAATACCCCACTCGGTATTGTAGAAAAACTTACCAGCTTAAATGTAAACCCATATGTCACAAGATGGGTTGCAAACTGGCTTAAGGACAGAACCCACAGGGTTAGAGTTGCTGGCGCTGTGTCAGACTCCAAGCCGGTCACAAGTGGTGTCCCACAGGGCTCGGGTCCTTGGCCCCTATTGTTTGGCATCTACTTCTCAGAAGTGCAAATGGGAGCTTGGAAGTTGAAGATGTTAATATTTGCAGTGGGTGTGACGAGGATGGACAGGATTAGGAATAGGTATATTAGAGGGTCAGCCCCGGTTAGAAGGTTTGGAGACCAAGCCAGAGAGGCAAGATTAGGTTGGTTTGGTCATGTGCAGGAGGGATGCAGAGTATATTGGGAAAATATGCTAAGGATGAAGCTGCCAGGTAACAGGAAAAGAGGAAGGCCTAAGATAAGGTTTATGGATGTGGTGAGAGAGGACATGCAGGTGGTTGGTGTGACAGAGCAAGATGCAGAGGAAAGGAAGAAATGAAAACAGATGATCTCACTGTGGCAACCCTGGATGGGAGCAGCCAAAGAAGGAGAAGAAGAAGATTAGTGTGATGTAGGAATAGTCTTGTCGGGGCCCCAAAGCTGAAGTTTGTTGAGGCCTCCAAATTGCAGACACTGACCCTGAAGATACATGAATTGGTAGCAATTGGAAATTCAGATGTAAGAGTTCTGGAAATGTGCTAGGTGAAACACTGCATTATATGGTAACATTTTTAAAGACCATTGCCTGTTTTCTTGTAGTTATGTATTGCTGCCAGATGGATCTATGTTATATGATTAACTTTTAAACAGTCAAATTTAATTTGATCAAACTCATATGATTTACTATTTAAAAAGAAAAACATGTAAAACTCAAAAAAAAAACGTGATTTTGGGAGGGGTCAAGCCCCTGCATCCCACATACACCCCTGATAATTATATATATTAATTTGAGCTTGCACTACAGTGGAGGAAAGGGCATGTGTATTGATTCTCACTGTACTGCAATCTCAGGGCAATTCACTTTTGCTTAATAGGATACATGTGACTTTTTAAGTAGTCAGTCACATGAGTTTGATCATATGAAATTCGATTATTTCAAAAGTCGAATTTTTAACATAGACCACTGCCATACACTGTACCTGCTGATAAGAAAGGTGTACATTAGTAGCACCTGTACAGACAGCATCAAGTTACTAAAGTAAAGTACTGCTACAGGATCTGTGTACTCAATAATAAAGGAAGGAATGCAGATGTAAAACAACAAGGTGCCCAAACCTGAGCCCACCATAACAACAAGATCAAAGAAGATGCAGTGTGGTTCACACAGTGTCATAATGGAGAACCAGTCAATAGTGCTGGGATCCGTGCAGCAGTCTTTCAAATGCACTAGAACCAGAACATGTAGTATCAAATTAAATCCCTTTCTGATATCTGAAAAACAGGTGTTCTCAGTTAATCTGCCATTACCAACAAGGTGGTGAGTGGAATATGTAAGTGTGTGTGTAATACAATATAGCTGCCCAGGACTGAATCAATATACCTATACAGAAAAGACCAAATATCATATGGTAGTCCTAAAGCTGAATGAAGATATCAAGTGTAAGAATTTAAAGACTTGGACTAGGAGAAAAAAAGCTTAAATAGCAGTTATTTACTAGAGAGGTGTCTCCCACTTTGTGTAGTGGATTTTTTTAATTAAAACTAGAAATGTTTGGGAGGAAAGGAATGTATCAAAAATGTGTTGTAGAGGGGTACCTCTGTAGGGAATGCTGGATTTTATGAAGCAGGTGAATGTTCATGTCATCCACCCAGAAGATTAAAATGTGTTTACTGTTTCTGTATTACTATGAAAACCTAAGCAAACTTCTAGTTTTTTTGCACATTTTATCCATCATTAGAGGCTTCCAGTAGTAAGAAGACTGAGGGCAAACATTTAAAAAAAAAAAATCACACAATCGCTATTGTGTCCATCCCACAATAACTCTCCACTGCCTTCAGCTGTGAACTACTAGTGTTATGGGAGAATGAGTAACGTACCTCTGGGAATTCATTAACAGAAGTAAATCTCTAAATTTAAAGACAAATACCACAGAGGACCTGAACTCATATTTTGTACAGAAATTTAATTCAGACTCCCAAATGACACTCATGTGACACTGAAATACAAGTGCAGATAACAGTGGCAGGACATTAGGGACTGTAGTGAGGATGACAGAAAATATCTAATGACTGCTGCATCAGTAGCCCATGCAGGCTAAGTCCGCCTCACATCACTTGTGCACTTAGATGTCCTTAGTGCCAGTTCTTTTGCAATATTTGGGTTTCATCAGGGTGTTATTGTGAACAGCAGTTATGTAAATATTCAGTGTTAAATCTGCAAACATGAAAACAAACAGAGTAGCTTGCATCGGCTTTTTAGTCTGTGCAAGCATATAAGTCCAACACGTTACATACAAAAGTCATGGGTCTTCTTACCTGCAGTAATTAAACGTTTGTTGTCTTCCCATGCCCTTGTTTTCTCCACATTAAACTTTACTTGGTTTCATATGAAGAGCACATCTGACTAATTGTATTTACACTTCTTTCCTAATGACCAAAGTAGAAGTGCTGATCTTTCTATACAATGCACATAGGTAGCTTCATAAGGCCTTTAACAATATTTGGCTGTTATATAACCTTTCTCCATGGAAACAAGTTTAGTAGAAATGCAAAACAATATGTATAGGAAACATAAAGTACATTTTGTCACAGTACTTCAAATTAGAAATAAAATGTATTCTGACAAAATTAAATGAATTTCCATATTCGTTCATGAAGGGATTTGACCTCATTACATGTATTGGCAATACAGTCCATGTGTTAGGCATGTGCACCTAGCTAGAACACCATTCAGTAAGTAAAGGTGAAAGAAATCTCTCTTTACTCTTATAATTTAATATTTTATATGTTCCTGGAATTACAGTACCCTAAAAAGAAAAGTCCACCCTCACGTACAGTTTGACTCAGGTCTGAAGTTTCTTTCCTCCCTACGGTATGATTCCAGTATGGTTTACTTACCAGAAACCAGTCTGTAGTAAAACAAAAAAAAGATTAATTTCCTTCCCTTGGAATCAAAGGAAGGAGAAGCCCTACCTCCATTTTTATTTAACTTAAACTCTCACATGTACAGGAATTTGTAATCATCTACATGACATACCACAAACATAAGGAAATCTGTAGTTTTTCCTGTCAAGTATTGCCCACAACCATGCATAGACATTCCTCAGTTTTTCTGATGTCAGCAGCTGCTATAAAAAGTGAGCCTGTCTCTGTGGTCATGGCAGAGAGACAGAGAGAGAGAGAGAGAGAGACAAAGCCTTGACTGTTGCCCAGAGAATTGGGATTACACTAGTGGCACCACCACTGGAGGAACAAGATGGGGGTAGGGAGAGAGAGAAAAGAATAAATGAGCATGGCTTGCTTTCAAATCCTGGGGCAGGGATGGTTTGCAAGCTTTAAGTAAGCTCACAGGAAGGCATAATTTCTGGCAATGTTCCTTGTGAAAGTAAAGGATGAACAGTGTGACAGCCTATTGTAGAACCCCTTTACCTGCAGAAGCTGAGTGCATACAGAGGACAGAGTGTAAGGTAAAAACATAAACAACCCCTGAAAGCGATAGGGAATAAATGAGCTGGTTGGCTGGGAAAGGCCTGATGATCATGAGGCAGCAGAGGAAAAACTGAAAAAAGGGAAAAAAAATAAAAGAAAGAAATGTGTATACAGTGTGGTTTTGTCTTTTTAATAAAGAAAGAGAGACAGTACCTGTAAACACATTTAATCACATTTTTGTACAGTGATCTACCTGTTAAGAGTTATTTTTTTGTGTAATATCTTTAAAAAAAGTAATGTTTAATACACTGTATGTAGAATCACTACTAATTTCTCATGCTCAAGGATTATTCTTTTGATGAACTGTTAGTATACAATAATGTAACAGTTCAAGAGGTAGCAATGCAACAGAAGTGGGAAAATACAATGTTCAAAGATATTTGTACCTCAGTAAAAAAATAAAAAATTATCATAAGACACAGTACCATCGCTGGCTCATCTGGCACCCTAGACCTTTGGCAGTTATTGAGACTGACAACCCCTCAAACCAAAGTTATAGGCAAACAAACGTCTTCTGTACTTTCTGTAACTTAAAGAAGGCATCAAATGTGCATGAAATGGCCAATGCTAATAGTTTGCCTGAGTCAGAGGAGGCAGAAAATGATGGCAGTATCTTTGTGGCAGGAGTCACAGTGTTTTACAGTGCAGATACTAAGAAAGTCTTCAGAATGATGCAGGTGTAACCCTAGAGGCAGCTGGGAAAAAAAAATTGAACTGGATATTAGGGCAGCAGGGTGAATATAATAAACTAGTTCTACGTGTATCACTAAAGAAACCAAGGATGCTATTAAAGACATTCACTGAAGAGACTCATTTAGCTCAAGGGCAAATATATAAAAGTGCTTGTGACATTTCAGGGCTTTGGTACAGCAGGATAAACCCAAGATAATTGTATTCATTTATTTGACATTTGGTTACCAGTAAAAGTCTGATTGGGCAAGAAACCCATTTTCAGCAGAGGCCCAGGCAGAAAAACTTCAATACAAAGTAAAGGAAAATAGAAATTTTACATAATTAACCACAAAAGTTAAACAAAGGAGAGTAGTCAGTTTACAGAAGAACCAAAAAAGGCATATACATACATTGGACATGGAAGATAAACAAGCATGTCTAAGCAAAAACTAACATACATGCATTGTTACAGAGAAGATTAACAATTATATTTGCAGACATACATTTTACATAGGATGTTTAACACAACATGGTGGATGTAGGAGGCATGGTTGTATCATGAAGGAGTTACATAAATAAAAAGAGCCCACGTAGTTGGTCCAGGTTATTTGTTTAAATACCGAGATATTTTACTTGTTGGTAGGAATAGAAGAAAAAGATAGTTAGAATTTGAGATAAGGCAGGTAAAGGATGATAGAATGGGGAGGAGTGGAAGAATTAAGATATAGATTCAATAAAAGATGGTAGGGTGATTCAGCACACAGGGAGCTGGTGATTGGGTAAAGTTGGACAGAGGATCTAAAATGGAAAGGGGAAGGTGAAATTAGCAAAGGTGGTAGTCATAATTCAGGTAAAGGTGGAAGAAAGGGAGCAAGTGGCGAGGAAGTAGGAAGTGGAGTAGTTGAACTAGGGTAAAGTAAAAGGAGGCAGAAATCACCTTTATTTGGAGCAGAGACAGATGCGTGACCTGCTTAGGGAGTCTTTTAGTTTACGATTAAAATTCTTGAAATTAGTGGTAGTTTTGATATCTAAGGGTAGTGTGTTCCATAGTTTGGTCAATGAGTAGGAGTATAGACATTGTCTGGCAGGTTTGTTGATTTATATAGCATTAGAAGCTGTTTGTCTCCAGAGCGGAGAGCCCAACTGGGGGTGTAAACTTGTAAAACTGAATTTAAGGTAGGACAGGCTTCAGGTTTGTAGATAATTTCATGGGCAGTTGTTAGTTGGAGGTAGTTTATATATTGTGGAGGTTTAGCCAGTTAAGGGGATGAGAGCAGAACAATGATGTTTGAGTAAGATACACCTGTAGCAAATTTAGTGATTTTGTTATAGCAGGATTTAAGCTTATGTTTTAGTGTGTTCTGAAGTTTTTTTTAAAATGGGGGCACCATATAGCAAGGAGGGTAGCAGACAGGTTGTAGCTAGTGTTGTTTTGGTGGCTGTATCCATGAAATATTTGTGTCGACAGAGCATCCCTAGTTTGTGGTGTGCTTTTTGGAAAAGTTACATCTATGAAGATCAAAGATAAGTTTATTATCTGTTGTTACTTCTAATAATTTGGTGTATGGGATCACTTCAGTTTCTTTGTTATTTAATGGAAGTATCTTAAAGTCAGTTGAGAGGGCTCTTGGTGTAAAAAGGAGGAGTTTAGTTTTATTGGGGTTGAGTAATAGTTGTGCATTATTGAGCCAGGATTCAATGGAGGTGAGGGCAGTTTGAGTTATCTGTCTAAGGTGTGTCATGTTATTGGAGGAGGAAATGAGAGTAGAGTCGTTGGCATATTGGATTAGGGAACTTTTGCAAGAGGCGGTATGGAGGTTATTTATGAAGGCATTGAAGAGGAGAGGTCCAGGGATGCATCCATGTGGAACACTTGTTTTATTGGTTAGAAATTGAGAGAGACGTCCTTACCATTTTACGCATTGTTGTCTGTCAGACAGGTAGCTAGAAAACCACTGTAGAGAGGGACTAGAAAGGCTAAGGGTAGAAAGTTGTTGTAAGAGTTTGGGGCATGAGACAGTATCAACAGCTTTCGATAGATCAATAAATAGTGCTGATGTTAGTTGCCCAGAGTCTCTTGCTTTATTAATTATGTCCATGAAGGATATTAGTGCGGTTGTTGTACTATGAGCAGGTCTAAAGCCATGTTGGGTGGGTGCTAGTAGATCAGTATGGATAAGGTGGCCAAAAAGTTGTTTATAGATGCATTTTTTTCTCTGAGTTTGGAAAGAGGAGATAGGATTGCGATGGGGCAGAAGTTAGTTTAGTAGAATTTCCTCCTTTGTGTAATGGGGTTACAGCTGATTTTTTTCAAAAGGAGGGAACATGGGATTCTTTGATGGATCTGTTCATGAGAATACTAATTGGGTAAGCAACTGCATCAGCAGCAATTTTCAGGTATTCGGCTGGAAGGTTATCTGCAGAAAGAGAGCAGGGTTTGACTTTATGTAGTAGGTTACATATGTAGCTAGTGAGTACAGGATGTAATCAGTGGCTAGGAGGTTTAGAGGCTATAGTTGAGATGCTTTGAGAAGACAGGGAAGGGAATACAATATCTTTGGATGATGTCTGAGAGAGAGGTACGTTCAGATCATTTATGAGATTGTGACCAGGAGGCTTGTTAGGATCATAGAACAAGCTAGATATACTTTCTATAAAGTGAGTATTAAACAATTCCGCAATTTGAGATGGAGATTTGTCTGTGAATGGGGTGGGATTTTGTTTGGACCCTGGGGGTGAGAAGTAATGAGCTAGTAGGCCAAATTTTGGGGGGGTTGTTTTTACAATTAGTTAGTTGTTGAGTAAAGTATTGTTTCTTAGCAATGGTTATAAGCTTCTTCATCTGATTGCATATATGTCTGTAGTTATGTAAATTTAGGTTATTTCTGTTCTTGAGGCATTCCTTCCAAGCTTTGTCTCTGTCTACTAGTAGTTTTTTGTGGACTTTGCCTTTACCCAAGGTGCATGATTGATTTTTGTTCTTTTTGATCAAGGCATATCTAGGCTATTAAAGGTGCCCAGAAATAGTTTGTTGAAGTAATTAACTGCATCATCTAGGGGTAGTGTTTTCAGTATGGACTAATTTAAGGATCTTAGTATATTTATAAAGTGTTCCAGGTTAAAGTTAGTTAGGTTGTGGGAGGTTTTATAATTATGGCCTTTGGGTGATTGGGGTATTATTGTATATCAGCTGGGGTAGATTAAAGCTACCCCTCCTGCTTTTTTTATGAATTCTGTAAGAACTAATTATATTATAGCCTGGAGGGAGTAGTTCTGTGTCTTGTTTATTTGGCTTTACCCATGTCTCTGTGATTGCAAGTATATCAGGAATGCGCTGTGATAGCCACACATGGAAGTCTGTTAGTTTATTACAGATGCTGCGTAGGTTTAGTGGGACTAGAAAGAGAGTGCTAGAGGAGGGCTTATTATAAGGAAGGGGAGTTAAAGTAGGTCCTGGGTTTGGGTAGATGTCTCCACAGTGGGGCAGATATGAGAAATGGGAGGAGTAATGCTTAGTCCTGATTGGTTTTCTTCTTGATTTTGTTTTTGAGAGGAGCAATGAATTAAATTTAAATCAGGGTCGCAAAATTTTATATCTAATAAATAGAAGGTTATGTAAGTTAAGAAGGCTAGCTGATATGTTGGAGTAACTTTTTGTTTGTATTTCAAAGCCTGTGTCAACCCCTTAGCAATTCCATTCCAACCACATCTCTTTTCTCCTCTTTCTATTATTCATATTAGCTTCTTTGAATATGGCGTAGCCCTAACCCACAATAATCTGCCTCTTCTGCCTCACACTAACTGGTTAATGTGGTAAGTGAGAGGGTTGGGCTAATTGTAGTGATTGATTTGGTATAGTTGCTTAGGGGTGAGGTGGAGTATGAGGTTAAGTGGAAAGTGTATGTGATTGGAGGAACTGTTGGTGGGGGTGTGGTTAAGGTTAGTACAAATGTAATTAAAGTGAGGGTGGGTGGGAATTGGGAGTAGGGTAGGAGAACGGGGTGGGCTGGACCTGATTGCCAGCTGCCCATCATACAGCAAATATAATCAGTAATTAAATGGCAGCTTAACCCAGAATTTTGCTTTGCATGAAATAGTAAACAAGACAACTTGTAGGAGATAGAGCTAGGAAAAAGGAATTCTGATTAACTAATCCTTAAACATATATGTAAATAGTTAAATGTATATTGAGCAAGAAAGGACCACAAATAAAAGCTAGCAAGGAGATACGGTAAAGAAGGCTGAAACAAGTTATAAGAACTGGAACAGAATGTAATATAAAATATGAGGTTAATGTGAATGAAACATGTTATTGAGACTAAGTAAACTGACCTATGCTCAGTTATAAGTTTAGGAATTGAAGAGCTTTTGGGGGGAGTGAACAGCTTCTTCTGGCTTACCACCCCAAGGGGTTGGTAGGATGGTTTCGGATGGCAAATTATCACCAGTTAAATGGAGGCTTCCAGGACTTGTATATCACAGGACCAGTGATATGGACTTTGCTTTGCCAAGCCAATAATGGTAGTCAGCTATAGCATGTGGGAAGCACGCACACACGGGGGGTACAGCAGGGCTTCTGTGGTGACATGTGTGCCCATGTCAGCCACCATCGAAGTTAGGAACATAAATAGAAAAAGCTCTAATGACTGCCTTCGTGATAACTTTGGTGATATCTCTCACATCACAGGAAATTATTGAACCTGAAAAGGTTTTTGCCTTGTGATGAATAAATGGGCCAATGAATTGAAAGGAGGACTGATAATATTCAAGCAGCAGTGACTCCACAAACTATGCCAGTGGCATGTGGTCTCAAAACATACATGAAACTAAAATGCAGATAGCCAAACAGGACTACCACCCTGAAACAGCCAATGGATTTTTATCTTGAAATTCATTAAGACCTTACATAAGACATCAAAAATGTAGGCCATGGACTGCAGTATTCACTAGCTAAGATGGAGTCAGGATGGAAGACATCCAAGCCTCAGAACCTGGTAAAATTGAGGATGGTCATCCTTGGGGATGAAAGATTACTATCACAAGCTTTAAATACATCTCTTGATAATTCACCAGGATGAGTTTGCATGACACTGGTGGTACAGTGCTGAAGAAGCCTTTTGTGTAGCAACAGAGAGTGTAATATCATATCATACACTTCACGACTGTGAAACAGCAGCAAACCACTTTATATCTGAGTCATCCAAAAGGGAATATTACAGTGTTTCCTTTTCACCACTGCAATTTTCTCATGTCCTTAATCTACTAGTCTGTTTACTTAATAGACTAAGACATGATTACAGCTTAAATTCCAGAAGCCAGCCTTGCTCAAAGACATATCATCTGCTTTTTGTGGATGATGTAAAATTATATAGCTCATCAGACAAGCACCTGAAAACACAACTATAAATGTTTAAAAACTTTCTCAGATGATAAAAGAATAGTGTTTGGTCATAATAAATATGCCAAAGCAGCATTTCCATAAGGAAAGCTGTAGCACAAAGAAAATATAAAACTGGGACAGGAATATGATATAAAAATGCTTGAACAGGTGGGTGTGTATACATGTTTAGAAAAACAAATTAGATCAAACTTATGAATATTTCAGAAGAATGAAGCTTATGCAGAAAACTGCCTTGACATCTAGAAATAAACTTCAAAAATCAGCTTGGTCCATCATATTCTAACCTACAGTTTAAGTGTGATTCACTAGCCGCAGCATGATCTGTAAAAAAAATGTGCATGTCAAGATTATATATGCTTTGGTCTGAAGGAGAAATGGGCCTCCTTGAAATTGACTATATTTATAGGCTTTGCTCAGAAAGCAGTGAAAATGAAAACCAAATCAGAAATAGATAAGAATCAGGCAACAATAGAAAGACCCCAAAAATACAAAATAAAATATAAAAAGCAAGCTAAAAATGGAAAGAAATTTGGAAAGTCTTCATTTATAGTGTCAAGTTTAGAGAGCTCCTAGAACAGCCACATGTCAATAAAGACAATGCATGAATGGCTAAGGAGAGGTAAATTTAAAACAAAAGATGAAAGGCTAATAATGGCAGACGAAGGTAGCAAACTAAGTACACATTTATTTACAGAGTCTGTAGAAAAAGTGGAAGGTACAGACAATTTCAGGTTCTGTAGTACAAAACTGGAAATAGTTGCACATCTCATTGTTGGTTGCAATATACTCATGGCTGAGGGTCGGTATATTGAAAGGCACAACAACTTAGCAAGATTGTTGCATTGCAGATTGTGCAAACACTGCAATATACAAGAGGATGAGAAGCATTAAAACATGAAGCATAAAGCATTTCTGAAAATAAAGAAGTAGTGATCACATGGAATCAGCCAACATAAAGGTTCAAAATATAGAAGCAAGATATAGTAGTTGAAGGAAAAAAAGGACAAAAGTATTGTTAATCATTAAAATAACTACACCTGCAATTATAGCATCCTGCCATACCTCTCAACCATTCCAAATTCCTCGGTATTTACCGATTTTGATGGCATAATAATGGGGTGCCACGAATTCCTGAGTGGTCCCTTTAATTACCAAATTTTTATTTATTTATTTTTTTTTTTTTTTTTGCATTATAACTTTAGATTTATGGCTAACATCACCATGTATCACCAGCCTACAGGGTGTGCATGATGACACCAGCTACTTACTGTTCTCAGAGATTTAGTTTGAACTGTTTTGGAGGGGAATGTGCACAGTCAGCCTTCAGGAGGTAAGAGAAGAAGACGTGTAAAACTCCATTAAAATTTCTCTCTTAGCTCTGTTGTGTTTGCTGTGCCCCTTACTCCATTCAGAATGAACTGTTTATTAAGTCTGCGAACTGTGTAAAGTCTGTTTGTACAAACTCAGAACGATTATTGCTGCCTGTGTGTGATATTTTGCTGAAACTGTGTGTTTATTTAATTTATCCTGCTGCAAGGTGAACAAACTGTGTATTTATTTAATTTATTCTGCTGCAAGGTGGCATTTTTGAGCATGCTGCACTGTGTGATATTTTCCTGCTGCAAGGTGTACTTTGTGGGCAGCTCGCCACATTTGAATAATTGAACAAACGATCATTTGAATAAACCATATGAAGTCTGGTGTGTGTCTTTGCTGGGCTGCCTGCTGCTGTGTGTATTTATTTGGGCTGCTGCTTAGGTTCATAGTTTCATAGGTAGATATTAGGCTATCGGCCCTGGGGCCTATACAAGCCCAGCCAAAAGGTACCCTGGCTTTTGTCACCCAAGAAAATTATTTTCCTGTGCCACTGTCGAGCATAGCCACAGAGGTGATTCCCGGGGTGAATTTCCTATTTCCCATCCAGTCATCAAGATTTTTCTTGAAGAGTGCTAATGAGGAGTTTTGTTTGATACAGACAGGTAGTTTATTCCAGAGTATGGGAAGTCTCTGGGACAGGAATCTATCCCTCCAGCATGTTCTGTTTATTGTGGTGACAAGGTTTAGCTCCCTAGAGCGTGTAGCTGGGAGGGATTGGGATTTCTTTAAGTGGAGCATGTCCAACAGCTCTGGGTTTGACATAACTTTGTATGTTAGGCAGAGATCACCTCTGAGTAGGCATTATGCGACGGAGTAAAGCTGGAGTTTTTTGAGATGGTTCATGAGGGCATCTGTTTGAGGCCGGTAATCCTCTTTGTGAGGTATTTCTGCGGCCTTTCCAGTTGTTGTAGATGTCTTGTGAGGTACATACCAAAAGCGGTGTTGTACTATATAATGGATCTAATGAGTGATGAGTAGAGGGGAACAATGACCTCTTTTTTTCTGGATGAGAAACCTTTTGCGATGAGGTGTGCCATGTAGAAGGATTTCCTGACTACTGTGATGATGTGATTATCAAAGGAAAGACTACTGTCCACCTGTGTCCCAAGGTCTCTTATCACACCTTCGGTGTTAAGTATACTACTGCCTATGTTGTAGTTCATGGGTACAGAGTTTTTACCAAGGGGGATGACAATGCACTTTTTGCCACTGAGCTTGAGGCCATGGCTTTGACACCAGGCATCTGCCTCAGTGAGGCCCTTTTGTAGGATGTCCACACCGGTAGGAGTTTCGATTATGGCTCCTAGTTTGCAGTCATCTGCGAACTTCATTAGCCAAAGAACTTCTGTGTTAGCCTGTACTTCAGAGAAGTAGATACCAAACAGGACAGGACCCAGGACTGAACCCTGTGGTACTCCACTTGTCACTGGTCTGAAGTCAGATAAGTCAGATTTGGAGTCTGCTACTTTCACAGTGTGGGTTCTGTCAGTGCTGGCAACCCATCTTGTGACATAGGGATTTATACCTAGTTTAGTGAGTTTATCTATAATTCCAGAGTGGGGGATGGTGTCAAAAGCCTTGGCAAGATCTAGATAAGCTGTGTGAACCACCTTACCCTTGTCTATGACTTTGGTGGCTGCTTCAAAGAAGTCTATCAGGTTTAGGAGACATGATCTGCTTTTTACAAACCCAAACTGGGTGGGGTCCAGAGTTTGGAGATTACCAATGTCTTTGTCTATAAGTTCCACGATGATACATTCCATGGCCTTGCAGACCAGACTCATAAGGCTAATGGGGTGGTAGTTCTCGGGGTCCATGGTGGCTCCCCCCTTGTGGAGTGGGATAACCATCACTGTGCACCATTCAGCAGGCACAAAGCCTGAGGTTAGGCTATGATTGAACATGGTACTTAGGTGGGGTGCCAGTTCGTTCTGTAGTTCATGTATAACGCAGCCTGGGATGTTGACTGGTTCCATGGATGCTGTGTACTTGGCTTTGGAGAGCGTGGTTTTTACCTGTGCAGCCGTGACTACAGGAACTTTGCATTCTTCCAGTATAGAGATGGGCTCTTTAGGGGGTGAGAGGGGGGTAAAGTTAGCACTGAACCTATCTGCCAGGATGTTGGCAATATCAGTTGGCTCTGTATATTTAGTGCCATTGTGCTGTAACTCAGAGCAGAACTGAGTGTTGCCATTGAGATTCTTGACATAGCTATAGAATACTTTGTAGTTGTCTTTAGAATCAGTGGCAATTTTATTTTTGTAACTAGCTTTGGAGGATTTTATCAGGGATCGCAGCTTCTTACTGAGGCTGACCAGGGAGCTCCTCCACTCATGGGATTTTACTCTCTTTTTCAACAGTTTCTTCCTTCTGTTGTACAGTTTGTTTATGGCAGGGCACCACCAGATTGGCTTCTTTTTTTGGAGGATAGCGTCTTGGTTCTGTTTGGGATAGCACAATCCATGCACTCATGTAAGTGCTTATAAAGTGCAATTGTGTAGGATTCAGTAGTCATAACTGTATTGTCCATCTGCATGGGTGTCATGAAGTTCACCACTTCTGTCTTAAGAAGCATGAAGCTGGCTTTGGTGAAATTTTTTACCATGGTTTCCTTAATAGGGGGAGGGGGCAGGATGTAGATATCTAGGATAATTAGCTTATGGTTGGATCGGACCAATGAGGCATTGACTTCAGGTGTGGAACACCGGTCACTCATGTTGGTAATGACTATACCTAGGATATTGTTGCCCCTGGTGGGGGTGTGGATAAGTTGATCCAGGGCATTGGAGTTTATGAATTCCAGAAAGCGTTGAGCGAAGGAGTTGGTACATGAGTAGTTTTCCCAGTTAATGGAGGGGTAGTTAAAGTCACCCATTATTAGGGTGTTTGGTTGAACCCTAATATTTTCCAGTACATCAAGAAAAAAGGAGTGGGAATCCTGGGGCATGGTGGGTGATCTGCAGCAAGCTACAATTTGGATTGCAGTTTTGCCCAGAGTTAGTTGCACTTGGATAACCTCAGCTGCATTATGCTCAGCAGCTAGCCTGGAGATGTGGCTATCCTTAATGAATATGGACACACCACCGCCTTTGGTGTTCCAGTCCAGGTTACATGGCCAAAAAGTGTGGTATAAGTAGTGCAGGGGTGCTCTCTGGAGCCTTGAACCAGGTCTCAGTCACTGCACAGATATCGATGTTCTCCATTTTAAGGAGTGCCTCGAGTGAGTGCATTTTGAGATTTAGACTTCTAGCATTGAGTAGCTGTGTATTTATTTAATATCCTGCTGCAATACTACATTTGCAAGTCTTTGCTGGGTTGCCTGCTGCTGTGTATTTATTCGGGCCTGCTGCTGTGTGTATTTGTTTGGGTTGCCGCTGCTCTATTTATATTTTTAATTTATCTTGCTGCATACAATGCTCCTTTTGAAGTCTGGTGTTTTATCTTTCTTCTCCATGCTGGGCTGCTACTGTGTATCATTCTGCTGCAATGTGTGTCTGTTTGAGCACGAGTCTTTGCTGGGCTGCTGCTGTGTATTTATTTGGGCTGCTCCGTTTCAACAAACTAGGTATGCTCTGGGGCTGCTGTGTGTGTTATGTATTTTATTCTACAAGTGCAAGTCTTTGCTGGGCATTTTAGTCTGTTGCAATGCTCCGTTTAAAGTCTGGTTTTCGGTGTTTTATCTTTCTGCTCCATGCTGGGCAGCTGCTGTGTATTATTCTGCTGCAGTGCTCCATTTGAACAAACTAGGAATGAAGTAAGCATGCTCTATTTCAACAAACTAGGAAGTGTGTGTGTCAGTTTGAGTGTGAGTCTTTGCCGGGCTGCTCCATTTGAGCGCTAGTCTTTGCTGGGCTATGTGTTGTATTCTGCAACTCTTTGCTGGGCTATGTATTGTATTCTGCAAGTTTTGTGTGTAGGAACAAAGTAATTATGCTCTGTTTGAACAAACTAGGAAGTGTCCATTAGAGCACGAGTCTTTGCTGGGCTATGTACAGTATTGTATTCTGCAAGGTGTGTGTGTGTGTGTATGTGTGTGTGTGTGTGTGTGTGTGTGTGTGTGTGTGTGTGTGTGTGTGTGTGTGTGTGTGCATGCGCTCTCCTGTGTCTGTTCTGTTAAATTTTGTATGCATTGTAAGAAATTGAATGTAATCAGGCATTTGTTCAAGCTCATAACTTATTGCAGGGAACAAAACAATTCTAGTGCAAATAGCAACAGGAAAAACTTAAAACATTCTGAAAGTCACCATTTTCTGACTGGTTAAACAAGAAAATAAAACATATAATAATATGAAAGCAAAAGTGACAAGATTGTGTCTTTTAGCCTGGTTGGTTTTGCATATACAAACTAATCCAACACAGTTTTAGCTGTAATGTGCTCCATTACTTGTAATTCTCTTGCCAAGTTTAATAAAGCAAAAGTTCTGTCTTTTGGTAACAGTACAAACAGAAAAAATTGTAGTAGAAAAGCAATCTGCTGTTCTTCCGTTGCACCAATAAAAATGGGTTAACAGTCGACAGACTGGGGAAATTTTGGTTGTCTGTTCTTCAGTTTCTGTTTGAACGCTGATATCCCACAATCCTAATCGGAGTGGGCGGGGTTACATAATTAATCAGTGTACAGATTTGTACCTATTTTTCATGGGCCTTTGTCCAGATTTTTCATGTTTCCAGGTTGAGCAGTATGCATCCTACATACAGAGAGACACTAATTCATAAAATACCAGGATATGCAAGGAGAAACTAGAGAGATGTGGAATGAAGAGACTCTGAATAATTCCAATATTAGTAGGAGCAGCAGGGCTAAAAAAATAATTATCAAATATACTCAAACATGCAACTAATACCTGTAACTCTGTATAAAATGAAAAAAGGATGCAATACTGGGGAAACTGTGGGTGTCGAGATCAACACTCTTAATAAACATCAAAGATTGAAGCAATACTAATTTTTTGAACTCTAATCATACACTAAATGAAGAATGGGGTCCATTTCTAGTACACGTCAGAAACTCAAAACATTTAGAGAAATTAAAAAAGAGGTACCATTCCATGGCATTGTCTTCTGAGCATGAGGAAGCCTGTGATGGTTGTTTCAAGGTCAGAATGACAATTTTCATGCCAAGAGGCTAATGACATAATCCACACAAAGTATTTCAAAATGCAACAGAAAACATTACTAAAGCAACATCAGCAGTGATGTCAAAAAGTCAGAATGTGGTATCCAACTGAGCCTATTAAGACCAGCTGGCTCAATGTACACACACACACACACACACACACACACACACACACACACACACACACACACACACACACACACACACACACACATATGAATAAGTAACCATAGATAGATTGCTAGATCAACACCCATAGATGAATGGATGACCAGACAAATCAAATAAATGGATGACCAGTGGAATGTCTGTAGATCAGTAGATGACCAGACATTTACCACAGGAAGATGGATGTCAGACTCATATACTATCATGAAGGGATGATATATCAAGGGAATGACTGAAGGTGCACACTAGCCATGATGGGTGACATGCCACACACCTCCAGACAAATGTTTAACTCCAAAATCTCACCAGCAAAGATAAAGAACCAGTTAATTTGCTAAAAACAGATGGTTATAACCAAGATATTGCACATCACAGAGCCCTGAATGGAAAAGTATTTACAGAGGGAATTTCACTTGAAAAACTTATACAAGCTACAGAGATAAGCCAAGAAATTCTGTTCTGAGCACATGAAAATGCCCCTGCCACAGTAAAATAACAGAGAGCGAGGGAGGGAAAGAGGAAATTGTATTCTGAACTGAAATAAAAAAACAGTAATGTAATATTGGTGTTAATTACTATGGTATAAAGCACTAAAACATATGGTTCAGCAGGAAAAGCAGCAGAGCTTAAAAATAAACCCTTCTTAATGGCTCAGTATTTAATGAGTACTGTAAAGTGTGTCTTAAAAAAAATAAAAAAAACATATAAATATGTCCTGAGAAGACATGCCAACTGTGTATTCAGATAACATATTTGAATAGCTGTGCCTGTGTACCTAGTGTCTTATTATTTGCATGCTATAAATCACTGGCTTCTAGGCATGCCTCTCCACTGCCCCTGATTTGGCCTCATATTTGCTGTGTCCCTCATCAAATTATTGATTTTTCAGTAAATCACTGAGGATTGCAGTCAATCAATAATTCCAGTCATTAGAGAGAGCTAACTGATATGATGGACAGAAGGAAGGTTGGTATACTGTGTATGCAAGAGACCAGATAGAAAGGGAGCAAGGCTAGGTGTATCAGAGGTGGGTTCAAATTGTTTTATCATGGTGTGGATGGGAGGAGAATGATTGTCTTTGAAGTTCCATGATGATACATTCCATGGCCGATCAGGCTGATAAGGGGTGGTAGTTCGGATCCGAGGGTGTTATGAAGTTGGAAATTGATGGTGTAATGATGAATGTTGTTAGTGTATGATTGAACAAGTTAGGTGTGCAATGGACAAGAAAGAAACATTTTGGAATGAGTTGGTCCCATGGATGATGTGTTCAAGGCTTTGGAGAGACTGGTGATTGGAGCAGATTTCAATGGGCATTCTTCCGTATAGAGATGGGACAAGGGGATGAGGAAGGGAGGTAAAGTTAGCAAAGGAATGCAGAAGGCAATATCAGATGGTAGTGGATCTTTAGTAAATTTTGAGGATGGACATGGCTGTGGGAATGAAGTAAGCATTATTTCAACAAGAGGAAGTGTGAGCAGTTTGAGTGAGTCTTTGCCTGGCTGCTCCATTTGAGCTTAGTCTCTTGCTGGCCCATTGTATTATTCTGCTCTTGCCAGTTGGGCTATTATGCATATAAGTGTGTAGGAACGAAGTAATTATGCTCTGTTTGAACAAACTAGAAGTGTCCATTATATCTTTGCTGGGCTATGTACAGTATTGGTGCCTGTAAAGTTACCATAGATAGATTGTAGATTAGATGAATGGATGACCAGACAAATCAAATAAATGGATGACCAGTGGAATGTCTGTAGATCAGTAGATGACCAGACATTTACCACAGGAAGATGGATGTCAGACTCATATACTATGATGAAGGGATGATATATCAAGGGAATGACTGAAGGTGTACACTAACCATGATGGGTGACATGCCACACACCTCCAGACAAATGTTTAACTCCAAAATCACACTAGCAAAGATAAAGAACCAGTTAATTTGCTAAAGACAGATGGTTATAACCAAGATATTGCACATCACAGAGCCCTGAATGGAAAAGTATATATTTACAGAGGGAATTTCACTTGATAAACTTAGACAAGCTACAGAGATAAGCCAAGAAATTCTGTTCTGAGCACATGAAAATGCCCCTGCCACAGTAAAATAACAGAAATGAGGTGATGGCAAAGAGGAAATTGGTGGCGAAGGCAAAGGATAAGGTGTATGAAGAGTTGTATGAAAGGTTGGACACTAAGGAGGGAGAAAAGGACCTGTACCGACTGGATAGACAGAGGGACTGAGCTAGTAAAGATGTGCAGAAGGTAAGGGTAATAAAGGATAATGAGGGAAACATACTCACAAGCAAGGAGAGTGTGTTGAGCAGATGGAAAGAGTACTTTGAGGGGCTGATGAATGAAGAGAATGAGAGAGAGAGAGATGGTCGGATGATGTCCAGATAGTGAATCATGAAGTGCAGTGGATTAGCAAGGAGGAAGCAAGGATAGCTATGAAGAGAATGAAGAATGGAAAGGCTGTTGGTCCAGGTGACATACCTGTGGAAGCATGGAGGTGTTTAGGTGAAATGGCAGTAGAGTTTTTAGCTAGATTGTTTAATGAAGTCTTGGAAAGTGAAAGGATGCCTGAGGAATGGAGAAAAAGTGTTTTGGTACCAATTTTTAAGAATAAGGGTGATGTGCAGAGCTGTAGTAACTACAGAGGGATTAAATTGATCTGTCACAGCATAAAGTTATGGGAAAGAGCAGTGGAAGCTAGGTTAAGAAGGGAGGTGATGATTAGTGATCAGCAGTATGGTTTCATGCCAGGAAAGAGCACTACAGATGCGATGTTTGCTCTGAGAGTGTTGATGGGGAAGTCCAGTGAAGGTTAGAAGGAGTTGCATTGTGTTTTTGTGGACTTAGAGAAAGCATATGACAGGGTGCCAAGAGAGGAGTTGTAATATTGTATGAGGAAGTCGGGAGTGTCAGAGAAGTATGTAAGAGTGGTACAGGATATGTACAAGGGTAGTGTAACAGCAGTGATGTCTGTGGTGGGAGTTACGGATGTGTTTAAGGTGGAGGTGGGATTACATCAAGGATCAGCTCTGAGCCCTTTTTTATTTGCAATGGTGATGGACAGGTTGACAGATGAGATCAGACAAGAGTCCCCGTGGCTATGATGTTTGCAGAAGGCATTGTGATCTGTAATGACAGTAGGGAACAGGTGGATGAGACCCTGGAGAGGTGGACATATGCTCTAGAGAGAAGAGGAATGAAGGTCAGCAGGACTAAGACAGAGTATATGTGTGTGAGTGAGAGGGATGATAGAGGAATGGTGAGGATGTAGGGAGTAGAGGTGGTGAAGGTGGATGAGTTTAAATACTTGGGATCAACAGTTCAGAGTAATGGTGAGTGTGGAAGAGAGGTGAAGAACAGAGTACAGGCAGGATGGAGTGGGTGGAGAAGAGTGTCAGGAGTGATTTGTGACAGACGAGTACCAGTAAGAGTGAAAGGGAAGGTCTACAAGAGGGTAGTGAGACCAGCTATGTTATATGGGTTGGAGACAGTGGCATTGACAAAAAGGCAGATGTCAGAGCTTGACGTGGCAGAGTTGAAGATGTTAATATTTGCAGTGGGTGTGACGAGGATGGACAGGATTAGGAATAAGTATATTAGAGGGTCAGCCCAGGTTGGAAGGTTTGGAGACAAAGCCAGAGAGGCAAGATTACATTGGTTTGGACATGTGCTGAGGAGGGATGCAGAGTATATTGGGAAAAAGATGCTAAGGATGAAGCTGCCAGTAACAGGAAAAGAGGAAGGCCTAAGATAAGGTTTATGGATGTGGTGAGAGAGGACATGCAGGTGGTTGGTGTGACAGAGCAAGATGCAGAGGACAGGAAGAAATGGAAACAGATGATCCGCTGTGGCGACCACTAATGGGAGCAGCCGAAAGAAGAAGAAGAATAGTTCCATACGTATTATTACTCGGGAAATGCACATTGATGCAAAACTTGTTCTACTAATCTTTTTTTAAGTGAATTAGAGTAATATTTAAAATTGTCCCTGATTTTGGAGCTTTTCCCTCCATTATTTTTGGCCTTGTCTCTGATTCTTGGATGAAGAAGTTGAGAGCTATGCCATTAGCCTATGCATGTTGGGCACATGCATGTGTGTTACTCACACCCCTAGCTATACATAGGTTCATAGGTGCCATTACAAGCCTAGCCCATAGAAGTGCCCTGGCATCATGCCACCCGATGTTAGTTCCCAGTGCCTCTATCAAGTAGAGCCACTGCAGTGATCCCCGGGGTGAACTTTCGATTTCCCATCCACTCATCAAGATTTCTCTTGAAGAGGGCCAGTGAGGTGCTCTGCTTGACATGTATGGGAAGTCTATTCCAGAGCATGGGCAGTCTCTGGGTTATGAACCTGTCCCTCCAGCTTGTTCTGTTGATTGTGTTAATGAGTTTGAGGTCTCTGGAGTGTGTTGTGTGAAGGGATTTGGATTTCTTTAGATGTAGCACTTCTAACAGTGCTGGGTCAGACATGGCTTTGTAAGTCAAGCAGAGATCGCCTCTTAGTAGACAATATGAGACAGAGAATAGCTGGAGTTTTTTGAGACTGTCCATGTAGGACATGTGTTTAAGGCCTAGGATCCTCTTTATGAAGTACTTTTGTTGCTTTTCCAGCTGTCGCATGTGTCTAGTGAGGTACATGCCAAATGTAGCATTGTACTCAATAATTGGCCTAATGAGGGAAGAGTAGACAGAGATGATGATCTCTTTCTTCCTGGATGCAAAACCCTTGGTAATGAGATGTGCCACATAGAAGGACTTTCTGATCACAGTGGCAATGTGGTTATCGAAGGAGAGGTTGCTGTCAACCTGTGTCCCCACATCTCTTATAACGCCTTCAGTGTTCAGTGGGCTCCCATCAATGTGGTAATTACTGAGAACTGAGTTTTTCTCAGTGGGGATGACGACACATTTTTTGGCATTAATATTAAGGCCATGGTTTCGACACCAGTCATTGGTTTCAGTGAGGCCTATCTATATGGTGTCTATATCACTTGGGGAGTTAATAATGGCTCCCAGCTTGCAGTCGTCTGTGAACTTAGTCAGCCAGAGTTCCTCCGTATTGGCCTGCACTTCTGAGAAGTAGATGCCAAACAGGAGAGTACCCAGGACTGGAGTCAGTCTGACTTAGAGTCTGCTACTTTCACACTGAGGTTCTATCTATGAGCCAATTTGCAACCCACCTAGTGATATAGGGGTTGATGCCTAGTTTGGGGAGATGATGTGCTCCATAGCCTTACATATCAGACTCATCAGGCTAATGGGACGATAATTCACAGGGTCTGTAGTCGCTCCCCCTTTATGGAGGGATGAATGTAGCAGTGTGCCATTCGGTAGGGACAAAGCCTGAGTGAGACTGTGATTGAACAGGGCACAGAGATGTGGTGCCATTTCACTTTATAGTTCATGTAGAACACATCCAGGGATATTGTTGGGTATCATAGAAGCTATATTTTTGGCCTTGGACAATGCAGCTTTAACCTGTGCTGCAGTAATGCTGGGTGCCTGGCATTTGGGAGGGGGAAGTTGGCAATGAATCTGTCGTCCAGTATGTTGGCAATATCTGTTGGCTCAGTATAGGGGGTACCACTGTGCAGTAACTCAGAGCAAACCTGGGTATTGCCATGGAGATTCTTGATATAATTATAGAAGGCTTTGTGGTTGTTTTTAGTGTCTGCTGCAATTCTGCCTTCATAGCTGGCTTTAGAGATTTTGATGAGGGATCTGAATTTTTTGTTGAGGCTAATAAGGGAGTTTTTCCACTCTTGGGACTTGTGCTTTTTCTGGAACGGTTTCTGTTGTAGAGTTTATTAATGGCATGGGACCACCAGATTGGCTTCCTTTTTGGAGGAGAGCGTCTTGGTTCTGTTGGGTATGGCTAGTTCCATCCATTTATGTACATGATCGTACAGTACATTGGTGTATGATTCAGCAGTCATGCAGCTATTTTCCATTGACATGGGTGCCGTGAAGTTAGCCACCTCTGTTTTGATCCCAAAGTCAGTCTTGGGGAAGTTTTTCATGGTGGTTACCTTTGCAGGGGGTGTGGGTGAGATGTGGATTTCCATGGTGATTAGTTTATGGTCAGATCTAACCAGGGAGGAATTGACTATTGGTGTAGAGCAACAGTTGCCCATGTTAGTAATAACCAGGTGTTTTGTTAAGTATAAACAGATATGTAAAGCTGCATAAGACCCTACCTCATTTTGTCATGTTATTATTTTATAAGTGGTGTGAAGGACGATGCCAAATCTGCCACAACCACTACAACTATGCTAGCTAGGTGTTTCTGCTACTTCCTAACTTATGGCTTGACTTTTAATGCATTTTATTGCCAGCCTGGGCTACTCATCTGATGTAATTTGTATTCACTGGATAAAAACAAAAACAGTAATAAAATGCTTAGCTGATTTAGAAAAAAAAATGTTCACAGAGTTAGAATCTAATGTGCGTGTCAGAGTATGTATGCATGCATATGTGAGTGTGTGTGTGTGTGTGTGTGTGTGTGTGTGTGTGTGTGTGTGTGTGTGTGTGTGTGTGTGTGTGTGTGTGTGTCTAAATTTTCTTACAGCTTCAGTTAAATGATGTCTTTAGCAGAATGAAAAAAATAAAACTTGTACTGAATATAAACTAATTCACTGGTATGTCTACTGACCTTTGTAGAATCATTTATAGAATTCTAAAGGCAATGTAAAACAACAAACCTAAACATTTTTGCACTAAAAACAAACTAATGCAGTTAGATTGCCCTAATGTTGTGCCTTTTCGTAAATCTATGGATTTGTTGCATATATCACCAGTAGAGGTTTGTAGACTTCCCTTTCTGCTGTAAATAATAATGGAACACTGAATAATTTAGCTGCATAGCTGAATCAGTTTTAATCTGTATGGTAGCAGGAAGTCTCTGTATATTATGTATCTGCTCTTATACCAGAAAATAGTGCTCAGGCACTCTGTTTGCAGAAGACGGGGTTTTAAAGCACAGTGAAATCTGCCAGAGAATATATGTTGATTATATTCTTAGTGCAACGGTATTGCTTCTTCCATATCTGAAATCATACATCTGAACTTCTCAGCACAAGAAATCTGGACAAAGACAAAATGGGGTGACACAGACCCAAAACTAAGGGCAGATTTTAAATAGGCCATGGAGTCTGAAACTGAAATGTCTGTCATTATTTAATTACTTCATTTCTAAATGCTTTGCCAGAAAATCACAAATTTTATGAGGAACAGACCAATAATATGAGGCAAAAATCTGGAAGTATGCCTGAAATTCATCATTATGTTATGCAGTATACACTAGTTTTATAAAAAACACAACTTGAAGGCTTACTGCCCTGAAGACATCCCTCAACCTCTCAGCACAAGAATTGTGGACGAAGCCAAAAATAATGAGGACAAAACAACATAATTGGGGACTGGTTATAAATGCTGCACTTATAAACTAAAGAAAAGTTACTAGAATAAAACTTTTGCATTAACATGCATTTTCTAAGAAAATAAAGTCTGAAACTCAAATGTGTGTCATAATTTAATAACAGCAATCCTCAATGATTTGCCATAAAACCAGAAATTTTATGAAGGATAAACCAAAAATACTAGGCAAAAATATGGACATTTTAAAAAATTCTGGACAGTTGAGAGGTTTACCTAAAGGAGCCACAGGAAACAAATCTTAAGACTTCACATCTTTGGAAACTTTCTCTGCACTGATGACTAGGTGTATTTCATCATGGTGTTTGGTAGGTTGGAAGTAAAGTTACTTTACAATGCTGTGTCTAAGGCTTGGGTGGCAGGAAAAATAGAGACAGTGGGTGAAGCTGTTTTCTTTTTGTATAGCTGAGAGCACAAAGGAGTAGGTAGAGACAGTGATCCCAGCTTTGTCATCACCACAAATTACTCTAGTATAAATCTAAATTTAAGGCTGTAGAGGGGTCTGGTGTAGAGGTATTTTGAAGCCAATAAAACCTGCTGCTGCACTGAAAAGGGACTAAACTGCAATGTCAAATTCCATGTTTGATTAGCAGATTCTCAGCCATAGGACTAGACAGGGTAAGAAGGACTGTTATGGCAACAGGATGATCTTATGATTTGCACTGTAAGCATCTAGTGTGTTATGGCAAGGATTTTGGTCTTATACTCTCCACTACTGACTGCAGTTAATATGTGATACTCTGGTGAGTGTCTAAGGGATAACTGTTCATAAGAGCAACTACACACTGCAGCCTTTAATTATGACCAACACTTGCCACACCCAAAAAAGCATTATAGTGAACAGCTGCAGAACTTTGTTACAACCCTGGTCATTTCATCATTTCAGCCCACCTTGCTCTCATCTTCTTGACCTTCGGACCTGTCTTACCAACAGTAATAAAAACTTATCCGAGGTAATTTTTGTAAAATAGACACACACACACACACACACACACACACACACACACACACACACACACACACATGCTCATACACGTTTTTAAAACCCTAATGTATAAATATTATTCCCCAAGATACAATAACTGGGCTAGACTAGGCATAAATTGTATTTCACAGGAACATGTGCATTTAATTGAAAGCTTCAACACACATCCAATAACTATTTCAGATCATGCACCAATAAAAACTAAGATAAAATGCAGGGTAATGAAATAAAAATGAGACACTGGCACTTCCCAACTACCTGTTAAAAAGAGAGAAATGTAAGGAATGGGTAGTAGAAATTATTCAAGAGTTATTAGGAAAGATTGAAACGTATTTCAGACGTTATAGCTAGTGAATGGGAAGAAATGAAAGTGGAGTTTAAAAACAGGGTAAAAATAAAAGAAAAAGAGATATGGCTAACAAGCAACAGCAATAATTCAGACGGGCTGGCAAAAGTTAAAGTATTGCAGAACAGGAAGAATCTCAGAGAACAAAAAGAGGCAAACTGCAGAGTACAAAAAAGAAAATAAGGGAGTATTTGGATAATATGCATGAGTTTAGAGAGACATCTGTAAAGCACCTGTTTTTGTTAATAACTCCAGAGCATAAAACCTTTTAGCACAACAACACAGGCAACAGAAAGTAGAAGACATTGTTGCCAAACTTAGGGAGCCTATAGTAAGAAAAATGACCAGAGATCCTGTAGAGCTATTAAAGATATTGCAGAAATTTTGTGAAAATGTATATAAAGCAGAGAAATGTGGAAATCAGGAAAGAGTACAAATGGAAATATTCATAGAAGACTTAAGTGTGCCAACGTTAGAGGTAGACAAGGCTCAACAATTAACACGTAAGATAGGAGGAGATGAGATAAAAATGGTGACGGATAATCAGTCTGCAGGAAAGTCTCCAGGAATATATGGTATTCCTGTGAAACTTTGGAAGCTAGGAGGGAAGAAATATTGATAAAGATCTGGAAGGTTTTGTTTAACAGTATTTTAAAAGGAGGTGAAGCACCAACATTCTGGAAGAAAGCTATGGTGGCTGTAATACCTAAAGACAGTAAAGACCCATCACAACCAGCTTCATATAGACCCATTTCAATTATAAACTGTGATTATAAAGTGTTTATGTCTATACTAGCTAAATGATTGGCAAAGACATTGGCAAAACTGTTGTTGTCTTTCGGCTTTTCCCGGTTAGGGGTCGCCACAGCTGAACTCCGGTCCGCTAATGATTGGCAGTAGATTCTCATGAATGCCGAGGTGCCAGCTCGACGTTCAACCGTCAATGAAGGTACGCCCATTTATGCATGTCTTTCAAATGCCCACCCAACTGCGGGGAGGACATGCAGACTCCACACAGAAGGCACTCCCCGTGCTCCAGCTGGGAATCGAACGGGAGAACCTCTTGCTGTGAGGCAACAATGCTACCACTGCACCACCACGGAAGCCTAAAGGCATTGCCAAAACTGATAGATACAAATTAATGTGGTTTTCTGCAAGGGAGGCAAACATATGACAACCTTAACTAAACAATGATGATCCAGAGGAAAGCAGAATATAAGAAAGTACCACTGTTGTTGGTGAGTCTTGGTGCAGAGAAAGCTTTTGACAATGTAAGCTGGGATTTTATGAGTAGGGCAATGGAAGCATTTGCATTCTTTGCACAAAAATAAGGTTAATTGTGAGGATATATGAGGGATCAGATGTAAGAATTAAAGTGGAGGGGTTCCTCTCTCATAACTTTTGTCTGAACATAGGAACCAGACAGGGGTGTCCTTTTTCCCCTTTGTTATTTACTTTATATTTACAGCCATTGACAATGAAAATAAGGGGCTTAGAAATTCAAGGATATAATTGGTATGATAATCAAGAAAAATGGCTTTATTTGCAGATAGTATTATTTTGTACCTGATAAAACCAGAAAAGGACATGTCAGTGTTGTGCAACATTTTGAGACAGTTTCCAAGTTCATAGGTTCATAGGTTGGTACTAGGCTATCGGCCCTAGGGCCTATACAAGCCTAGCCATAACAATTCCCTGGCTATTTCTTCCCACACTATTTACTCCCCTGGACCCCTGTCTAGCAGGGCGACTGACGTGACCCCGGAGTTAATTTCCTTTCTCCCATCCAATCGTCAAGGTTCCTTTTGAAGAGGGCCAAAGAGGCACTCTGCTTAACATGTATGGGCAGTCTATTCCAGAGTCTGGGGAGTCTCTGGGTCAGGAACCTATCCCTCCAGCATGTTTTGTTTATTTTGTTAATAAGGTTTAGATCCCTGGTGTGTGTGGCTCTGAGGGATTGGGATTTCTTTAAGTGTAGCATGTCCAACAGCTCTGGGTTTGACATGGCCTTGCATGTTAAGCAGAGATTGCCTCTGAGTAGACGATATGCGACAGAATATAGCTGGAGTTTTTTAAGGTGCTCAGCATAGGGCATCTGCTTTAGGCCTGTGATTCTTTAGTGAGGTATTTCTGTGGCATTTCCAGTTGTTGCATATGTCTTGAGAGGTACATACCAAATGGAGCGTTGTATTCTATAATGCGTCTAATGAGGGATGAGTACAGTGGGACAATGACCTCCTTTTTTCTGGATGAAAAGCCCTTAGTGATGAGGTGTGCCACATATAAAGATTTTCTAACTGTTGTGGCAATGTGGTTATCAAAGGTGAGACCACTGTCCACCTGTGTCCCTAAGTCTCTTATCACACTTTCGGTGTTTAGTGTACTGCCACCAATGTGGTAATTCACTGGTACATGTTTTTTCCCAAAGGGGATAACTATACATTTCTTGGCATTGAGCTTGAGCCCATGACTCTGGCACCAAGCATCTGTTTCTGTAAGGCCCGTTTGTAGAGTATCTACATCATTTGGGGATTCAATAATAGTTCCCAGTTTGCAGTCATCTGCGAACATTGTTAGACAGAGTCCCTTAGTGTTGGTCTGTACTTCAGAGAAGTAGATGCCAAACAAGAGTGGTTCCAGGACTGAACCCTGAGGTACTCCACTTGTCACTTGTCTGGAGCTGGATTTGGAGTCAGCTACTTTTACAGTGTGGGCTCTGTCAGTAAGCCAGTTGGCAACCCATCGAGTGACGTAGGGATTAATGCCCAGCTTAGTAAGTTTATCTATGATTCCAGAGTGGAGTATGGGGTCAAAGGCCTTGGTGAGGTCCAGATAGGTTGTGTGGACTGCCTTACCCTCGTCCACGGCTCTGGAGACTAATTCGAAGAAGTCAGTCAGGATCAGGAGACAAGATCGACCCTTCACAAACCCAAAATGGGTGGGGTCCAGTGTTTGAAGGTTGCCAAAGTCTTTGTTTATAAGTTCCATGATAATACGTTCCATGGCCTTGCAGATCAGGCTTGTCAGACTGATGGGGCAGTAATTCCCACGATCCAAGGTGGATCCCCCCTTGTGGAGTGGGATAACTGTAGCTGTGCGCCACTCAGTGGGCATGAAGCCTGAGATGAGGGTATGATTAAACATGGCACTCAGGTGAGGTGCCAGTTAATTTTGTAGTTCATGTAGTACACAGCCCGGGATGTCATCTGGTCCCATGGATGCTGTATTCTTAGCTTTGGAGATTGTGTTTTTTACGTGTGTGGCCATTATTACTGGAATTTGGCAATTTTCTGGTATTGAGATGCGCCATTTAGGGGGTGAGAGGGGGGTGAATTTGGCACTGAATCGATCTGCAGAATATTGGCAATATCCTTGGGATCAATATATTTAATGCCATTCTGTTGTAGATCAGAGCAGATCTGAGCATTGCCATTTAGATTCTTGACATAGTTATAGAATGCCTTGTGGTTGTCTTTGGAATCTTTGGCAATTTTATTTTTGTAACTAGCTTTGGAGGATTTTATGAGGGATCTCAGCTTCTTACTGAGGCTGGTAAGGAAGTTTTTTGCATCCTGAGATTTTTCTCTTTTCTGCAACAGTTTCTTCCTTTTATTGTAAAGTTTGTTTATGGCAGGGGACCACCAGATTGGTTTCCTTTTTTTGGAGGAGAGCATTTTGGTTCTATTTGGAATGGCACGATTCATGCAGGATGCAGGAGTGGATGTGCTCATACAGTGCCTTAGTGTAGGACTCAGCAGTCAAACTTTCAGTTCCCGTCTGCATGGGTGTCATGAGGTTTGTCACTTCTGACTTGAGTAGCATGAAGTTGGCTTTGGAGAAGTTTTTTGTGGAGGTTTCCTTACTGGGGGTGAGGGTGGGATGTGGATGTTAAGGGTGATTAGCTTATGGTCTGACCTGACCAACAAGGGGGTGCCCATAGGTGTGGAGCATCGATTTCCCATGTTGGTAATGACTAGGTCTAGGATATTGTAGCCCCTGGTGGGACTATGGATTAGTTGATCCAGGATGTTGGAATTTATGAATTCCAAGAACCGTTGGTCTAAGGTGTTGGTACTCGAGTTGTTTTCCCAAGTAATGGCATGGTAGTTGAAATCACACAGTATTAGGGTGTTTGGTTGTATCTTAATATTTTCCAGTATGTTTAGAAAGGTGTAGTAAGAATCTTGGGGCATAGTGGGGGATCTGTAGCAAGCTACAATTTGGATTGCAGTCTTACCTAGTGTTAGTTGCACTTGGAGAATTACAGACACATTGTGTTGGGCAACTAGCCTGGTGGTGTGAATATCCTTGGTGAATATGGACACTCCTCCACCTTTAGTATTTCAATCCTGGTTTGGTGGCTGAAAAGTGTGGTAAGAGTTGTAGCCTGGTATTGCAAGGGTGCTCTCTGGAGCCTTGAACCAGGTCTCAGTTACTGCACAGATATCGATGTTCTCCATTTTTAGGAGTGCCTCGAGAGAGTGCATTTTGAGGTTTAGACTTCTAGCATTGAGCAGCATTACCTTCAGATTTTGCATGCTTGTACCTGTTATGGTGGTGGTTTTGTCCTTTGAACTTTGCCTAAAAAAGGCACTATAGGGGTGGCAAGAGCAGGAGAATAACAACAGCCATATGGAATATTATATTCATAAAGTAGCAGAAAATATTCAAAGAACTAAGCCAACATGAGAATGGAGAAAGGAAATTTTGTCAATAGGGATGACTGCAATTATGGATACAGAGAATAGGCAAGAAGGGGCTGGAACTAACCACGGAAAACTGGTGAAGGAACTAAGGTACTGGGAGAAATAATGAGAGAGGGTAAGGTAACAGAAGGGGAAGAGCCCAAGAAGACATTTGGACTGCAGGCTAGAGACTGCCTTTCCTATTAGGGATTGACATCAGAGTATAGACAAAGAGATAGGGACAAGACAATATTAAGTGAAAGACCTGCTCTGGTAGAGTTTTTAGATGAATCTAGAACAGAAGCTGCTGTTATAAATGGATGATTAGTAGGGGGCATATAAAACATTGCATGATAACTATAGGAATCAATCAAAGGAGGTTAGAAATTATTGGAAATGACATAAGCGATTGAGAGAATGGATAAGCAATTCACAAGGAAATAATGGCAGAGCATGTGTATGGCTCCCAAGTATACAACAAAGTCTACAAGTTCTAGGATTTTTGCTTGGAAGTGTCCACATAGGCATTTTTATACCCCAAGCAGACTCCAAAAAATTTTCCTCAGGTAGATGGTAAATGTTGTAAGTGTGATGGGAAGAAAGAGGCAACTGTTTTGGGAGTATAATGAATTCTTTCTTCTTCTTTCAGATGCTCCTGTTAGGGGTCACCACAGCGGATCATCTTTTTCCATTTATTCCTGTCCTCTGCATTTTGCTCTGTTACACCAACCACCTGCATGTCCTTTCTCACCACATCCATAAACCTAACCTTAGGCCTTCCTCTTTTCCTGTTACCTGGCAACTTCATCCTTAGCATCTTTTTCCCAATATACTCTGCATCCCTCCTCAGCACATGTCCAAACCAATGTAATCTTGCCTCTCTGGCTTTGTCTCCAAACCTTCCAACCTGGGCTGACCCTCTAATATACTTATTCCTAATCCTGTCCACCCTCATCACACCCAGTGCAAATCTTAACATCTTTAACTCTGCCACATCCAGCTCTGACTCCTGCCTTTTTGTCAATATCACTGTCTCCAACCCATATAACATAGCTGGTCTCACTACCCTCTTGTAGACCTTCCCTTTCACTCTTCCTGGTACTCGTCTGTCACAAATCACTCCTGACACTCTTCTCCACCCACTCCATCCTGCCTGTACTCTCTTCTTCACCTCTCTTCCACACTCACAGTTACTCTGAACTATTGACCCCAAGTATTTAAACTCATCCACCTTCGCCACCACTACTCCTTGCATCCTCACCATTCCTCTATCCTCCCTCTCATTCACACACATATATTCTGTCTTAGTCCTGCTGGCCTTCATTCCTCTCCTCTCTAGAGCATATCTCCACCTCTCTAGGGTCTCCTCCACCTGTTCCCTACTCTCACTACAGATCACAATGTCATCTGCAAACATCATAGTCCACAGGGACTCCTGTCTGATCTCGTCTGTCAACCTGTCCATCACCATTGCAAATAAGAAAGGGCTCAGAGCTGATCCTTGATGTAATCCCACCTCCACCTTAAACGCATTTGTCACTCCCACCGCAGACCTCACCGCTGTCACACTACCCTTGTACATATCCTAATTCCTTTAAAGGAATTATTTGAAAGAAATCAAAGAAAAAAGATGAAGGTAAAACAACCAAGGCTGGGCACATTCAAATGTGGTGCCTGTGCCCAATGTCATGCCATATCCAAAGAAACAGCACCATACCTCCCGTCTAGGAACTACAAGATACACCCCACTGGATTTTACACCTGTGCCTCTAGAGGGGTCGTATACTTGGGGATGTGCACCAACTGTCAAAGTTTCTATGTGGGCAAAACTGAGAGGGAATTAAGAAAACGTATCTACGAGCATCTTTATGACATGACCAGGAAGAAGGAAACCAACGCCTTCTACAAACACTCACTCTCCTGCCCAGAACCCAAAATCCAGTTTCTAGTTCTGGAACAGGTTGAGCCAGATGCAAGAGGTGGTGACTGGGAATCCACCTTGGGCTACCGTGAACTATTATGGCAGTTGAGACTGAATGCAGGGAAGCCACCAGGTCTGAATGGGATGATCAGCATTAAACCGGTCCTCAAGCTTAGGAGGGCTAGGTTATAACTCTCACACTTGACCCCCTTCATACCACAGCATCTCCACACAGCATATTAAATTATTGAACATCCACGGTTATAGGATTCCGACTAATAAATCAAATTCTATATGAAATGTTATATGGATGGGCATTAAATATATCTCACGCATATTTTATTGCATGTTTTTATCAGTGTAAAGTAATAATGAAAAAAAAAAAAAAATTTTTTTAACAATTCACTGACAATCTAAACACATCTTTAAGCATATTCTTTAACAATCTACAACCCCAATCAGACTTCAGACTTTTATGTTCTGAAACCTAGGAAACTGGCATTTTAAAATGTTTTTTATGGTTAGTCATTTTCATTTTTATTTAAGTGCATATGTTATTGCAAACATTTCATTTTTTGAGTTGATATAATGATTAACTTTTTTTAACACCCAACTCTAAAGCACCACACCTTAGTACTAGATTTACTAATTAATTAATTGTATAATTGCCAGGCTATTTAATGGAGGTTACTGCACACTGCAATTTGTTTTTACTTGATAAAGCTCAGGATTGCTTGAGCGAAAGCGCTTGTGTGATTTTATCTGTGACTTTTGGAATACTTCAGAAATAAAAATACAGCCTTGTGGACTTTAGCAGAGTTCCGGTTCCTTTCTTCAAGGTTGTGGATTATTCTTTGCTTGTCTTTGGTTTTTTGTGCATTACTTCACATATCCTGTACCACTCTTACATACTTCTGACACTCCCGACTTCCTCATACAATACCACAACTCCTCTCTAGGCACCCTGACATATGCTTTCTCTAAGTCCACAAAGACACAATGCAACTCCTTCTGACCTTCTCTGTACTTCTCCATTAACACTCTCAGAGCAAACATCACATCTGTAGTGCCCTTTCCTGGCATGAAACCATACTGCTGATCAGTAATCATCACATCCCTTCTTAACCTAGCTTCCACTACTCTTTCCCATAACTTCATGCTGTGACTGATCAATTTAATCCCTCTGTAGTATAATGAATTGGCAGACTTTAAAAAGTCCCTACAAAATACTCTGTCAGAAATATTGGGTGAGCAAAGAGGTGTAACTAAGGAAATGATTCTTCTGAGCTGGGACACAGGATCTGAATGGCCCAGACATAGTAACTCCTTGTTACGTTTAATTCTGGAGGCTACCAAAAAAGCAATAACTAAAAACTGGAAATTATAGTCTAAATCAGCTGTATTTGAAGCACTGAATATTGCAACAGAGATAAAAGAATCGGAAGCAAGATTGCTAGCAAAGGGTAGAACTGAAGCAAGTTACATTGAAAAAAATGCAAATTGTGGGAGCAGTACATGCAGAATAATGTTTTGCAGGAGTGAGGTTTAAGGGTAGATAGATACTGAGCAATTTACATAATGTTGGGTTGATGATAGTTATACAATTAAAACAAATGTGATGTATAATGTTTGTAACTTAGAACATGTTAATGTGGCTTATTTTCTTTTATATAAATGTGTTTGTCTGTGTCTTAAGTGACAATTCAATAAAGGTGTTACACAATAAACTGTCTCTCTGACTATAGTAGATAGCCCCAATCTATCAGGATTACCTTTGTTCATACAGATGTGAACTTCAGTTTTCTGCAAAGCAGTTTTGATGGTATCACTCCATTTTAAAGATATTTGCATAATTATAATTTGTATGCATATTCACTTATCTAATGGGCATATACATGTGAATATCTGCAACGCAGTGCTAGTTAGACAGCATTGTGTATGCTTTGATTTGATACCATGGACTGCCGTATAAACACCTTCTGGTTCAAGTAATTAATATAATTCTTTATATATGACATACATTCATAATGTTTCAGGAAAATAGCACATGTTTTGTCTGGCACCAAGAAGCCCATTAGGCTCAAGAGGTATTCATGACCTGAATGCTGACTGGGCATGTGAAATGCTGTTTCACAATGTTCACAAGTGGACACTGCCTGATATATTTATAGAAATATGATGTTTATGCATATATGCATATTTATTGCTAAACAAGAAAAATATCTGCAGACTGAAGGTAGGTAAATAGCAGGTATCAGTGACAGCTGTTCTATCACTATGTAAGCTTTCATTTGATACCATGAAACACCTCATAAATTCATTCTGGGTCATGTTATTAACAGAAATATTAATATATCACATACTCATATTTAGCAACAAAATGCCCTTTATTGCTTAATGACTACCTTATTTAGGTAAGGTGACATTTCTGATATGTGTGCTGAGTTGGCCTGTGAAATGGTATTCTACAATGCTGCTGTGTGGATACTGCCTGAGTTATTAACATAAAATATCCAGATGTGCATAAATATCATATTTCTTGTTAAGCAAGTATAAAATATCTGCAAAATGGTGGCATTTAGCCACTGGCAGCAGTGAGAAGTTTCCCAGCATCATATATGCTGTCATTTGATCCCATGAAATATCACATAAACGTCTTGTATGACAAGTTAGTAATACAAGTATTAATATTTTATATGTTCAGAATTTTTAATGAAATGTATCACATTATATAATTTACTGACCATCTAATTTTTATATTGAGTAATTCCTGAACTTTATGCTGAATAGGCCTAGTAAATGCTGTCCCTCAATGCTTCCAATTCATTATCCAAAACATGGATATTTACAAAGTGGTGGAAGACAGACACCAGCTAATAGTTCCAGTTTTATGTACCCTTTCATTTGATGCCAAGAAGTAATATACAAACTTTTTCTGGTTCAAATTAATAACAGAAATATGAATATAGTGTGTATTTACAATTTCAGATGAAAACAAATCACAGAATGTCACTTACAAGTTAACCAAACTGGGTTAGTAGACATTGCTGACCTGTGTGCTGACTAGGCCAGTAAAATATTGTTCTACAGTGCTTCAAACGGGACAGTGTTTAAGATATTTATGTAAATATGATAATTATGCATATTTTACTGCTAATAAAGTATAAGTATCTGGAAAATGGAAGATAGTTAGACAGCAATTATCAATGATGAGTTCTGAGTGTTATATATGCTTTCATTTGATAACTTTGATGCCCCCACAAAAACTCTGCCAGGTTTAAGTTACAGAAATATGAATATAGAAACATTTCATAATTTTACACAAAATAAGTTATTGAATCTTATTTACTGAGCACCCTGTATGGGATCAGAGCTTCTCCCAATTGATGTGCTGGCCTGGCCTGTACAATGATGTTCGCCAATGCTTCTAAGTGGACAGTGCCTAAGAACCCAGAGAACATACTCTGCCACTGGATGCCATTACACAAGTAAATGCTTCCACATACCCTCCAGCAAATTAGCCAGAAAAGGACACACTTACAACCTCTAGTTGCATAAACGTACAATGTGGAGTGTAGTGTGAGAAGCAAAGTGAACATATCAACAAACACAATTCTCCAGAGACACAATAATACTATGAATAGTGCAGCAGTGCATTTTATAGTGGTTGTTGGAAGCAAAATAACATACCAAAATCTCCAATGTAAAGACTTCTTTTAAAAAGCAGTCTGCTTCTTCTTAATACATTCAGCCACGGTACCTAAGAAACCTATGAAAAGCAGAAACACAGTTACCCCACTGCATGTTTCAGTTTGTGCATCAGATGCATGTGCTGCAAGCCATTGCAACTCCCTCAAAGATACAGATGCATCCACCAATTGCAGCCACTATATTCACACACACACACACACACACACACACACACACACACACACACACACAAACAAATAAAAAGAATGTTTTTACAGGAAGACAAGTCCCCCTGCACCCCATACCCCCTGCTACTTAAATATGCCATCTCCAAGATTTCATTGTGTCTGCAGTCCTGTTTTCATCGTGATCCCACACAAAAGTTGACAGCTTTCCCCACTGAAAAAATTAAACAGCAAGAAAACTGTGGACTTAAACATCCGTTAACCTACTTTAGTACATATATATATATATATATATATATATATATATATATATATATATATATATGTATATCTATGGGTTACTTGCACTTAATCTAATCCTAATTTAATCGACAATCAAAAGACTAACTGCATAATATCTAAACTAGAGCAAAACTGCAAAATATCAACACACAATACTGACAAGATGGAAATTACACTAGAGAAGGGTTTACACCCTTTTCCCATGTTGTGAGACCTTGAAGTTGATATATATAATAAGCAGGGGATCAGTGTGTTGCGGGGGGGGGGGTGCTTGTCCCCCTGCAAAAACAAAAATGTGATAAAATTTAACCTCATGTAAAAAAACATTGAAAAATCTGACAAAATTGATCCTCACAGAAAAAACATTGAAAAATCTAACAAAATTGAACCATATATTGTCAATGCTTTTACAGGCTGCAAGCCCCCCCGCCCCACAACCCCTGCTAATTTTAAATATAAATATACATATATATATATATATATATATATATATATATATATATATATATATATATATATATACCAACTCTGAGAGCACAGAGCAGTGGGGAAAGGGCATAAACCTTCCTTAGTAAAATTTCCATTTTATCAATATTTTTTTGTTTATATATTTTTACTGTGTCAACATTTTGCAGTGTTGATATTATACAGTCAGTCTTTTGACTATCAATTAAATGAGGATTAGATTGTGTAGGTAACCCATATGTGCATAGTTTCAATCAGTAAATGAGAATGCTCAGAAGAGCACATGTCCTTTTCTATTTGTTTTTTCTGACTGCTGGCTGCTCTGCCTATACAGTCATGGTTCAGTGGGAGGGTCAGAGAATGTGCCCTTTCCCTGTCATTGTGTAATGTTGGAGTTAGTAATTATAATTAGCAGGGGTATGGGGGATGCGGTGGAGCAAAAGTAATGTTTCTGTCTTTTTTATGTTTGTGGTTTGATTTAAAAATATCATAATTTTGAGCATTTCATATTTGATGAGGCAATCTCAGATAGAGAGAAGTTCATTCTGTAATTCATAGAATAGCTAGCTTGCTGTTGTGATTGCTCAAACTGTGATTTCCTTGAATTGGCTGATTGGTCAAAATGGCTGGCATAATGGTTAAGGCATTTATCTCTCACACAAAAGGTCTATGGTTTGGCTCTCACCAAGGAAAATTGGTTAGGCTTAAAAGGGTCCATAAGGGCAGCTAGCTTTGTATTTACCTATGAATAAGAAGCAAATTGTAATATCAGAATGCATGTAAGGTCTATGTACATTTTACTCATTTCTGTCATACAAGGTATAATTGCAGTGAGTCTGAAGAAAGAGCAGAGGTAATGCAGGGTTCGAATCTAGTTTACAGATAATTTGAGAGGTTCCATAGGGTAGTGGTTATCACATCTGCTTCACATGCAAAAGGTCCTGGGTTTGACCAAAATGGTACAAGATAGTCTTCTGCCAGATATTCAGCTGGCTCACTGATAGGACCCAGGAGGTTAGAATCAGTGAGGCCACCTCCACAAAGATGCCAATCACCAGTGGGGTCCCCATGGCTCTTTGCTAGGATCACTTCTCTTTGGGATCTATTTTTCAGATGTCAGAGCCAATGTCAGAAGCCTCTGGCTACCCACATTTGCAGATAATTGCAAACTGGGAGTAGTCACTGAATCCCCCCAAGAAAATAATATCCTCCAGGAAGGTCTAATACAGACAAACACTTTGTGCCAAAGCCATTGCTTAAAACTCAATACCAAGAAATGCATTGTAGGACCTTATGGGAAGTGTGACACCCAGGACAACCAAGTCATCAATAAAACACCATTAAAAGATGATTTACTAGTCAGGGATCTGGGAACTCATGTAGATAGTAACCTAGTCTTCAAACAACGTGTCCAAGGTAGTAAGAAAATCCTTCTTTGTTGCTCAACTTATAAGCAAGGGCATGGCATCTAGGTCCAGAGAGGTCATCATACCACTGTACTCATCCCTCTTCAGTCCCATCACAGAATATAATGCCCCTTCAGTATGTACCTGACCAGACACATGCAGCATCTGGAATGTCCACAAAGGTTCATTACAAAAAGAATAGAGGGAGTAAACACAATGTCCTACACTGATCACCTCAAAGCCCTGTCTCTTTGCTTGGTATCATACAAACTTCTGAGAAATGATCTTTGCCTGGCATACAGGGCATCCATGGACTCCATTCTGATGAATTCTTTGCACATCCACAAAACAGACAGTATCAGAACTAGTAGATTAAAAGATCTAAATTTTGCTTGCCACATAAATAGGGCATATTGGAGAGACAGATATGTTTCTCAGAGAATTCCAGTTCTCTGAAACAGGATCCCCATGCTTGTGAGGCAGAGTTCTTCCCTACCCTTATTTAAGTGCAAACTGGACCAATGGATTGGTAATGAGAAGTTCACCCTTGGTCTGGCTCCTATGTCTCTGATGGAAGGAGGCAGTCAGTAAATTACCCATATAAATCAAATATAAATGAAATGTGTGGGTCACATTTGGGTTGCACTGCTAGGATTTTAATGGTCCTGATGTTCATTGGCCTAGTATACACCTACGAACCTAAATGTACATTTTGTAGAATAGTTGGTTTACTGTTGTGATTGCTTACATTTTTATTTTCTCAAACATTCACATGGTTGAAGTGTGTTTTTTGAAATTCCAGTATTACTTTTTCGATATGTATTTAAAGAGTTTTGGGTGGATGTTGCTTTCTGATGGAATGGCAGCTTCAAAGTTTGTGGATGATGTGCATCCGGGAGGATTTCGATCTATTTACCAGTAATAACTGTAACTAACTAGGGGTACACTGTAATAACTGCACTGGAAGTAAGTGTGATAAGTTGGCTGTCCGAGGGCTGCAAGACACCCAGAAGCCATAGGGTTAAGAATGCCGTGAAGTGCATTTTAGACATTTCTTCAAACCTTTTGATCCAATGATGGCCAGAACAAAAATCAAGTTTACAGAAAAATAAAAATCAAACATACTTTTTTATTTCAAGGAAGAAATATGTTGCACCCAAGTTTTAATGCTCAGAGCTGACCAAACACCAGCTCACAACAAAATGAGAAGACAAATATGCTCATGAAGATAGATATGTATATATATATATATATATATATATATATAATATATATATATATATATATATATATATATATATATATATAATATATAATATATATATATATATATATATATTCAGTGTCTAGGAATAGTACCTGCCCCCAGTGCACCGTGAAAATAGGGAGTCACTTTCTGTGTATCCCCCTCTGGTGTTAAAGTGGGATGACAATTAAGACACAAATGCCCACAGTCATGTATATCACGCTGCTGTTGTCATGTGTATATACACCATGACTCCACCCCCATCCTCAAAAGCCAACCACCTTTTGTGTACCCCTCTGATGTCAGATTCGGATAAAAAACAAAGGGAACATAACATATTTGCTGTTTATATATATATACATATATATATATATATATATATATATACATACATATATATATATATATATATATATATATATATATATATATACTCTGTACTCCCTCCCAAAAGATAGCCACATGTTTATGCATCAGATGTTTGATTCCAAAGAAAAAAGAATGATTATAATAATGTCTCCAACTTGTAACTTTTAGACAATGCAGTGCTCCTCCTGACTCCCGTGCATACTTCTGATGGTTGTGAGGAAAGTTAAAGAAATAAGGATCATACTGTCCACAGTCCAACTCAACATGTACTGATTTCTGAGATGTGGGAAGAATGTTAAAGAAATGACATCATCCCTAGTTCTCCCATAGGTACAGTGATCTGTGTACACTTATGAGCAGGGATGCTTTTAGACAAGGTGGGGTTTAGGGCAGAAATGACCCCTAAGCCCATGTCAAAATCCACTTATACAACCTTGGTGTGTGGATGCCACCAGTCCTGAGAAGTTACGAAGGCCTGAGCATTCTGTGATGCATTTTATCCCTCTTATTTCTGATAGATGACTGTTAAACGGAGCAAGTGACAAGACGGTCAGTGGATGCAAGTATGAATGCATGAGTGCGAGTGTGAGAAGGTGGCACCATAGGGTGAATATGTTGACATTAGATAGCACTGTAGCAGTGTGTGCATACAGTTAATCCCAACTCCATAACTCTCTCCAACACCACAGCTTGAGGCAGAGAAAACAAAACATGACTGAAAACAAAGGACATTTAATAAACCAGTCATGGCTGCTGTAGGACAGGGAACATACATCTCAAAAGTGAGTCGGTTCAATGCAGACTGTGGCAGACTTACAGACTGTTAATAAAAAAAAAAATCACTACATAGTAAATATTTTCTGTCTTTTTCCCCATATTATCACAACTTCCAGTAACACACACTAAAGGAAATATACTGGAATTCATGTCAGCATCTCACCTACCTATTCCACTTTACCTCCTCTTCCACTCTTAATGTAATCATATCAAGCTAACTTTCTACAAGCCTTGCCATAGGTGTGCCCAGGCATGTGGTCTTTGGCTATATCTTTAGTACAAAACTCACTAGTCTCAGGTCAATGCACTAATCCCGATAACGTGATCAATGTCACATATGTTTCTTTTTGTTTTTTCCCATCATTTGCATTAAACTAGTTTGCTATTGTACATTAGCCTCTATGAAAAGTACCTCTGTTCTTAACTGTCAATATTGCTTCAGAGAGTTGTCATGCATGTACACCAGAATTAAGGCCACTGATATACATGTCCTTTGTACAAGTGAGCATGCTTCTCTGTTTATTAGTCATACTGCTGAACTTGCACACTTTTACAACTGCACCGTTGGATCTAGGCTGTGGCTGGACAGGATCTGACAAAATAAATTCAAGCAACGTCTGAAACAACTCATATAATAAAACTACTGCCTTAGACACTCCTTTGGAATGATGGACAGCACTCATGGTAAACACTGACAAAATTATTCTTTCATTTGGGTTATTTATTTAATTGTTAGTTTAGTTTTGCATTTCACAGCAAGTAAAACATTCACTGTGAAATATCAGTGACTCAGATAAATGCTGGTGCTTGTATCCAAAAACTCTCTTACTGGGATCCACCTTGGAAAGTTTCACCTGCTTAGTTAATACAGACATTCAGACTAATAAAGGTGATGCTACTGCCTCATATATTTTTTATCATTCAGAATATATGGTTCTGTGCAACAATTTAATGGTCCTGAGTAATTAAAGAAAATTATTTGGCACTGAAGCAAGTCAAAATTGCTCAGCACACAGTAAACTCATCAAAAGACTAAATTGTGATACACTTTCAAATTACTCTGTCAACTGCAGAAGAGAAAGAATGCTGTCAATTGTTTCACTTTAGCTATATTTTATTATCATAACAGGTGTTAAATATTTATTATCGTTTAAGAAAATGATACCTCAGCCGACCAATTCAATATATACAGACAGTGCAGTCATTAGCCAAGCAGGTGACTAATCAAGCTCTCGAGGTCCCTGCTCAAATAACCTTCAACATTTCACCTTCCAACCAGTTCCCACAGATAACACCTAAAGCCTACTACAACTGCCCCAACAATCTACATGGTAAAGATCTTAAAATAGTAGCTGAAGGTATTCCATATCCAGCTGATTCATATTTGAAAATAAAGTCCCCTCACTATGGAACTCATTCATTATTCCACTGCACTAGTATGGAATCAATACAGATCTTTCAAAGTAAATACCAACTGCCATTTTATCTCCCCTTTCACAAATATTATAAAATGTATTTATACGCAACTTGTTAACTATCTAATAGAAAATCAGTTTCTGCCTTTAACCCAATATGGCTTCTGCCTTATCACAGCACAACTGCTGCTTTGATGAATTTTTTTAATACTATCAACACCCACAGAAACACTGGAAGCCTAGTCTCCACCATCTTCCTAGACGCATCAAAAGCTTTTGATACTGTCTCCCACCAGAAACTCTTACATAAGCTCTCATCCTTGTGGCTCACCAACCCTTCACTGCTGTGGTTCCATACTTACCTTTCAGAGTACAAGCAGTGAAATGGAAAAATGATTTCTCCACTTTTTGCCAGTAACTATTGGTGTTGAAGAATGATCTTTACTATTCCCATACTTTCCAACATGTTCACCAATATCCTCTGCACTGCTACAAAAATGTTACCCTAGTTCATTATAGTGATGACTCAGCCCTAATCTGCTCTGTCAAATCCCTCTCTAAGCTTATACAACAATCCTTCTTATCAATTGAAACATGGCTAAATAATGCAAAACTATTTATATACCCTAACAAAAAAAAAATACTGCTCTTCACTCCAAAACACATCTCTACTAAAACACTGTATCATCTGTGCCAACAACATCTTGACAGAATAAGTAAGCCACAAAAAATAACTGGGTGTCATCTCAGATGACCATTTGAAATGCAACCACCATGTATTAAATATAGCACATGGTTAAAAAATAATCAAAAACTAGGTACATTATACAGTGTAAAAGCCGACCTCACTGACATAGCCAGAAGATGTTTAGCCACTACTTTCTTACTTCCGTCTCTCCTCTCTTCTATGCTGCCCCAATCTTCCCTAACCTTCAGTTCACACAGCTGTCCAAACTTGAGCAATGTTATAATAAAATAGCCATATTTTTAGTAAATTGTAAAATTAGAACACACCACTACCTAGCCTCAGAGAATTAAACTAGTTAGAACTACGGCATCACCTAGCTTTCTCAGCTAACCACAATACACAGACTTTTCTATAAGCCAGAAAACTGCCCAACCCTTAACATCTTAATATGACTCAACTCCCCAATAGGATTGTATGCTCTAGAGAAAAAATACTAATTAGTTGAAACAAATCTAATATTCAGGTGACTTTCTACATTTATATAGTGTAACTAAACTATGGAACCACATTCTGATAATGCTAAACTCCATTAAGAATACAGACTCATTTAAAACACAACAAAAACTTCCCCTATAAAATCAATGGATCTGCTCCTGTATATCTCCAGAATAAATGTCACTGTTATCTTCAGTTTATTGCCATATTGTCACATTTAGAATCCTATGCCCCATAGCCATTCTTCACCAGCATCTCCCAGCTATATATGTTTTGTGACACTACTCAATCCCACTTCTAATATTAACCTTATGATAGCTATATATATATAAATGTCTCTGAACCTGCTTTATACTCCACCTCTTAAATACTATATTAACATTTTCTGCTCTACCTCTTTCCTCACTTCCATTTCTTTGTATTTCTAAGCACTATTCACAATATATTATCTAGCTTACAAACTCATAAATACACCTTTTCAAATACTCAGTGTTCAGCTTCTACTAATCCTTAAATATCTTTTATAATGTATCACTTGCCTCTGTTTTCATATTAATGTAATATATATTAATGGTCTTCATTAGTTATATATTACTATTATACCAAAGTATCCTAATCATGTTTATTGATCATCTTTAGAAAAAAGTAATTCATGTTTTTTTCAATTCTTTTCTATTTTTACATTATACTGTGCTATGTAACTATACTACAAAATGTCAAAGCAACATGACAGAGACTGATTCATAATTTAATGTTGTCATTTTCATTCATTCCTCAACTGATGTATTTGGATCCAAGACTCGGATCTGACTTAGCCCCTTCTTCCAGATCATCAGATCCTAAAACTCTTGAGGTCCTCTCTTTATCCATAATGCCTCAGCAACTTAACGTACCTCAGATCTCATTTGTCACTATTATCAGACTTGGATTCCTAGCTCTCAAGTAATTTTGGTATAATCTTTAGATTTTCCCTTCTAATTTAGATTTTGTGAGCTACTAAAATTTTGGTATTTTGCTTTTCTTCTTCCTCCCCCTACATTTTGCTGTTTTTAGCATCTTTCCTTCCCTTTTGTAGTGCTAAGTTACCATTTTTGGTACTTCTTTTATTACCATTGCTGGTATTCCTTGGTACTCCTTTGAGTACTTTATCTATCTACCATTATTAGTAATTTCTCCTTTCTATCCCTTTCTCTTTCCCTTTAAATAAAATGCTTTTCTGTTGATATAGATAAGTGTAGTTCTATCACTTTCAGACTTTTAGTTAAGACCTTCTTCACTTGTTGTTGGTAACAATTCAACAAAAATTTAGACAACTAAGAAATGAAACTAAGAAAGCTATATTATCTGACAAAAAAAACTACTAGCTGCAATCCCAACAAGCTAGTCAAAACAAGCCGCAGAAATTTTGGTCTAGTATCAACCAACTACTCCATCCAGGGCAATCCACTACTCCAAACCCTCAAAACACTGAAGACAAAACACCAATGAATATAGCTAATGCTTTTAATACCTTTTTACTGATGCTATACAAACACTAGCTAGTCAACTATCACCTAATAACTTCACTCTACCTTCCAATGAATCAACCTCACCCCCTACTTTTCACTTTCAACCTGTCCCAACATCCTATATTCTAACCCTTCTACAGAAACTGAAACCATGCTCCCCCTCAGCAGACCAACTACCTGCTGAATTCCTACAACAATCCGCCAAAGCCATTGCCTATCCCATTTCTATCCTGATCAATAGAACTATTACTGAAAGTTATATCCCCAGTTTATGGAAAATTTCCCATATTATCCCCCTCCACAAAGGAGGTCAATCCACTGAACTCTCCAATTACTGCCCCATTGCCCTCCTCTCACCTCTGGCAAAAATCATGGAAAAATGCATTCACAGACAATTACTTGACCATCTAACAAAAAATAACTTACTAGCCAACTGTCAGCATGGTTTCAGACCTTCACATAGCACTAGTACTGCCCTTCTTTCCTTCACAGATTGTATCAACAAAAACCGCAATCTAAACAAACTCTCTTCAGCCCTATTCATTGACCTGTCTAAAGCTTTTGACATGGTAAATCGCCAAATTCTCATCAAAATACTGAAATCCCTGGCACTTGATACATCCTCTATAAAATGGTTCCAGTCCTACCTTGATAAAAGACAACAGGCCGTACTTTGGTACAAGTCTATCTCTACTCACCTGCCCGTCAATCTGGGTGTCCCTCAAGGGTCCATCCTTGGACCTCTACTTTTTTCCATATTCATCAATGACCTTCACCTTGCCATCCCCAAAGCTACATGCATACAATATGCGGATGACTCTACACTGATATGCTCAGCCCCCTCCTCTCCGGAACTTCTCTATCTTACCCAACAAGTATTTAACACAGTTGAGCAATGGTTCACACATAGATGCCTTCTCCTAAACCCCAAAAAGACTAAACTCCTCCTTTTCTCTCCTACTAAGAAGTCCCCCCAATGGATTTCTCAGTTAACTCTACCAATAAAACTATTATATCCCCTGAACCAACCACCAAACGATTAGGTGTCACCATTGACAATAATCTGAACTTTGACATCCATATTAACAACACTATAAAAACTGTCAACAAAAAGCTAGGCTCTCTCTATACGATAAAATCCTTTCTCCTACCTTCAGCTCGAACCACAATAGCACACACTCATCTAATATCTTCTCTTCTTTATGCCTCACCTATTTTTACTAACCTATCTAAAAATAATCTTGGCAAACTGGAAATGTCCTACAATAACATTGCAAGATTTGCAACAGGCAACCCATTTAGAACCCATCACTGCTTTAATTTAAAGCAGCTAGGATGGCTCGAACTTCAAAATCTAATTAAATTCTATCAACTAATTATAGCCCACAACACTCTTTACAAACCTTCCAAAACACCTATTCTTTCCACACTAATCACTCCCTATAAAAACCTGGAATCCTTAAGGTCTTCTCAGAAACTTCTAGTACATACCACTAAAACAAACAACAAGGCAGGTGACTCTCTTTTTTCTAATATAGTTGGAAAAGCCTGGAATCGCCTCCCAAATGAACTCTCCGCACTTCCCTCACTATCCTGTTTCAAAAACAAATTGAAAGTGTTCCTCAAAACTCACAGGTTATGCCCATGCTCTAAACCTGACTAATCTATATGTGTCTCTAAATACTTTTCTCTTCCTACCCCATCTACTCACTTACAGCAACTCCTCCTTATTAAACTATTTTACTAACTATCTCTAGCATACCTTGATTGTATCAGCATTCCTTTGTTATGCCTGTATTTTGCACTGTAAATATTACTGTGATAACCTGTAATAGGTACTGTTAATAGGTTTTATTTGTCTCATGTTTCATTTCATTAGTAATTTCATGTTATTTGAAGCTTTCTCCCGGGCCTCTACTGAAAATGGACATGTATCCAGTTAGACTAGCTCGGTCAACAAATGTAAAATAAAAATAAAATAAAAAATAAATTTGGAGAAACACTCTGGTTTTAAAAAGTGTATTTCCTGTGGGCAAAGGATCCCAAATTCTGATACCCAGAGGGGATGTGTTTATTGTTTGTATCTGACCAACCTTGATATAGACTGTGATATTTGTTCTGGCTTTAATTCTAGGACATTGATTAACCGTAACAACAAGTTAATGCTGTGGGGTCTCTTGCCTTCTGAATCTTCCTCTTCAGTGGCTGGGGGTCAAAGAAGTCAGAAAAGCTGAAAGTTGACCCTCAAACTAAGGGCAGGGAGTCCTGGAAAAGGTCCCCTGATAATCCCTTAACTTTGGTTACAGCTCCCTCAATGGAGCCCCTTGCCAAGATCCTAGGAAAATCAGATCCATCGGTCTCAGGTCTAACAACTTGAAGTTTAAGATCTCCACAGATCCCTCCTCCTCCACTTCCATCGGATCCTATTTCATCCAGGCGTTCCTCTCCATTCTTAGAGGAAACCCCTCAAAGACATTCTACGGCTTCTTCCACTACCCACTCTCTTCGGTCCTCCATAAGCCTTTCAGAAGCAGACATGGACAAGATGATGGACATGGAAGGAGCTGGACACTGTTGAGCCAATATCTAAGAATCTGGAACAGATTCTTACTCCCCCTTAAAGACCATGTACACTGGAGCAGGGGAGTTCCTGTTGATGCCATGGTTCTTGCTGGAACTACAAGAAAGGAACTATCAGAGCAGAGTTCCTCTGTCCTTCCCCCTAATAGGAAGTCTAGGGAGTGGGACAGATTTGGGAAGTGTGTTTATGCTTCAGTGACTTTGTTCTTAGGTTGATAAATTACATGGCATAATTTAGAAGACTGCAAAGGGATTTGATCAAGGAGCTTACCAAATCTCTTTCTGCATCCATGTCCTCTGAGGATAGGAACAGAATCTCCTTGCAGCTGGCTACCCTGCAATCTATCTCAAATGTGTCCATGAGGTTGATCTCCCATGCTGCAGAAGGTACCACAAGGGCCTTGGGTTTAGTCATAGCCATCAGGAGAGATGCTTGAATGCACTTATGTGATTTTGCAGAACCATTTAGGTCTTCTTTTGTCAATGTGTCCTTTGACATTTCTTCTCTTTTTGGCCCCAAGGTTAAAGACACATGCTCCAGGTGTGAATAGGAAGGAAAGACCCTATCTGCCAAGGGTGTATGCTTTTCTACACCTCAAAGACCCCTTTCTAGGAACCAATGAGGTGGCAGAAAGATGCGGTTTAAGAAGTCCCAAGGTCCTTTCCAGGATACATGTGGAGATTTTTCCCCCAGTGGCAGAGGGGAGATCTTCAATGGAAGACGCTAGCCTTTTGGTGGAGGTGGTCTGCAGAACTGGGGATCTAGAGATTTTTTTCTCAGATAGGCCTTATCAATGCTCCTAAAAGGAGGCCCGACTGTCCTTCTGTGGTGGCAGTTGGAGGTTGTTTATCCTTGCACCAGAGAGCCTGGCTAGCTATCACCAAAGATTCATGGGTGCAGAGGATTATATTCAGAGGTTATACAATACCATTTTCCCTAGCCCGTCCCCCCACAGTTCTGAAGAAAATCCCCAGTGTTCCACCAAGTCACAGGGAAGTATTATCTCTAGGAATAAAAAAGCTGCTAGAAAAAAGAGTCATCCAAGAGGACCCCCAGATGACAGAGGGTCCAGAACTTACTCAAGATTCTTCTTAGTGACAAAAAAGATAGGGGACTTGAGACCAATTTTGGATCTCAGCAAGTTAAATCAGTTTGTTCAATAACAACTGGATGTGCTTGATAGAGCTTCAGGATGTGTACTGACATCAAAATGAACAAGCACTCCAGGAGATACATACATCATTATCAGTTCAGAGCACTGCCCTTTGGTCTTACCACACCCCCCTGGGTGTTCATCAAATGCATGGCAGTGGTAGCAGCTCATTTGTGACCGCTGGGATTCAGGGTGTTTCCATATCTAGAAATCTGGCTCCTTACATCTCTAACCAGGCAGTTCAGGAACTACTTGCTCCAGCTGTGTTCTCATCTGGGAATAACAGTCAATTGCAACAAATCTCAACTCATCCCAATTCAGAGCCTGGAATTCATAGGGACACATCTGAATACAGTCAGTCACATAGCCTCTCTTCCCTCTACTTGAATAAACACTCTACAGTCCCAAGTAAAGAGAGTGATCCAGAATTCATATCTTAAAGCCCATCTGCTCCTACAGGCTTTGAGTTCCATGTCAGTAGCTATCACTCTGGTTCCATTGGTCAGGTTGCATATGAGGATCGTTCATTGAACTCTGTCAATTCAATGGTCCATTCTCCAACATCCCTTATCCATCCCAATCAGGATCACTCAAGCATGCAAAAGATATCTTCTTTGGTGGATTCATTCAAACCAGCTCCATAAAGGCTGTCCTTTGTTCTTCTCCTTCCCAAGGCCACAGTGACCACATATGCTTCCCAGCTCAGGTAGGTGGCACTACTTAGGAAGGACAATCCAATGCATTTGGTTTCCCCCAAAGAAGTCAAGATGCATGTAAATGTCCTGGAGATGATAGCTGTCCTTCTAGCATTGCAGGTCTTTCAAGATGCTCTCCCTTTCAGCACAATTGCAATTCAAATGTACAATATGTCAGTAGTCTGGTACATCAACAAACAAGGGGAAACCAAATCTTACCCTCTTTGTCAAGAAGCTATGAGAGTTTGGCAACAGATGATCTTTTCCAATCGCTTTTTAATAGCAACACACATCCCAGGGAAACCCAGAAAGATTGCAGTCAAACTAAGCAAGTCCATTCTGATGCCTCATGAGTGGACTCTCAATGTCAACATGACAGAGAAAATTTTCCATCAATGGGACCAGCTGTGCTACGATCCATTTGCCTCTCCCCTCAACAACAAGTGCAGCAGGTTCTTTGCCCTAATCCCTCCTCTTGGAGAGTCACCAGGAGATGTTCTTGTTTATGACTGGCCCTCCAGACTCCTATATACTTTGCCACCCTTACCACTAATTCCTAAATTTCTTCACAAAGTAATTTGGTTGAAGTTATCCTCATTGCTCCCTTTTAGCATCATCAGATTTGGGTCTCGTTCCTCTGGCCTTGTCTTCTACACTCACCAAGGATTCTGGATACAACTCTAGACCTTCTGTCTCACCTGACAGGCATGACTCATCCAGACTTAATAGGCCTCAAACAGACTGCATGGTTTCTGCAGCTCTGTTAATTGCTAGGCAGTCTAGGCTGTCATCATATTTTGCTATCTTCTTGTGATGATCCACCACCAGACCAGTAATCAAGGAGCTAAAATCCTCACCACTGGCACCAGTGGAGGAAGTTCACTGGGAGGATAACAGGTACACACACAGTATTTCCAGACACAGCTCTCTTTATCAGGTGCAGTTTCCCTTAACAACACACAGACACCACAATCAGTCCAGGGCTGGTTTCTCCCTCTTTCTCCAAATCCCCAATAAGACTCCCCACTGGCACAGCTATAGAGTTGAGATCTCAGCTGAGTGACCAAGCCAAGACCACCAGCACCCTCTCTGTCCAACCAGTGCTTCATGTCCCTGCCCAAGTAGCTGACACACACACACACACACACACACACACACACACACACACACACACACACACACACACACACACACACACACACACACACATACACCTGGGAAAGGCTGTCACAGGTTTACTAGCTATGCCCCCTTCTGCCCAGACTATAAGGTAGTCACCACTGCCACCAGTCACTCCTTATCAGCTACTTACAGTCCTTAATAAAGGGTGTCCAATTTTACTGTGTAATATTACTACTAATACAAATGGTAGTTTGACCAAGAGCAAGACTATTAGGAGTGGCCCACACAGTGTCACCAAATAAATATGCAAGTACTCCCAGAACTTAAATATCTTTATACAGACCAGCCACAATGAAAGGTTTAAATATACTTAATAATAAATAATAAAAGAACAAAACAATACTAAATATATATTCACAGTGGCATCAGAGTTTAAAACCACAGGAACTATTTAAAATAACATTGCAGTACAGGCTCACACAAATAAAGAAAAGAAAATCTAAACTAAGCTCTACTATTTTCCTGACTGTATCTAAGAGAGTTACTATACCCTATCAACTTACTTAATTATAGCAAGGCAGATAATGTGGTGAATGGTTCTTGTTCTTGTTGTCAGGTCCAAGACAGAATGTAGAATGCTATGCCTCACTAACAGACTTCTCAAAATAATATCTAAACTATTACTGCTGGGATAGCTTGCAGAATTACATCATTTCTAGTAATCTGACTTGTAGTTCACAGGTAAAACCCCCTTTGCTGAAGCTGGCAGTATTTAGCATCTACCTGTAAAAATACACATACAGGGTCTGCTCAGGTCTTTGGCAGGTGCTGGAAGTCATAAAACAAGTGCATTCCTTCATGCTTCCAAAGTAGCAATTAGTTCACCCCAGAGACAATACAGAAATCTTCCTAGTACAGACAATCTGTCTCTAGCTGCATTGAAACATCTTTATGGCCTAGCCTATAAAGTAATTTAATTTCAGATATTTTTTTAAAGTTTGCTGGACTGAGTTTAACCTCCTGTATTCCAGTTTCCACTGTTAAATATATACATTTAAACCATTGCAATAGTGCATGTAGATTTCCTTTATCTTCCAGAAGGGCACACTGTCTATATATTTTAAACAGAGCACTTTACAAATACCTTTTCAACATAAAACATATGTACAGAGCAGTGTGATATACATGTGACATACAGTTCCAATACATTTGTAACACAAGCATCTTATATAAATTAGTTTGATACTCACAAATGATATATAATTATTTACAAAATTCCAGCTAGCTGTGTTGGCAGTACCTCCTTTTGTCACACATGAAATGAATAAATTACTGTTGATTGGTAATGTGGTTCTGCTTTGTCTTGACATAAGTCTCTGGGCAGGTGAACCAAGATGTTTATCATGAGGAATGTTTCTGAGATTTAACAAGTTTAAAAAAATCAGTATTGTCACATCTGGATTTCTCTAACAGCTGTTTTGCACTTTGAACTGCACATTCAGCCAACCCATTTGACTGTGGGTATTCAGGATTACTCATAATATAAACAAAGTCCCATGCTTCTGCAAATTTCTTGAACTGCTGACTAATAAACTGTGTACCATTGTCAGAAATAACTCTGTGTGAACTACCATGGACAGAAAAATGTTTCTTCAATTTAGTAATGACAGTATTGGAAGTTAGGTTGGGAAGTAGGTCAATCTCGAACCAATATGAATAAGAGTCTACTAATACAAAATAAAGTTGACCATTTCACTCAAAGATATCTGTGGCTACTGTCAACCAAGGTAGTTTAGGAATCTGGCTTAACTGAAGTGTTTCTTTTTGCTAATGCAGCTTTGTACTATTACATACTGAACAAGATGAAAGTACTTTCTCAATATCTCTTGACATAGAAGGCCAAAATACTAGTCCACTCTGCCTTCTTTTGGCAGAATCAGTTTCTGGGTGGCTATGGTGCAAAATCTGAATGTACTCTTGTTGCAAGGATTTTGGAACAATCACTTTAGGATCTTTCAGGAGGATACCACTGTCTGTGATAACATTTCATCTCTGTAAGGAAAATATGGTTGCACTTCTATTGGTAAACAAGATTGTTTTGAAGGATATCCTCAAGTGATAAAGATGTTTAACTTCTGGAGAACTGGATCTGAAGCTGTGTGAGTTCTGAGCTCATCAAGATGTGTGGAATAAAAAATTCTCACTTCCATGACCTCAAAATCAAATTGCTCATTGTTATGCTGTTCTGTGTTTTTTTCTGGGTGATCTGGATAAGGTATCAGCAAGATAAAGAGGTTTGCCTTTTGTGTAAACAAGATTGAAATCATACTTTTGCAATTTGAGCATCATACATTGCAGTCTGGCTGGAGCTGTATACATAGGCTTTCTCAAAATAGTAACTAGAGGTTGGTGATCAGTTTCAATCTGGATAAGTCAACCATAAATATAATCATGAAACGTTGAACCTGCAAACACAGTTGCCAAAAGCTCTTCCTCAATCTGGGTATACTGCATCTCAGTCTGGGTAAGAGTTCTCGAAGCATAGGCTACTGGTCTACCCTCCTGAAGAATGATTGCACCTAGAACAAAATTAGAAGCATCACAGGAAAGAGTAACTGGTTTGTGAGCATCATAGTAGCTGAGAGTTGGTGGGTTAGCAATTTTCTGTTTCAGGACATCAAATACTCTTTGGTGCTGTTCTGACCATGACCAAATTACATCTTTGCATGTCAGCTCTCTTAGCGGTGCTGAAAGTTGGCTTAAATCTGGAATGAACTTTCCTAGCTAGTTGATCATGCCAAGAAAATGTTGTAGGGCTTGGACATTGTCTGAAGCTGGCATCTCGAGAATTGCTGTTTGCTTGGAAGGATCTGGTCATAAGCCTGAACTGGTAAACAAGTGACCAACATAAGTAACTTCTCATAGCCTGAATTTGCATTTCTGAGGATTCAGCTTAAGATTAAGTTCACATGCTCTTCCAGAACTTTCTTGAGATTTCTGTCATATTCAACTTCACCATTGTCTCCCACTAGAATATCATCTACCATAATAGCACAGGGATAGCCAGAAAAAAATTGCTGCAGCACACACTGAAAGACTTCACTGCCAGAATTTATTCCAAATGGCATTCTCAGAAATCTGTGTCTTCCAAATGGCTTACCAAACATGATTAGCAATGAAGATTTTCAGTCAAGAAAAATTCGCCAAAATGAAATCTTTGCATCTACGACAGAAAAAAAGTGGCACTTGGCATAACGCATCAACTTTTTGGACTGTGTGCATGGGATGATGAGGCCTTTTCAGTGCTTTGTTCAGATCTCTTGGATCAATACATAATCTAATATCATCCAGGCTTTTCTTATTAGCTACTACCATGGAGGATACGCATTCAGTAGGTTCTTCTACTGGACAAATTGCACTTAGCTGCACCATTTTGTCTAGCTCAGCTTTGACTCTACCCTGCATAGCTACTGAAACTTTCCGTTCTGGTATAATAACTGGGCTGACCACTGGGTCTAACTTCATAGAGTACACAACTATAATTTGCCTAGTTTGTCTACAAAAATATCAGCATACTCAGAAAATATAGTTTGGGTGGAATTTGAGCTATTGTCATGCAGACATACATGGTGAATCTCTTCATTAAGTGAAATCAGTCCCATTTTCAAACTATCTTTGAAGCACACCAATGACTGCATGTCTCTTAACTACAAAAAACTGCAAGTCATAGCTATTCCAAGCATAGTAACATGAAAGCAGTACTGAGCCTTTGGTTTGAATCATTTCACCACCATAAGCAACAAGCTTCGCATACTCCATCAAATCAAGCTGCTCTGTAGCTTTACTCTAGCAAATGTTTCTGCTGACATAACATTGTACTTTGAAACAGTACCTACTTTGAGCTGTACAGGACTCCCATTAATCCAAACAGTACAAAAGTACTGCATTGACTGTTTCACCAAGCACAGACACACCATCAGCATAAAAAGTAGGGTTGTGGCTTTCTAATTGATCAACTTGCCTCTTGGAATGTCCTCTTGTAATAAAAGAATGTGCCTTATTTTATTTTAAAAAAACTTTTGAAATGATTCCACTTATTGCAAGAGTGACACTGCTGATCAAAAACTAAGCACGTTTCTCTTTTGGGCTCATGATTACCACCACAATTACAGTAGTAGACTATGAAGCTGGGTGGGGGCACATGTTTTGATTTGCTGATCCACACTTATGCTTCACTGAGCATGTCCAGGAATTTGCTGGAAAGACTCAGGGTTTCCCAGGGACTGTTATAGGACCTGCAGTAGGTGCCATGTGCTTGGGCCTGTTTCTTTTAACCACATGCTGCATACTATCAACATGAGGTTTGTCACTGTGCCTTCCACAGCTATTCTAATTTGTAAGCATATTTGTGTGTCTGTCTGTAAGATCATATATCTGACAAATCTCAATGGCATTATTCAAAGTTATGTTACTGTCTTAAAGCAAAATCTTTCTCACTGTGTCATTATTAATACCACACACAAGCCTGTCTTTTATCAATTCATCTCTCACATCACCAAATCTGCACATTTTAGCCTTATTACTCAAGTTAGTTATATATGCTGCAGAAGTTTCCCCAGACTTTTGATCCCTTGTGCAAAATAAGTGCATTTCGATTATAATATTCATTTGGGGGTTACACATTTTTCTAAATTTACATTTTAAGCACTCTGGGTCTTCCATTGTTTCAGCTGGTATCACTATATGGCAGTCTTCTCCTTCCTCTGCAAACACAGCAGATGCATACACAAATGAATGTTCTCTTTCAATGGCCCCTGAACCAGCTACATTAAGCAGAATAAATGCTTTTGTACATGCATTTTTCTCAGAAAAAGAAGCCTGTATGAAAATATCACATTCCTGCTCAAACACTCTCCAATTTTCTGCGGGTGCAGGTCTGTGAAAACCTTCTGCCATGCCCACAGATTATAGTAAAACACAATGTAAAATGGCCCCTTGTAATTATGTACGAACATGTACACACACCAGGTACTTGTAATTATATTCAAATGCACAATAAACTCTTCAAAATACTGTATTCTGCAAAATATGCTTTTGTAACAATTGTACTTTGTTAAATATACATTGAAATAACTTAACTGTACTTTGTGAAATATTCTTTGAAATAACTGCACTTTGTGGAATAACTCCACTGTAATACTACACACACTTGCAAACACTTTGCACACTTCGGATACTGTGAATAGCTTTAGTTAATATGAAAAAGTAGTATATAGTGAAAAAATACAGTTGTTTTCCCCTATTATGCATATTTTATGTGATTTGGATATTGTTTCAAACTTTTCCGTAATTATTTCACTTATTTTTATCAATATGTCACAGTTTTGGACATTTTGTTTAATAAGAAATTTGCTTTGAGTGTTCAGAGTGCTTTGTTTTTTATTTATTTATTTATTTATTTATTTGAGATTTGTTAACCGGGATAGTCCATCTGAGCAAAATATACAATAAAACAGTTAACCAAATGTAGATAAAGCTCCACAGTACAATATAGTAAGAGGCATTATAGCACTGAAGAAAAAACATAGCAAAGAAATATACAATAAAACATTTGAATGAATTTACATTACACATTGGGTTATCTTCAGAGGGTAATTGTACAATATAGAGCAGTTGTTAAGAGAGTTATGGTAGTAGGGAAGGGAGGAATAGAGAGGATAGTGATAGAAAAAGGGCTGGGTTCATGTGGGATGATTACAGAGGGAAATCCATGTGCTATTAAGGTACCTTTTGAGAGTTTTCTTGAATTCATGGATGTAGGAAATGTTTCTAAGCATCATGGGAGCTTGTTCCGTGCAAGAGCATGAAAGTAGCTGTAGAGATTTTGTCCAATAGATTCTTTAGGTTTGTGATTTTGTAAGAGACATTGGTCAGAGCTTCTGAGGCATTGAGGGGGCTTATAGAGGGAGACAAGTGAGGAAATTCTAAGGCAAGAGAAGGGCTTATTCAAAATAGTATGGATAATGAGAAGTTGGGTAACTAAGAGTTGGTTTGGAAACTCTAGCCAGCTGAGTGCCTGGAGAGCATGATAGTGGTGTGATATTGAGGGCAGATTGGCTGCAAATCTAGCAATTTTGTTGTAGGTGGTTTCAAGTTTGGAAAGTAGTGAGGACTGTAATTTGGTTAAAATTTGAGAGCTGTGAAAAAAGGTTGGGGAGAAGGTAGGCTTGGTCTAGTGAGATCCTGGAGCTGGGTGTGAGAAACCATTTGTTTCTATAGAGTAAACCAAGCTTTTGGTGGGTTTTCTTGATGCAATTACGTACATGAAGGTCAAATTCTAGTTGATCATCCACTATTACTCCAAATAGTTTAGTGTGGGATTCAGCTATGATCATAGTGTTGTTGAGGGAAGAGATGGTGAATGAGGATTTAACATGGTAAGGGGATTTGGGGAAGAAGAAAATAAGTTTTATCTTTTTAGGGTTTAGTATGAGTTGGTTCTTAGTAAGGTTTTGGAGATATCTAAAAAGATGCAGGACTCTAGTTTATCATTGTCTCTAGCTAGAGAGATGGAGTTAGAAAAGGAAATAAGTGCAGTAGTGGTGCTGTGGTGGGGGCAGAAGCCATGTTGAGCAAGGGTAATTAGGTTTTCACAAGTAAGATAAACTGAGATTTGTTTATAAACACAGTGCTCAAGAATTTTAGAGCGGGGAGAGAGTATGGCAATAGAATGATAATTAGAGGGTGTGGAACTTTTTTCAGAGGGCAGGAACAGTAGTTTCACTAATTGAGTGTTTTTTATGAGGACGGAAACAGGATATGCTATGAAGTCAACAGCAGCTTTTAGGAAGAGAGGTAGTAGGTTGTCGGCTGAAGGAGAACAGGGTTTTAGTTTGATGAGTTTTTTTGACGTAGCTGGTTGGAATGGGTTTTAGTGAGGAAAGGACTTTTTTGCAGTTGGGGGTAGTAGGGAGTGTGGAGCTGGCTGGGTGGACAGTTTGCATAAGTTTGCTGATAGTATCTATGATGCATGAATTGAAAATTGAAGCAGTTTCAAGGGTTGTATTATTGGGGCAGGAGTTGGAGGTCGAAGGATTTCCTGGGTGGAGAATATTATTGCCAGAATTCCAAAATGTTTTAGGGCTTCTGGTTTCAGTATCTTGGAGTGAGAGGTAGTAGTTCTTTTGTCAGAGTTTATGTGTTTTTCAGTTAAATTTTGGAGTTCCCTATATTGTTGGTAGTGTACGGGAGATTTGGTCTTAGTCTAGAGTTTCCATGCACAATCTCTGTTATGGATAAGAGACCAAGTAGAGTTGGATAGCCAAGGGGGAACGTTGTGATTTGACTCTGACAGTTCTGGGAGGGGCAATGGAGTTCAGAATGTTTAGGAAGATGGAGTTCAGTTGAAGGATAGCTTCATCTAGAGGAAGGGAAGAGAGAAAAGACCAGTCAATAGCAGAGAGAGAATTACTAAATATATCTGCATTGATGTTAGTTAGCATTTGACACTCTTTAAATTTATGAGGTCTAGAGAGGTGGGGGGAGAATCTTTGGACATGTATTGGGGAGTGGTCACTAATTGTGTCTGGTAGGGATTCAGGGTGGAGATAGAGGTCAGGCTTAGATATAAGTATACAATCCAAGATAGAGCAGGTATTTGTGGGTTTATGAAGAAAAGTGGGTGAAGAGATAAGTTGGGTGTATCCGTATAGGTTTATGCTGGTGGTGGGAGAGTTAAAGATGAGAGTGAGCCAACTTGATGTTAACATCACCTAGTATTATTGTTTCATTATGTATATTGTCATACATTCACTGTAGGGTTTGTTCTAATAGGGGTATGTTCTCTCCATGGGGTATACAGATGGCAACTATGGTTAGAGTTTTAAGATTGTTGAGTTTGCAGTTGGCAGTAATGAATTCTGCTGGGTGAAAGGAGGGGTGCGGGTTAATTGGGAGAGATATGGATAGGAGGTGAGAGTACATAATGGCAATGCCTCCACCTTTTTTTGTGCATTCTGTCCAGGTGTAGAATGTTGTAACTGGCGGGAGATTCTTTGTATACATTATGTGGTTTTAGCCATGTTTCAGAGATATTGATTATGTTGAGGGAGTACTGGGCTATCCAGGTGTGGAATTCACTTATCTTGTTAAGAATGTTATGGATGTTGATTGAATAGAAGGAGAGATGTTTGAGACTAGGTTTAGGTACCTGCTGAAGTGTTTGTGAGATATAGCTAGGACTTGATGAATTAAAGTGTGGACCAGGGTTTGGGTGAATGTCACCTGAGAGTTGAAGGATGTTTAGTGGGAGGAAGAGAAGTGATGTATAGGGGTAGGGTGAGTGAATTTTCTGTTTAATTTTGTGGAATGAGGGGAAATTTGGAGACAGTTTGATTTTGGAGAGATTGAATTTGGTACATGAAAAGAGTGCAGGTGAAAAGAGAGAGGTGTGGTGGCTGTTGGTGTAAACTGCGTTATGAGAGAAGGTGAGAGAAGAGGAGAATAAGTTTGTGGAAGATGTAGGAATGTGGTAGGAAGTGTGGTTGTTTAGGAGAAGAAGAAGAAGAAGAAGATGAAAGGATAAGAAGTGAGGAAGGAACAGATTGAAGGATGAGAAGAATATGAAAAGGGGTAGATGTTTGATAAAGTGAAGGTGTATGGTAATAATAAGCTTGAAAAGGAGGGATGAGAGCAGTGAGTAAGAGTTGGAGGAGTGAGGTATAGTGAATAGAGAGGTGGGTGGGGTTATTTTAAGAGAGGTAGGTTGTGATTGATTGGAGTGTACAGGAAGTTGGGGATCAGGGAGGGTGGGGTTAAGATGGTTAGTTACAAAGGGTTCCTATCAGAAGACTGAAAACGCATTCTGTCGAATGCATCTTGGTCGAACTGTAAATGTCGAAAACGCAAAATGACAAAGCAGCTTTTAAGCGAATTCTTTCCCTGGGAAAGAAGTCTAATGGCCGCTTCCATCACTTTGCCATTTTCGGCACTGTAGTGCAATCTCGGAGTTGGTATATTTAAGTAGGGGGTTGTGGGTGGCAATGCCCCCCACTTAAAATAGTGTTTAGTGTGTTTTTTTTGTGGGGGGAACAGCGATTTTTTTACCTGGGAAAAAAATCGCTATTCTGGTAGTTCGTTCATTTACATTTTCGCTATTTTGGGTTTGATATAACAGTGTTTGATCTTTTGATTGTTCGCTGCTATATCATAGACCCAGTTACAAATGTAATTGATGTGGGGGTGTGTGGGAATGGGGGTAGGGTAGCAGAGCATATTAACCCTGAGTGAAGTGAGGGTGAATGAAGCAGGCAGAAACTTTGAGGCAGCTTGCCAGGCCACAGTAGAAACAATCAGTTAGCAATGTGTGCCGCTAGACAGAGGAGCAGTTAAGAGTAGGCAGTTCTTTGAGGTAAGAAACTTATGCAGGTAATAGCAACCTAACATATGCTGCTTTATTAGTTCTGTACAGTTTTACATCTCTTGGTATTAACAGTTGCTAAAAAGAAAAGAAGAATGGAGGGAGAAAGTTCAATGGAAAAGGGAGGGGAGTCCAACAATATTTATTTGAGTTAGTGAGCATGCCACTAGTCAAATAAGCACTAAAGTGTTTCACTACACATAAACTTGCCTAGTACACCAGGAAGATTACTGAAACTAATAGTTTCCCTGCAGGTGAGACTTGAAGTCTTGTATTTGTTGCCATGAGGAAGCTGCAAAGGGGTGGGAGATCCAGTTAAGCAGGATTAGTTAGTCAGGTGTGCTCACTGGGAATTTGAGAACAGCAGCTGTAAGAGGAAAAAAATATATAATTAACAATATTTGTAGCAAAAGAAATCATTTAAGTAATTTCAGTACCTGGAATTTGTTTCTGACCTGTTTTGTGAGTCATTTGAGCAGTAGAGATGATCCACTCCTATATATTCCTTCATCTTTAACCATGGCTGTAACTCTGAATTCCACTTCTGACACTAAGTACAATTGGTGACATCGGGCGCCCCTATTGGCCCCATCACTGGGAGCAGAAGCATTAAAAGAACATTATTTGGACACTTCTGACACTACATTGCTCTTCTTATGTGCATTAAGAAGATGTTGAGGCATGGGTGTTCTTCTAAGCAGTTTACTGTATACAAATTCATCAGGATGGATAGCAAGAACATTGAACTTAAATGAACTGTCTAACTAACTGACTAACTACATACTTGCATGCTCTCACTCTGACTGCTCACTCAAAATGGCACTCTTGCTTGCATGTGCGCAATACTTATATGCATGTGCTGACTCACTGGAAAGCTTCTTAAAGGTATATCAAACATTCTGATCTACAGTCTACACAAACAAATCAACCGTAATGGTTGCTGACACACCAAACGGGCTTACAAACATTATCAACCCACAAATTACCAACCCTTTTAGAAATGTGTTACCATGTGCTAAGAACAAAAATACCTAAATCTCGGACAATGTCCATTCCTTCCAAAATCACATTGAATCAAAGATGACTAAGGTTCTTCAACAACTCAAATTTCCCTTCAGTGCTTTATTTTTCTTCCCATCAAAGCTCATTGTGCTATTCCAGTCAAGCTATTAACACCAAATACTTGAATATACTTTACCCATTATTGCTCCTTTGTCAGCATATAACTACATTATTAAAAACATTGAAAATAAGATGCCTAGATTTAATTATCTATCAATAGTAAATGAACATCATTGTATATCCATTCCAAAATCAGTCTTATTGAAAATAAGATGCCTAGATTTAATTATCTATCAATAGTAAATGAACATCATTGTATATCCATTCCAAAATCAGTCTGACTCCTGTCACCACCAGGGCACTTACCTTCTCCACACATTCGCCATCAAAGAAAGATACACACTTGAAAAAAAAAAACTTTATACAAGAAACTCATTTTGCCATCTTAGATTACCCAGACCCACTTTTTCCTCTTTCCATCTGTGAAAAATCTTTTTGTAAACCTGACCCATCTTCCTGAAACAAGCTACCCAAAGAAATCATTACTTTAGATAATTTTATCCATTTAAACATGTTAGAAGAATAATTCTCTCAGGAATGTGAATGTGCTCTCTCCAGAGGTAAATGTTAATTAATCACCTCATTATCTGTTCATCTCCACCACATTCTGACATTTGAATATGAACTTAACCTTGTACCAGTTTGCTTTCAGAATTAAATGTGTAAGGTCTGATACAAGGAGCTTGTCAAGCTAACACCAGTATTTATTTATGTATTTATTTATTTATTGCATTTGTTAACCAGGAAAGTCCACTGGGCCTGAAATGAGCCCATTTTCATTGGAGACCCAGGGAGTAAAGCTCCACAAAGATACATAGAAAGAGAATATAATCACATATACATACAAAGAGAATACGATCACATGTAATCACATAGACAGAAAAAAAATCATACAGTACAATTACATTGCATGAATCTGGTAACAGAAGCCACTGTGCAAGAAAAAATACAATCATTGACATATAGAAATAATGACTGACATATATTTCAGTGAAGGTGTTTGTGAATGATATTTACAATGGTGCATAGAATATATTCAAGATCACATGAAAGTAATATATCTGGAGGTGCATAGCTGAGAGGAGACTAAATACAGAGTGAATATAGCAGGAGATATGAGTGCAGAGGAGAAGATGGATAGGACCAGTGAAAGTGACAGGGAAGCATTAGGTAGGCAGAATGAAGGAAATTATGCGATAGTTAGAGGTATATCACTGGGAGGAGAAATCTGGAGTTGGGGTTGTGTGTTTGGGAACAGGAGCGTAGCCATTTAGAGGAGAGATGCAGTTTGAGGGATTTTTTTAAAGGAGGTCAGGTTGCTGATTGCTCTGAGTGATGGAGGGAGATTATTCCATGCCTTAGAGACATAGTAGGAATACAACATTTGGCTGGCTGAGAGCTTAGGTTTCTCTACTGATAGTAACATTTTGTTTTCGGACCTAAGGGGCCGGTTTGGATGGTACATAGTCAGTATGGGAGAGAGAGAAGGACAGGTTTCTGGGTGGTAGATGAGCATGTGGGCTGTAGTTAATTGTAAGAATGTGAGATAGTGTTGGGATTCTAGTCAATTTAGTTGATGCAGAGAGGAACAGTGATGGGTAGAATATTTAGCATTTGTGGCAAATCTGGCAACTTTGTTATAGCAAGAGTCTAATTTTGTTTGCAAGGAGGACTGTAGATTTGTGAGGATAGCATCGTATAGAAGTGTTGGAAGAAGGAGGGATGAGGCCAGAGCCTTTTTTGCGGTGAGACTGAGAAAATAGTTGGGCCTATACAGGGCACCTAGTTTCTGATGCTTATTTTTTTTATGTTACTGTAGATGTGAAAGCTGAATGTTAATTTGTCATCAATGATGACTCTTAGTAATTTGATACTGGGGATGACTTTAATAATGGTGTTATTTTAGGACAGAATGGTAAATAGTGACTTGTCAACAGAGCTGGGTTTTGTGGGGGTAAATATTAAAAGTTTTGTTTTATTGGAGTTGAGAGCGAGATGGTTGTGAGACATCCAGATTTCAGTGGAAGTAAATGCTTTTTGGGTGAGATGCTAAACAGTGGAGGTAGATTTAGCAGAGCAGATGATAGTTGAGTCATCTGCATATTGGATGACAGTGGTATGGATGAGAGAAGAATGAAAGTTATTGACAAATATGCTGAATAAGAGGAGTCCCAGTATTGATCCTTGGGGGACACCTGTATTTGTGGTTATGAAAGGGTAGGAAGCATGTAGCCATTCAGTAGATTGCTGCCTGTTACTGAGATAGTTAGTAAACCATTGTAGGGTAGATGGAGATAGCCCAAGATTATCAAGTTTATTAACCAGGAGGGAGTGTGATATAGTGTCAAATGCCTTTGAAAGATCTAGGAATAATGCTGAGACTAAGCGTCCAGCATCTTGAGCTCTGTTTACTGTGTCGAGGAAGGAAATAAGGGCTGTGTTAGTACTATGTCCTGGCCTAAAGCCATGTTGAGTGGGAGAGAGGATTTGGTGTTGTATCAGGTTACTGAGGAGCTGAGTATGAATACATTTCTCTAGAACTTTTGAGATTGGAGAGAGAATGGCAATGGGGTGGAAATTTGAGATGTCAGTTATTGCCTCTTTTGTGAAGTGGTAGAATAAATGCTTTTTTCCAGATATCAAGTATGCAGGATTCCTGAATGGATTTGTTTAGGAGGATGCTGATAGGATATGCAATGGATGGGGCTGAGAGTTGTAAGTATTCTACAGGTAAGTTATCAGGGGTGTTGGTACAGGGCTTGAGTTTGTGAAGAATTTTTTTGATATTGAAGGTGGGAATGGGTGTTAATGTGAAAGAACATAGAGGATTTGTAGGGGAGTGCAAAGATGGAGTACCTGGCAAGTCGGCATTAGTAGGTGGGAAGGTGGTGGGAAGTATTTTTATGGTGTCGATGCAATAAGTGTTAAAGAGGGAGGCTATATCAGATGGAGTTTTTTCTGGGTTTGGACATGGATTGTTGTTAGATCCAGGGTGGAGTAGGGAGTTGATTGCTTCCCAAAATTTCTTGGGGTTTAGTTTATGTTGGTCTTAGATAGCCTGGAAGTATTCTTTTTTGTTTTTGATAAATAGGTGTTTGGCCAGTAAATAGGTACTAAATCAGAAAATGCCATGCCAAGCCTGCAAAGTCAGTGCTAAGAGTGTAGATGCTTGAATGACAGGTGTAAGAGGAACTGACACCTGGGGTGTAGTATTAGTATGAATCAGTTTTAGTGTATTGCTTGAAGTCTTTCCTCCAGGTGCTTGACTGCTGTTTCTAATAAATCATAATGTATCTGCAGATAGAGAGGCATCTACTTCACTAAAAAAGAGAATCTCAAAGCGTAGCAGGTATACCTGTCAAGGAAGTTGAAAAGAGAAAAAACTGCCAATATGGTAAGGGTTCTGCACAGAGATGGTGAGCTCCATAACAATAATACAAGACAATTTTAATCCAATATTTACTTGCCATCATTAGGGCGGCCATGGTATTGCAGCGATTAACATTGCCGCCTCACAGCAAGAGGTTCTCTGGTTCGATTCTCGGCTGGGATGCCTTCTGTGCGGAGTCTGCATGTCCTCCCTGTGGTCGCGTGGGTTTCCTCCAGGTGCTCCAGTTTCCTCCTACATTCCAAAGACATGCAGTAAGTCGATTGGACACTCTAAATTGGCCCTAGGTGTGAGTGTGTGCATGTGTGTGCCTTCTGTAGAAGGTTGGGCGCCGGGCTGGCAACTCGATACTGTAAAACTCCACTGCCAATCATGAGCAGACAGATGATCCGCTGTGGCAACCCCTAACCAAGAAAAGCCGAAAGAAGAAGAAGAATTTACTTGCCATCATTGTCTTTAGGTTTTGATGTCTGGCAGATATGACAGAGGATTAAGTCTATGAACTGTTAATGAGATATTTCCTGTAGTTCTAGGATTTGACTCCCTCAGCTTGCTGTGTGACTTTGATGAAGTCACTTAACTGGGAAGTGCTCTGGAGTAGTTGAGAAATTAAGATAAGCTTCTCAATGGTTTCCTGCATAATATGTCTGATAACCACTTATGAACTTAGGGAGGATGGCAAATGCAATGGCACCTCTGTCACCTTTCAGTTTTTCACTTTGAATTTTTGAGAAAAAAAAAAAAAAGCAGATAAAATAGTAACTTCCAAGACAGTAAATATTGCTCTGCACCACTCATTTGTGGTGGCTAGTGGCATCATTAAGCTTTTTTTCTTTGGAACAGGCTACCAATTCATGTGAAACAGAGCATCTCTATGACACTGTTCAAGAGGAACTTTGACAAGTGGATGGTACACCGAAAATTCTTACCGGGGATAGCACCCATAACCCTCCTGCACATGTCATCACTAAATGTAATCTTGGGTATTGACTAACACTTCTATGGTATTACATTGGGTTGAAATGGCTTAAAATGACCTCTGGGTCCATAGTCTAGTAATCAGTCTCCTATGATCCTATGATCCTATGTTTATTTGGTGGTGGAATCAGTTTCCGATATTCACACTTATTGTAACTACAAGCACTGGGAAATAGCCACCAAAACAACAGTTTAGGAGGAAAATGCATCCCCTATACACACTTCTTCAGCTGAAGAAGGCAAGCAACCTAGAAACCTAATTTCTATCACAAAAAGAAATCTTTCTCCAGAAGGAATGAAAATCATTAAAAGTCATTTCCTAATGCAATCAATGTGGCATTCAGACATTTAGCACACCAATATGTTTCAGAATGGGAAAGAACTCTAGAGGCAGAAGGAAGCAATGCATATTTTTGGATTTAGTAATAGTGTTTAGAAGTGTGGGAATGCTCTATGCCCTAAGCAGTCCTGATAGCTACCACAGCCAAACCTCTACGACAGCAGACCATACTGTATACGTTCCTATTAGCTAGACGGATTTCTTTTCATGTTACATGTCTAAAGTCCTATATGTCATTTTAACTCCTGATTTTTATAGAAATGTGTAACTCATACAGTCAAAAGAATCCCAGCATAATCAGATGTGTTTCATGCCACCTCCTTCCAATCCCATCCTGTATGACCTCACTTCATTTTTAGCCTGGTTTCTAGCTGTATGTCTTTCTTTCTTTATTCATTCATTTATTTATAGTTATAAGAAATAATAAGCACTTTCGTCTGAAAGCATACAGACATTATTTATTTTAATAAACTGTTCATCGTACTCGGTTGTGTATTCTCTGGCAGAGTTTCCAGCAAGATTTTTAGTTAACAACAGAAAGAGATACATGTAGAAATTCCAGAGGAATTCTGTCAGTAAAATCTTAGGAGAAGAGGATGCCGGGGAAGAAATGACAGGATGTAAATGATTACAGGGTGAGTAAAACAGTGGTGTTTAGCTGTATGTTAAAGGATGAGTATTAAATAGGACAGCTATGACTTACAATCTCATTCCCAGGGATGAAGGGAGGAAATCCTGCATTCTAGACCCAGTCATGAAGAATGCATGGGTAGCTATGAAGAGTTTATTTTCAGGACTTCTGAAAATCTGAGCACCCCAGCAATGAGGTCTGAGCTGGTATAAATACTTATGAGTGGTTAGTTTACTGGCCAAGAAAGATTGGGCTTAGCATTGCAGCAGTTTAAAGAGGAGTGATCTGATCTGTAATTTTTGTACAGAAAGCCATTTGGCTTCTATAATGGCTGAACACTGAATGCTTATACAAACATGCAGATTTGGTTAACTGTTTTTTTTTTTTATTAAGGATATTTTTAAGGGCTCCTATCAGATAGTCGAAGTTCTGCAAGGTCAAACCTCATATGGTCGAGACCATAAGTTTGAATTTGCATAAGTTCAAGCATTTCAATGGAAATCTCCATAAAGGGAGGCTTCCGTTTTGTTCAATGCAGTGCGAACTCAGAGTTGGTATATATAAGTAGTGGGGAGGGGTGGGGGGTGCAGGGGGGGCTTGCCACCCTGCTTATAACAGTTTATTTTGTTTTCTTTTTTTTTTTTATCCATAGTCAAAGTTTTTTAACTTCGAACAGGATGGTTCGAACATTCCGTGTTCGAAGTTATTAAACTTCGACTATGTGATATAGACCTTATTTTTAAGGGGTGAATGTGATGACAGGAATGGGGGAAGGAATTTTCAAATTTTACTAAGGAAATTCCTTTTTCACTGGCCATCCTGTCACCTAGTGAATGGTAGAAGGAAACTGTCCGGGTCCAAAGAGAAATATGTTTATTTCTGATGTAGTTCATTCCATAGGATGTGTGAAGAACAATGATGGATTTAACCATAGCTCTACATATCTCAAATTCAGAGAATATCTATTTGGTGTACTGCTGGATCAGTGACTGACAGGCCATTAGCTGTTCACTTTATCAAGAAGTTTCACCTGAATGCATGTTTTTTTTTTAATCAAGATTAATTAATATGCTGTGGTTAAAGACCTGAATTTTAAGGTTGGTGAGATTTTGTTCAAGATGGTTTTGTTAAGGTGAAGAGGAGAAACTCAGTAAATAACCATGCCATCAGCACATAGAATGAGCTTGATGTCCAGGAATATGACTTGTAGGTGGTTAAATAAACAGAGAGGGAGTAGAAAACCTTAGAGTCAATCTTTAATAGGGGAGATGTGGCTCAATCATTTAGTTAAGTCCAACTCTTGACCACAAAGACTTTATCAGATCAGGCCTGTCTGTCAACAACTGCTTCAAGTTCTTGCATAATTATAGTCATTACTTTATTAATGCTATCCAAGCATCGTAGCCACTTCTGCCCCCTTCTTTTTTCACCTTTGACATTTCCCAACATAAGTGTCCTGTAATGAATCCCATAGTCACATTATATGGCCAAAGAAATAGAGTTTTAGTTTTACTATTAAACTTTCCAGTTAACAGTCTATTTCCTTCAGTATTGATGAATTTAATCTTTTTAAATAAGTAGGGTAACGATATACTGTAAATAAGTAGGGTAACGATATACTGTAAATAAGTAGGGTAACGATATACTGTAAATAAGTAGGGTAACGATATACTGCATTGTCATGCTCCTTCCCTGATCTAGAACTAGTCAATAATGTCATACTTGGTTTCCTTAGAATGCAAAAGCAGTGAATAACGGGTAACCCCATTCCCCTAAGAATCTTGCCACACTTTGTCATTCTCCACATAGTCAAAGACTTTAAAGCAGTCGGCAGAGCATAAGTAAATGTTTTTATGGAACTTTCTTGTTTCAATGTTATCCATTGGAAGTTGGCAATTTTGTACCAGTGGTCAGTCCATGTTTTGCTGGATTTTAGCTTGCAGGATCTTGAGCATTACCTTACTAGCACGTGTAAAAAGTACAATTATTACATAATTTAAGCACTGTTTGGCATTGCCCTTTTTTTGTAATTAGAATATAAATTAACATTTTCCATTTCAGCAGTTAATATTGTGTCTTCCAATGTTGCTGAAAAATTCCCAACAACACTAGAACAGCATAATTTGTAGAAGTTTAAACAATTCATCTGGATTTTCAACACTTCATGTAGTCTTGTAATTGCAAGGCTTTCTAGGTCCCATTTAATAATTTAATAGATTTGGGAAATACTAGCATATCTATACTATTTAAATGTTGTAATACATGATGAAATATAAATCACATTATTAGTAACAAAATGATCTTGGTGCTTGACTAAACATTTGTATTAAAAGACATTTAGGAAAGATTGTTTATAGATAACTGTTTAATTACCCAGGAATGCTTATGAAAAAGACAATTATATATCTGAACAGTGATCTGAGGGAATATTAACTTTCTGTCAAATAATGTTATTTGAATGAATGGGGAAGTTTAATGCCACAAGCATTGGGTATATGAAGATGTAAGTCCTTGCTGAAGAAAAGTTTGCCTTGAGAAAGATGTTTTTCAGAATTATGCTAATGTTGGCTGAATGCGTGCATTGACTAGGAGTCAGAAATCCCTTTTTATTTAAAAAGTTTTACATACTGTTACATGCGATTACATTTAACCAAGTGAAAACTTTGACATTGTTTACCATACGGATATGGCAGTTAGAGGAGAATATAATAATACAAGCAAGGCTAAGTTAAGTACACAGAATGAGAATTTCCTCAAAAATGTTCTGCTATGTAATATAAATGTTAACATTTGCACAGTCAATTGAATTAAATATTAATAATGTTTAACTGCAGGTATTAAAGCATATAGAATAGATTGCTTCCATGATGACAACATGCGAAGGATAAAACCTGGATGTAGATGCAGGGTGATAAGGGATAAGTAGTTTTAGAAAATACTGTTGACAGCTATAATTGATTAATTTTGGGATATGTTTGTGATATGTAGAAAGTTTAATAGAAAACAATGTTCTGCTGAGAAAATTGTATTATGGGTATGCATTCGCAAAACACAGTAAATGGTGGCTTGCAGAATGGCTCAGGAGAGCTGAATTCACATATACAACCTTCCAATTCATCTTTTGACGTGTTTCACCTAGACAGGAACATTTTCAAGCCCCGACTGCAGTAAGATACAATGTATCTAATTCATCTGCAACTGAAAATGTTATAAACAACTTGAGGCCGGAACAGTGGCTTAGTTCAGCAGTACCTTCAACTCCAGGAGGTGTGGCCCATCAAACAGCTATTGAAGGTAATTTAACACTGTATCATGAACTTTAACCAGATATCGTAAACTTTTTCATGAAATGTGTATTTTAGAAAATGCATTAAGCGCAGGCAGGTCCCAAATGGCCTTCAGTACTGGAAATACCCTACTGGTTTAGTGGAGAATTCACCATTACATAAAGATTTACTCGGTATATATGACAGACATGGCTGTGAGCTAATGGAACTGTTGATCTGTTATAATTCTAAAGAAATGGATGAGCTGTATTCAGTAATTAAGACCATGGATGAAACTATTATTCAAAATAATTCTTTTCATCAATTTAAAGTGCAGTATGACAGACTTTTTTCCGAAATAGACAACATGAGCATAGCCATAAACCAATGGAAAAATCGCAAAATGGAAAGAGACAGACTTGATTACTTAAATGATAAGGCATACTCCAGTCCACCCAAAAGGCAACAAAGGACTATTTCCTTCTCTGACAATGAGAATATTGACCATGGAGATGAAAATGGCCAGGTTTTCATTAATCAGCAGGCCCATTTGGACCAGCCTGGGGTGCGACAGTCGGAACGAATCTGGAACAAGAGGGTGAATTACAACTACAGGTCTGTGAATTATCCACCGAACCAACGACAGAGGAGGATGTCCCATTCCTTGGACAGGAACCAGAGGAACTGGTAGGTGACTTATGTGCATCTAATTCTTTGTCTATTATAAAAAAATTGTACTGGGGATTTTAGCGTATATAATTTTAACAGTTATAACTCAGGCCCATGCAGATATGTCAGTAAAGACCTGACATTTATACCTAAGAGAAGAGCAGTGTGTCTAAAACTTTAATAGACTTGAAGTTATATGTGAGAAAGCTGAACTTGTCTGTTTATTTTAACAACAGTTATTCAGTACTAACAAATTTACCCATCCCCAGTACCTTCAATCCTGACCTGCATCCTATGTTAAAAACCTTTGAGGATGCATGTGAACTGTATTTGAGACATTTGCTTGAAAACAATACCCTACCTATTTCCTTTAACTTAACATCCGTACAGCGTAATCTAATGGATGACATTAAAGCATCAGGCTCTCTTCGATTTATGCAGCCGGATAAAGCAGGGGGTATCATTATCATGGTCCAGCTGGACTATAACCAACGCATGGCCCAACTGTTACATGAGGACTCTTATGTTAAGGCATCCCTGAACGAAGTCAATACTTCATATAATAGAATAGACTGTTTTTTATATGATATGTTAACTCAGGGTCTGCTGACTGTGGAGCAATATAATTATGTTTGTAATACACCTCCTAATTTGGCCACAATTTTTGGTGTGCCAAAAATTACATAAAGACTTATATATCCCCCATCCTCTTCCACCCATTGTTGATGGTACTTCCTCAAAGACATATTATATAGCAAAATTTATTGATGAACAACTAAAGCATTATTTGGTTCCTGTTAAGCATCTCTGTCAGGATTCTTGGGATTTTCTGATGAAATGCAATGACTTACAACAATTCAGAGAGGGATTTTTTCTGACAATTGATGTAAAAGACTTATTTACCTGCATCCTCCACAATATTGGGATAGAATGGTTTATTGAATATTTCACTGACTATGTACATGTTGAACAGGATAAGGTAAATACAATTTCCCATTTACTTGAAATGGTTTTACACAACAACATTTTGTATTATGACAGCCAATATTTTAAACAAGTAACAGGTGTGGCCATGGGCTCATCTTGTGGGCCATTATATGTAAATGTGGTTATTTTAGCATGGGAATTATGTTATTTATTTAATAGTGATTTTTATCAAGTATGTTAAGATGTATGTTCGTTTTTTAGATGATTTGTTTATTGCTTGGGATGGTCCTATTGATTTAATACCAGATTTTGTACAATCTTTAAATACTACAACTGAGTTTTTGAAGTTTACATACCAGTTAGGTATGAACTCTATATCTTACTTGGATGTAGAATTAACTAGAACGGAGGGTGGTTTAAAAGCTTGTGTTTTTTTAAAAAAAACATATTCAAATAAATAAATACTTGCATTTTACAAGTAACCACCCATACCATGTAAAAAAACTGTTATAAAGGGATAGATGTTATGGGCCACCAGAATGATAACTGATATGCTTGACTTCTTAAATGAGGTACACTTTATAGGTAACATGTTTGTGAACAGGGGTTACCCGGTGCAGATGGCAGACAATATACAATTTGAGATCATTAAGAAGAGACTATCAGGCCAGTACATTCCTTTATTACAAAACCATCATGCCAGGGCATTTGGTGAAGCTTATGGAGAAGTTTCTTCTTCTACAAATTGTATCCAAAATGAAACTATAGGAATAATGGCATCGACTAAATGAAACTTTAAGTGCAGATAATATATAATGCAACAAACAGTTAAAAAACAGTTTAAGCTTGTTCAAAGTAAGCAAGAGAAGGTATTTCAGGTAAAAAAACAGCAAAAATACTTAAATCAGGAAAGTAGTCGCTTTTCTCAGTTCTCTGCTGCTAGGACCACTCTGCAGGACCACGAGGAGCTGTTTCTGAGTAGTGTCGAAAATTGGTCGAAAGTTATTTGTTGTTTGTTAAATTTAACTGTTGAGACTGCCCACTAAAGTGTGCTAGCCTGTGTAACTGATTTATTACTGTTTCCTGCATTTCTGTGTGCTTTCTATCTCAAAAACAAAAAAACAAAAAAATATCCTTGTTTTCCCGCCTCTCCTCGACTAGTTTAGACCAGTATACAGGCTTTGCTGTATTCTGGGCTATGGTATAGTTCCTGTGTTGTCCATTGCTTTACTTGGATAGAAGGAAGTTTCTTTGCTCACCAGTGGGAGTGGGGAGCCTTGAGCAGCCTATCTGTCCCTGAAGGAGTAACCTCAGCAGAAGAGCTTGTAGTAATTGGTTGTTTTGGACCATTTCTAACTCTTTTGAAGTTCCCTGTTTAAAATCCACCTCTGAGCATTTTTTTCTGGCTATACTACTCAGAAACAGTTCCTCGTGGTCCTGCAGAGTGGTCCTAGCAGCAGAGAACTGAGAAAAGCGACTACTTTCCTGATTTAAGTATTTTTTGCTGTTTTTTACCTGAAATACCTTCTCTTGCTTACTTTGAACAAGCTTAAACTGTTTTTTTAACTGTTTGTTGCATTATATATTATCTGCACTTAAAGTTTCATTTAGTCAAAAATTGGTCGAAAGTTGTTTGTTGTTTGTTAAATTTAACTGTTGAGGCTGCCCACTAAAGTGTGCTAGCCTGTGTAACTGATTTATTACTGTTTCCTGCATTTCTGTGTGCTTTCTATCTCAAAAAAAAACAAAAAAAAATCCTTGTTTTCCCACCTCTCCTCGACTAGTTTAGACCAGTATACAGGCTTTGCTGTATTCTGGGCTGTGGTGTAGTTCCTGTGTTGTCCATTGCCTTACTTGGATAGAAGGAAGTTTCTTTGCTCACCAGTGGGAGTGGGGAGCCTTGAGCAGCCTATCTGTCCCTGAAGGAGTGACCTCAGCAAAAGAGCTTGTAGTAATTGGTTGTTTTGGACCATTTCTAGCTCTTTTGAAGTTCCCTGTTTAAAATCCGTGTTTGCACGGCTTTGCGCGTTTGTGCACATAACACAGCGCTGGTTAAACAAGGTTAAACTTTTTCTGGCTCCGCCAAGTCTGCTCTTCAAATTTTCCCTTAAGAAAGCTCTACTCTTATAATAATCAGTCTACTCGCTTTATTATAAGCCTAGCACTTGTTCTCAAAACCTCTCTTCTAAGTAAGCACTCGCTAACTAAAGTAAGCACTACATCCACCTACCACCCCTGTGTGTACCCACTTCCCTTAAAGGCACAGCACTCCCTTATAATATTCTAGCATGTCGAGTGGTAGATTACTAGCATCCTCTCCGGTTCAGATGGTTAAGCTGAGAATCTTGAGACAATGCTACAATTGTCTCATGTACACAGACAACCCTCTCCTCCTCCCAACAAACACAAATACATGTGAGAGATGCAACTATATAGCCAAACTGGAGGCTGAACTCTCTCAACTCAGGACTGGCAAGACCAGAGAGGAGGAGAAGGTAACCACACACACACCAAACCCAGTCCCACATAGACCTACCACAACTGCAAACCAAACACATAATAACACAAAGACATACACGGAGGCTCTAACAAAAACTTACCAAAACAACAGAGGCTCCCAAAGCAGACACCCAAAAATCCACCACCTCAAAACATAACACATGCAACACATACTTCAATAAATCAGTGTGTCAAACAATCACAGCCCTTAAGGCCAAACACCATGCCTGATACACTAGTAATAGGTGACTCTATAGTCAGACACACTGACGTTCCGCTTACTAGACTGAACAAGGAGAGGGTAACGGTGAGCTGCCTATCAGGAGCTAGGATCCGCCACATAACACACGCACTCAGGTCACTCCAAAGCAAGTACAAATATGACTCCATCATTGTCCATGCCGGCATGAATGACCTGAAACGTACCTCCCTGGACTACATGAAAAGAGACATAGAGGAGCTCTCGGATTATGTAGCCCAGGCTGGTATGACCCTGACCCTGAGCAGCATCTTGCCCTCACCAAGAATGATGCCACAATACAAAGACAAGATGATCAGCTTTAATAATTGGCTCAAATACTGGTGTCATTCTAGGGGGATCCAATGTCTGTCTGCTTGGGATGACATGCTGGACAAGCCACGCTGCTTCGCAAGGGATGGCTTGCATCTGTCACCACTGGGCTTCCAGATATTGGCTAAGGCTCTTGCCACCCCCATAGTGCCTTTTTTAGGCAAGGCTCAAAAGACAAACCCACCTCCTTAGAAAATAAAAATGGAAAAAAATTAAGGGTAATGCTGCTCAACGCCAGAAGTCTAAATCACAAGATGCAGGCTCTCGAAGCACTCCTCAGTATGGAGAACATCGATGTCTGTGCAGTAACTGAAACCTGGTTCAAGGCTCCTGAGAGCACCCCAGCACTACCAGGCTATACCTCGTATCATGCTTTTCGGCCCCAAAACTCGGGCCAAACCAAAAAGGGAGGGGGAGTATCCATATTCATCAAGGACACCCACACCTCCAGGTTAGTGGCAACACATGAAGCATCAGAGACCATCCAGGTGCAACTAACCATAGGCAAAACTGCTATACAACTGGTAGCATGTTACAGACCACCCTCCCAATCTCAGGAACCCCACTCAGCCTTCCTGAAGACATTGGAGGATATGAATGCCTCACCAAACACCATCATATCGGGAAACTTCAACTACCCTAACATAGACTGGGTGCATTATTCTAGCCCAAACACCCTAGCCCAAAGGTTCCTGGAATTCATAAATTCAAATGCAATAGAACAGCTAGTCACCTCTCCCACAAGGGGAGATAATATACTAGACCTGATCATCACAAACATGGGGACAAATTGCTCCACACTGGAAGTATACCCCTCACTAGTGAGATCTGACCACAAACTAATCACCCTGGATATACATATCTCACCTCCACCCCCAACACAAAAGACTTCAGTGTAAAACTTCTCAAAAGCCGACTTTACACTTCTTAAAACTGAGATGGTATCCTTTAAGCCCACTGGGCCAGTGGAAACCACATGCCACAATGCAGAATCCTTCACAAATGCTTTCTACGGACATCTCCAAGAATGCATGGATCATGCAATCCCAAATAAAACCAAGACCCTCTCCACCAAGGGCAGGCATCCTGTCTGGTGGACCCCAGCCATAAACAAATTGTATAACAAAAGAAGGAAGCTACTGCACGACAGAGCAAAATCCCATAAAGAGAAGGCATCTCTGATCAGCACTAGTAGAAAGCTACATTCTCTCATAAAACCATCCAAGGCCAACTTTGAGAGAAAAATCGCTATGGACACTAAAGATAACCACAAGGCCTTCTTCTGCTATGTTAGAAACCTGGGTGGAAACCCTCAGATATGTTCAGAGTTAGTTCACAATGACAAAAAATACATTGAACCCACAGATATTGCCAACATTCTGGCAGACAGGTTCAGTGCAAATTTCTCCCCTCCCTCACCCCCAAAAGAAGAAATACTTATCCCAGCTGAATGTAACCTCCCTGTCATCTCAGATGTCCAGGTGAGAACCGCCCTCAGCAAAGCTAAAAACACAGCATCAATGGGACCTGACGGTATCCCGGGTTGCGTGCTACGTGAACTCCAAGAGGAGCTAAACCCGCACATAAAAATGCTATTTAACCTTAGCCTTACTACAGGATATGTACCTGAACACTGGCGTACAGCAACAGTAGTCCCACTCCACAAAGGAGGCACCTCTACAGACCCTGGTAACTCCCGCCCCATAAGCTTAACCAGCCTGGTCTGCAAAGCTATGGAAAGAATCATTATGGAACTCATAAAAAGAGACATTGGGGACTTACAGACACTTGATCCCACCCAGTTCGGCTTTGTAAAGGGCAGATCCTGCCTTTTGAACCTGGTTGACTTTTTCGAAACAGTCACTAGAGCCGTTGATGAGGGCAAAGCAGTCCATACAGCCTACCTGGACTTGGCTAAAGCCTTCGACACAATACACCACTCTGGCATCATAGACAAGCTCAACAGCTTAAATGTAAATCCATATGTCACAAGATGGGTTGCAAACTGGCTAAAGGATAGAACCCATAAAGTCAAAATCGCTGGAGCCATGTCAGACTCAAAGCCAGTCACAAGTGGTGTCCCACAGGGCTCTGTCCTGGGACCCCTCTTGTTCAGCATTTATTTCTCAGATGTGAAAGCAAACATGGGAGGGTTGTGGCTGACAAAGTTCGCAGATGACTGCAAACTAGGCGCCATAGTCGATACACCAGCTGACACATACATCCTACAGAAAGGCCTCACTGAAACAGACAACTGGTGCCGGAGTCATGGCCTTAAACTAAATGCCAAAAAATGTATAGTCATCCCCTTTGGGAAAAACAAAGTACCCACAAATTATCACATAGACAGTAACCCACTGAGTATGGAAAAAGTAATCAGAGACCTGGGGACCCAAGTCGATAGTGACCTCTCATTTGACACCCACGTTGCCAAAGTGGTTAGAAAGACTTTCTACCTTACCCACCTTATCATGAAGGGATTCACATCCAGATCAAAGGAGGTCATTGTACCCCTATACTCCTCCCTTATCAGGCCCATGATTGAGTACAATGCCCCATTTGGTATGTACCTCACCCGGCACTTGCAACAGCTAGAGAGACCCCAAAAGTACCTCACCAAGAGGATCAAGGGTCTCCAACATATGTCATATGCTGCCAGACTAAAGAAACTCCAGCTCTATTCAGTAGCATACCGTCTACTCAGAGGTGATCTGTCCCTGACGTACAAGGCCATGTCCAATCAGGAATTGATGGACATGCTCCACCTCAAAAAATCCAAATCCATCAGAACCACGAGAGCCAAAGATTTAAACCTCAGCACAAATATGAATAGGCCATGCTGGAGGGACAGATTCATAACTCAGAGGCTTCCCATACTCTGGAACAGAATCCCAGTTCATGTTAGGCAGAGCCCCTCACTGACTCCCTTCAAGAGAAATCTTGACGAGTGGATGGGAGATCGTAGGTTTACCCCAGGGGTCATCTCTGTGTCACTACTAGACAGAGGCACAGTAAACTAATTCTGTTATGTAAAGGGGTCTTCACTGTGTCACTACTAGACAGAGGCACAGTATTCTAAATCTATTCTGTACACTTTTGTACCATTACATGGGGTGGCGAAAGCCACATCACTATGGCTAGGCTTATAAATGCCCAAGGGCAGATAGCCTAGTACTAAACTATGAAACTATGTTGTCATGGGGCAATGTAGTGAGCATGGATGCCTGTTTGCTAAATGAAGGCTTTTAATGAGAGAGGGTTTAGAAGTATTGCATTTAAAAGGAATGGATATTTAAAAAGTAGTAACAAAATGGATTATTAGAAAAGGCTATAGAAGACAGTGTATATTGGGAGTAATTGTGTTGTGCATTAAATAATAATTAAAATATGTTAAGACCTTAGGTGACTTTAATGAGATTCTATTGGTTAAGTAATCTATATCCAACTTGCACCCCAAGTAAAAAATTGAAGTTAGAAAACATGGCTCATATATGGGTGTCATGTAATTTCTCTACATAATAACAATATTTGTGTCAATAGATAACACTGCCAATTATGAGTGGACAGGTGATCCACTGTGGCGACCCCTAATTGGGAAAAGCCGAAAGAAGAAGAAGAAGATAACCTATAAAATTATAGCTGTTGTTGTTTGTCTTTTCGGCTTTTCCCGGTTAGGGGTCGCCACAGCGTACCTCCGGTCCGGTAATGATTGGCAGTAGATTTTTTTTATGGTGCCGAGTTGCCAGCCCGATGCCCAACCTTCAGCGAAGGCACGCCCATTCACGCATGTCTTTCGTAGGCCACTAGACCGCAGGAAGGACATGCTGACTCCACACAGAAGGCACTCTAGCCGTGAATCGAACAGGAGAACCTCTTGCTGTGTGGCAACAATGCATTATGTAGTAACAGTGAAAAATAACAGTATTATGCAGACAAAATGAATATGCTGTTACAGTCAAGATTTATGGAAAATATGTGTCATAATGGATAATATTTTGTCTCTTTAACAAAATATAAATAAATGTAAACATATTTGCTTCAATAACAAAGAAGTTATGTTTAGCAAAAAGTAATGTTTGTGCAGGGGCTAGGCAGATGTGAAAGAATTCACCAGTTAGGTAGATGCTGTTTAACTTATCGCTATGTCACATAGTTACTGAGATGCATGTACTTAGCATGTCAATACTACAACATTTAATTACTATTTGTTACAGAAGGCAATTAATGCACGTTGTATACATGCATCTACTCTTTTTGTCATTCATTGCTAAATTCCTTAAGCATTTTCTTTTTGCAGGACTGCAGTCGGAAACACATTCCAATGCAACAGCTAAAAGTACCTTCTAAAACTGATTTTCCTTCTTTCAGTTGGTATTCCTGCCAGCTGCTGTAATTGTGCTTTGTGTTCTGATTATGCCTTCACATTACCCTGCAATCTGTATAGATTACTAATGCTCTAATAAAGCTAGAATTTTTTATGTGCACAGAAAATATTAACTGACCTCATTCTATACAAGTAAGTGGCCTTTTTACTAACCTTACAATGCCAAATATTAATTCACATACTATTATCCAAGATAAGAACATCCTCTACTCTCTGTATTTCTGCTTCTTCTGTTACATTTATAAACTAGTGTCCTGATTTTTCATCTTCAAAGGCCAAAAGTTACTGTAATAACCTAAGTAAACCAGTAATTTCAGAAATGTTCTTAAAGCTGAAATACTGCTACTGTATTTATTATTTAGTAAACAGAGATATTATGAATATCCTGTTTAAAAGGTATTTAATTAGGTAATTCCAGTAAGTAAATTACTGTGTTTAAGTTTTTTCACATTTATTGGTAATGTTTGTACTTTGGTAGATTTCAAACAGCTTCTGTTCCATTATGTTCTGCAAACTTCTGTTTAGTTCTAGTCATTCTAGTCTTATCATTTGACTTTGGATAGCTCGTAGTCAAATCATAAACTCTTACAAAAATACAGATTCAAAATTTAAACTATTCTGGATTAGGAAAAATACATAATTTTTATGTTTAACAATTTAAGAATACCTAATTTGCCGGGAGTCAAAAATATATTACAATGAACAAAGCAACAGCTGTAACAAAATCCATGCATAAAATGCTATACATATAAATTGAAAATTCCTCTTTTTAAAAATAATTGATTAAACAGCAGTTTAATGTAGATTATTTAAGAAACAGGTCATACCAGACAGTGGATAATGTATGCATTACTTATGGCTGGCATTTATTAGGGGTTAAATATCACCAGAATGGGTAAATCTTACATTACCATTTATCCAGCTGGACTTCTAGCTAGTATGCGAATATTTTTATAAGTATATTGATGTACTATACTTTCCATGTTTTGCCACAATGATAACAAGTACTTCCACTGGCCATTACCAAGTCTTTATTTCCTTACAGAGGTTCGTCCTACTTTGAAGCATCTGGCATTTTATATTTCTTAAGATCGACAGGTTACTAAAGCTGTTGTATATTGTGTATTGCACTTAGATAAGGATGTCAACTTCAACTTTTTTGTTTACTTGTGCAGTTGGATTTTTGTGTTTTTTGTGTGTGTATCTTTTAGGTACTTTCTGTAATGTACATAAATACATTCTAGGATAAAAGTTGTTTTCCTGTTTTGTAAGGATATCATAGGTTCATAGGTAAGTATTAGGCAATCGGGCTGTAGGCCATTTCAAGCCTAGCCAAAAAACTCTATTCAAAATTTCCCTCTAGCCTCTAGGAGGACAGACAAGATAGACAGGGAGAGAATCTGAAGCTGCTCATCCAGTTATATAGGTTTACCTTGAAGGTGGCAAGTGCTATTCTGCTTAATATGAAGTGGAAGTTTGTTCCAGAGCTGCAGGATACATTAGGATATAAATCTATTATGCCAGTGTGTCTTATTTATCTGCTGATGAAGATTTAATCTTTAACTGAGTATTTGATGTACCATTAGTTTTGCAAAGGAATAGGAGAGCAAATAGAGTTAGATCATTTATGGCACAAAAGCCTAGACATAGATCTCCACGGAGGAGACTGTAAGAGACTGAGTACACAGGAAGGGCTGCCAGTCTCTCCTGATAACTAAGATATTTGAGGTCACTGATCTTTTTTAGTTATGAATCTTTGAGGTTTATCAAGTTCTGTAATATATTTAGATAAATACATGCCAAACAGTGCGTTATATTGAATAATGGGTCTGATAATATATGAGTAAAGGAGAATTCAAACTTGGATCTAATGCAGATGCCTTTGGAAATTAGATGGGCCAGATAAAAGGCTTTCTGAACTACTGTAGAGATACGATGGTCAAATGATAAGAAATTATCAGCAAGAGTACCCAGATCCTTTACAACAGTGTCTGATTGGAGGGGTGCATCTCCTATACAGTAAGTGGAACTCTTTTGTTTACCTAAATGAACTATGCTGCATTTTTTTACATTTAACATTTTACATTCAACATATGACATCTAAAAAGGCACTATGGGGACAACAAAGACTGTTGCCATTATGCAAAATCCTTGGAAAGAGTCATGAAATACATCCCCGACTACTTGTCAGCCATCTCATCTCAAGCTGACACATACTGGATCCCACTAAAATGACACTAACTGCATAACAAATTATTGATGCCAATTACTTTATCTTTGAATCTTAACATCTTTCTGGATGATAGCAAAATATCACACAAGGTCAGTGTCTTTCTTACCTCAGACACATACATAGCAAGTTCAATCATATCCTTCTGCGTGTCCCTCTGGGTAGAGTGTCTAAAGTCATTCACCCTCACGTGGATTACTATCAGATCATAAGAAACCCAAAACCACTGCTCCAGGTAAAGTACAATTCCCGTTCCAGTAGAATGCAACAAGTAAATCAGATAGGCAAACAACCAGCATGGCATAAAACTGGATACATTTATTTAATAAAACAAAAATAAACAAGAGACTAGTAAGCTCTTCCGCGTAGTACAACTGCGCTTCATCAGACATAACAAGAATCATTAACTGTTCACTTTTTAAAAATAGCAGCATCCAATCCTAATCCTGACTTAATTAAACAATTAATTATCCTTCCTGCTGAGAAAGTCAAGTGTGTATACACCACATTGATACAAACATGTATCAATTTACAATACATTCCATCATCCCATTACATCCCAATATATTAGATTCCTTTTGATTTTGTTAAATAAGTTAGACCTTTCATATGTCACAACTTTGGAAGTAGTAGAGTGATGCTAGATACTTATTTGTGGGTAGGCGGTCATATTTGAATAGGACTGCTATTCAAACCAGGAGTTTTAAACTCCATGGGGGGGGGGGGGGCAGGAGAGAACAGTGCATGTATAGTAGTTTACAAAGTTATTTTATTTTTTGTGTCTACTATTCTTGATAGAAAGATCACAGTTAAAAATCTGAATTATCTTATATCTATGAGTAAGCAGTTTATTAGTTATAATACTAGTTTTTCAGTACCATATTATTTACAAATCTGTGAGGGTATTATATGCAATTTTTGTAGTTTGGCCAAAATGAAATGCATATCAGTTAACATAAATGGATTAAATAATGGTTGTAAAAGGGGTAGTCTATACAATTTTTAAAAAAATGACGGGGAACAGATTTAATAAAAGAAGATTTGGACAGATGTAACACTAAACACTATTCTGTATTGACTAGCTTGTATTATAAACAAAGGAGAAGAAGGGTGGCTCTTTTATGTAAAAATCCTTTGCCTCTACACCTAAAATCCTGAATACATTTAGTAATGAAAAAGGCATGTTTTGTTCAGTGACTTTAGAGATTCAAACAAAACTATACACATTTATTAATGTCTACTGGATACCTGGATTAAACAACAGTTGGGGGAAATAATACGAATATCAGAAGGAAACAGTATTTTTGCAGGTAAACAGATAAACAGACTTTAATAATTAATGACTACTCATCACATTTCTTTTTCTGTTTAAAAAGGTTTGTTTTATAGTAGACACCATTGTAAATAGTTGTTTTAGTTGTTTATTATTATTATTATTTTAGATATGTATATTTGTTTTATATTTCTATTATTATATATTAATGTTTTGCTTTTAAAATTTTCAATAAAACAATTGAGAAAAAAACAATAGAATCACCTATTACCAAAACATTACCATGGTTTGACGCAGTCTCATTGGGGCATAACAGCTTGAAGTCAACACCTGTGTGACTCTTAAAGGTATGCATCTTAGGTATGGGTGTGAAGGGTAAAGGTGAATGTGTTGCTGTGTATACTAATGTCTGAGGTTTCTTGGTCTTTAGCTTAGGAGGCTTAGGCAGTGTTCTCTTAACAGCCTTGACATAAGTTGGTTTAGTGGAAGTGCTCAGTGCTGTATATGTATATGTTATTTGCTTACCAAATATGTTGTGAGGTGAGAAGGTAGCCTCCAAGTTAAGTAAATACTTACTCCTCTCATATACTGAATCACTGTGAGGTAGCAATAAAGACTGTCAAACTGCCACACATCTTCACTCTTAGCAGTATTTTATATATATATATATATATATATATATATATATATATATATATATATATATGTGTGTGTGTGTATATGTTGTTGTTGTTTGGCTTTTGGCTTTTCCCGGTTAGCGGTCGCCACAGCAGAACTCCGGTCCGCTAATGATTGGCAGTCGATTTTAAAGAATGCTGAGGTGCCAGCTGGATGTCCAACCTTCAACAAAGGCACGCCCATTTATGCATGTCTTTCAAACGCCCATCCAACTGCGGGGAGGACATGCAAACTCCACACAGAAGGCACTCCCCGCACTCCAGCCAAGAATTAAATGGGAGAACCTCTTGCTTATGTATGTGGATATATATATATATATATATATATATATATATATATATATATTTTTTTTTTTTTTTTTAATTGAGTCTTTATTGAGTCATTCAGTAAGTAACATCTCACCAATAGCACTTGATGTACACTAATGCAAGACATTCCAGAAAGGTCCTCCATGAACAATGCCAATACAACATGTCCTTGGCACAATTCCAACTCTTCAGTTTATAACATAATTGGTTAATTAGTGAAATCCAGTTGCATGGTATTACTTTCCAAACCTGAAAATCTAAAGCAGTATATGTGACAATTACATTTCCTATCCATTCTCTAAATGTTTAAAGAAAATTCTGCCGTATTTTCCCAAATATCTAATAACCAAAATTTAACATGAGAATGATGGGGGAGTACTGGCTCAGCCACAGTCCTTACAGCATTAATCACCTTAAACCATAAGGGGTTTTATGCTAGAATAATCCTAGATTATATGAAAATACCCTGACTCATCCTGATAACCTCCCTAAAATTTAGATTATTTAGAGTTCCCTCTATGAACCAGGTCTAATGGGGTGAGCTACCAATTTAGATTTCCCTCTATGAACCAGGACTAATGGGGTGAGCTACCAGTGAAAAAGGAGTTTGACCACTGTAAACCATGATTACTCGGACTGCAAGCCAGCCTGTTGATGCATAAATTCCATTCGCTCTTGGACAGAATCTCTCCCTACTCTGACTCCAATTTCTTTCTTCTTCAAATAGCTCATTCACAGGCTGCAATACCTGAAAATATATCTCCTGCCCTTTATCCGAGCAATCATTTCTAAACAGACAGTTAAGCCCTCTTGTATAATGCTTTTTCATGCCCTTACTCTGGTGCTTGCATCATCACAATATGTCTTTCGTTTGAAAACACTGCTACCATAACAGACCTGATTCTGCATCCAGTTCCAGATATGAGAAAAGGCAGTTTGCCTAGGTATCCCATAAATCCTTGATCCAAAGTATACTGAAAAGCAGTGTAATATTTTATTACACTAGAAGAAGCATCTCACATCCTTACACTAAACTCAGTTTCAGAATTGACACTAAATTGTCATGTCTGGTACCGAAGTCTCAAAATAAGCTAAGTTTCAGGACTGACCCTAAATTCTCATTGTGTAGAGCATAATGTACATGCCACAGCAAATTTAAACACTGTACAAACTCAGAAACAACCAGTGTCTTTTATCTGTAAATATGTTAAAACACTCACAAAAGACTGACAGATGTAATGGAGAGTAAAATGGAAAATATTGGTTCATAGGTAGTTAACTAGGCATGCAGTTTAGGAGACCATTGTGGAGTCTAGCTTAATTTTCCAATTGCCGAGAGCATGTCTAATTAAAGTGACTTGCTAGGAGATGCACAAAAGACAGATGGATGCTGAGGGAACAAACTCTGGATTGTCAGACTACAGAAAACAGTTTGTTAACAACATAATCCTTATTTTTCTATTGTAATTTCTAAACTAAAATATTTGACTAGTCCTCTAAAATCTGGTCTTTTCAGATAACCATGGTAGGAACTGAACCTACAATCTTCTGATTCAAAGTTAAAAGCCTTACACATTACTGCACATTAAGCTATATAGCTAACCACAAAACACAGAGACCTTGATATGTCTACACAGTGGTATTACTTCACCTTCTGCAACGTTAACTCACAAGTACTATAACCATGAATGAATAAGCAAATAGATGTACTATGAATGTGTATTCCTTGAATATCTGATTGATTTAGAAAATATATAGTCTGGCGTAAATTATTTTCACAAATATAGAAAAATATTTTATGGTAGGTAAAGACAATACACATCACTAAACTGGATGTCTTTTTATGCTACAGTACATTGTCAAAAAAACTATCAATATAAATACTTTTATAAAATGTATTACGATAGCCGCTGTTTAACAGCAACAATCAAGTCAGAGTGTGGGATGTGCTGTAATACACACATGCCTGCCTTGTTGATGATTTGAACTAGGTCTGTATGGTCAAGCATTGACAGATATGAGTACATTGGAGCACAGCCTATAACCTGGCATGGGCTACTGCTGCATTAACCCACACCTCATCTGATTCTTTCATGAGAAAATGCAAAGCAAATTAACTATATAAGAAATGTGTAAAGGATTTATAACCCATTGCAGAAGGGATTCATGAGATTTCACTGAAATAACAAAAGAGAGAACAACAACTGAACGAGCCTAAAACACTGAAACAAAGGAAACCGAAACAGAAAAAGCACTGATTTTGCAGGCCCCCACAACTCTTACTAATTATGTATATAGTAACTCAGAGATTACACTTCAGTGGGGAAAAGGCCAGTTTCCTGATCGTCATTGTTCCACGATCTCAAACTGACAATTTTCATATTTTTTTCTGTCTGTCAGTACTTTTGCCCTCGACCACGGAGGTTCACTCATGTGTCTATCACTATTTTGACATTGTAGACAAACGTCATGAACCCAGCAGAAGCATATCCTGACAGTTATGCAGTGCATTCATACACAAAAAAAAATATTTAATTAAGCCAGCCCAGCTGTGAAGACATTCTCATTTATAATGCTGCTGTGACCCAGCTTGGACTAATGGTCCAGAAGTCAGAGAAAGTGGCCATGGAAATTTTGAGCACCTGATTGACAAATATTCTTTTTCATAGTGAGGACCTGCAGTTAGTTTTACACTACCTTAAAGCTTACTAGCAAACAACAAGGTTGCCTCCAGAAAGCAGGACACTTGCAGGGATCTACAATAAGGAGCATGTATGGAAGTAATGTTTGATGATATTATAAATCATATATATGTCCTCCCCACGGGTCGAGTGGCGTTCCGAAAGACATGTGTGAATGGGCGTGCCTTCGTTGAAGGTTGGGCATTGAGCTGGCAACTCAGCACCGTGAAAATCTACTGCCAATCATTAGCGGACCGGAGTTCCGCTGTGGCGACCCCTAACCGGGAAAAGCCGAAAGACAATAACAACATCAGGGGAGTGCAGTTAGGGTAGGGCAAATACCGTTATTTAGTTTTGAGACCAGACTGCCCAAGTCCTCACCCCATTTTTTTGCAAGAAAGTCAAAAGTACACCAATGGGCAATAACTGAGGGATGTGGAAGACCAGAACCCTAAATTTAATGTGGAGAAGATTAAAAAATATAATTACTTATTTTATAAAGCATGGTTCTCAGTGTGACAGTCCTCACCACCAACACCAGTAGGGAATGTTCACTGAGAAAAGAATAGACACACATAATATTTTCAGATGCAGTTCTCTGCACTAAGCACAATTTCTGTTAAGAGTACACAGGGAATACACACTTCAATCCTGGGGCTGGACTTTCTCTCCAGACCCCAAATAAGACAGCCCATTGACACCACTACAGAGTTGAGTCCTTAGTTGGGTGTTCCAAGCCAAGTCCTCCACCACCCTCTCTGTGAAATCAGTGCTCTCAGTTTCCCTGTTCAAAGTAGTTGACACACACACTCTCACTGAGATTTGATTTTCACACACACACACACACACACACACACACACACACACACACACACACACACACACACACACACACACACACACACTTGGGAAAGGCTGAGACAGCTTACCCAATTTTCTACCTCCACCCAGACTATAAGTTAGATACACTGCCACCAGAATAAAAGCCAGCTACTCTAAAGCTGTTACCAGGGTACCCAATTACTCTTAGTAAAATTAATATTTATAAAAATGGTAGCATTTCCTAGCCAAGCAGCAAGACTTTCAGGAACATGGAGCCACATTGCCATTAAATAAATGCAGTTACTGTCCAAGTTTAAATATTTTCTAAAAGACCAGCCACAATGAAAGGTATAGATATATTTAATAATAAATAATAAAATAGAAAACATGAAAAGACAGAATATCTATTTACAATAAACATCAGGATTTTAGTCACAGGAAATATAAAAAACAACACCATTGGAAACAGTCAGACAGATACAGAAAAACAATATTTAACTAATTTCACTATATTTTCCTGACTGAAGAACTACTGTTCCATACTTACTAGCTAGAGCAAGGCAAGATTAAGTAGATGAGTGTCTTGTGTCAGTTTCACTAATAGAGTGCTGAGTGCCTCTATCACATATCTTACTAGTATCTAAATTCAGTTTCAGTGCTGGCTACAGAATGACATCATATCTAGTCACCTGACTCTGTGGTTCCCACACTACTCCCTCACTAACAACTGAGCCAGGATTTTAGCACAGATGTGTCACAGTACACACATAGAACTTTGCTAAGGCTTAATACAGCATCTGGAAGCTATAAAACAATTCCCACACTTCTACCCTTCCTGCAGAAGGGCTTTTCATAGACATTGTGTTTTTGGCTACATTCACACCTGTGAGATAGAATCTTTATGGCCTAAACCAAGTCATTTAATTTCAGGCTATTTTTCTTAAGGTTAGCTGGGCTGAGCTTAACCCCTTCCCCTCCAGTATCCTCTGTTAAAATATATACATTTCAGCAGTTACAGCAATGCAGCCGAACATACATGTATATTTCTTTTCTGTCCAGCAGGACCCAATGTTAATACATTTTTAACACAAGCAGCTTTACAAATACATTTCTAACACAAATATCTGTACAAATCAGTTTGATATTCAAATGACATATAATTTTTTACAGAACTCCAGCTAGCTATGCTGCAATATTTTACATATGTTGTGCCCCACTCCCTCTAGCACAGCTGGCACTACCTCATATTATCACACTCAACCAGGGCTTTTTTGTGATGGTACGCACTGGTATGATGTACCGCCACTTTGGCCATGGTACCAGTTTCTTCTCCTTTAAGGAGAACCATGCAATGCTTCGCACGCCAACACAAATGTGAAAATGCACGGAATTTAAACTAGCCATTCCAAGAAGGTTAGTATGTGTGTCTGTGTGTGTGTGTGTATGTATGTATATATATATATATATATATATATATATATATATATATATATATATATATATAAAGTGAGTGAGGAAGAGTGTGTGTGTGTGTGTGTGTGTGTGTGTGTGTGTGTGTGTGTGTGTGTGTGTGTGTGTGTGTGTGTGTGTGTGTGTAATTTAAAGCAGTTTGTTTCTGTATGACAGAGAAAGTATGTGCATGCATGTGTATGTATGTATGTAAGTTAAACTAGCTGTTCAGTTTGTATGCAAGATAGTGTGTGTGTGTGTTTGTGTGTGTGTGTGTGTGTGTGTGTGTGTGTGTGTGTGTGTGTGTGTGTGTGTGTGTGTGTGTGTGTGTGTGTGTTTGTTGCTGTATGAGAAAGATGGTTTGTTTGTGTCACTGTGTGAGAGAGCAGGGGTGTGTGTCTCAGCCTCTAAGTGCAAGAAATCAGGACAAAGTCTGACATAATAGGGGGAAGAGATTTTAAATATTGCTCTTATAAACATAGAGAGTTGCTGGAATAATAGCATTTGTGTTAACGTATTTTCTGAAGGATATGAAGTCAAGTGTATATCATTATTTAGTGACTGCAATCCTCAGATCTTCCCAGTGATTTGCCTGAAAACCACAAATTTTATGAGGAACAGTCCAAAAATATGAGGGAAAAATCTGTACATTATGTGAAAATCTGTACAGTTGAGTGGTATGTGTGTGTGCTGCTGTGTGAGAGAGTAGGTGTGTGTGTGTGTGTGAGAGAGAGTAGGGATGTAGGTGTGTGTGTGTGTGTGTGTGTGTGTGTGTGTGTGTGTGTGTGTGTGTGTGTGTGTGTGTGTGTGTGTTGCTGTGTGAGAGAAAGAGAAGGTGTATGTGTGTTACTGTGTGAGAGGTATGATATGTAATGTTCTAGATGGGGGGGGGGGGCAAGTTAATCAATTAATTTGATCAGGCTTGACCCTGTAATTTGGTTACAGGAGACAAGAGTCTGAATCCTGTACACCTACTACCAAACTGCTGAAGGAATTGTGTGCTTCAGTGGAGACAAGAGCCTGAATCTTCTACACCAACTACTAGACTGCTGACAGAATTGTGAGTTTAAGTTTCAGTACATTTTCAGGGAATTATGAATTTCAGTGCATTTTCATGGAATTGTGAGAATCGAGGGAAGAGAAATTTACTGTTGCTCATTCTATGTCTCTTTTCAATATGTAACTAGCTGTTTTTTTTAGCAAATGGCAGTCACTGTTTATGCTGTAGAATTTGAAAGCAGTGCTGGTAGCATAATTACTTGTTGGTTTGTCAAGCATTCTCTATTGCAATATTGCCAGCTTACCAATTTTTTTTAATGTAACACAATATAGGCACTTAATTCTTCAAGGGCAGCAGGCACTGATTTTGTAGGTGAAACACTGAAATCTAAAGTTGATTGCTAGTACCAACCTCTTCATTAGTTATAGATCTCTTTAACGTGGAATTATTTGGATGACTTTTACTTCTGCAGAGATTGCATTTATTGACTGATGTTGGTGGACTGTAATAGCAGAAGTTTGAGAGGCCTTTTATGGTTGAAAATTTCTGAAAATGGTAGTTTTATCATTGGTTCATGCATTTTGTTTCATTGCTTACTGGAAGAATGTTCAACACTACAAATTTAAAACACATTCTAACAAGTGGTGCTATATTATATAAGGAATATAATTTAATACAGTCAGGAAAATGAATCAAAGAATACATGCATGTATGCATGCCTGTAAAAATGTGTGCAGGGAGCCTATAGTTCGAAAACAGCCTAAGGGTAAACTTAATCTTCCACTGGCTAGATACATTTTCTTTGAATGTGGGTATTAATTCCGTTTCAATGAATGTGAGCTTCAATGGCAGAGAAGTTTATTGCTTCCTACCTTTTATTTCCTAGGTTACTTCATTATTATTATTTCTGTCGGTATTGTATTTATATGCAGAATGTCATAAACATTTCACAAATTGCAAAAATCATGGAACTTCTATTCACTTTGTAAGCTAGTTAATTGCACTGTGTGATCAAGGAGGGAAAGGAGAGATGTCATCAGCACAGCCCTACAAAAAGAGCACAAATGAACAATTATATTAATTCAAGGATAATGCAGGGAAACTTTAAGATTATTATCCGCTATCATCCTTCATAATCTGCTGTGAGAAGTGGCTTCAATTGTATTATTAAGAGAGAAGATTTTATTTATTTTGTCATGACAGAGGATTTGGAGAAAAAATAAGTATTTTTTGGGGGGGGGGGTTGACCCAAACACAACATATGTGCACCGCCACCGTTTTCTTTACAAAAAAAACTCTGCACTCAACTATAGGATTATTTTAGGATTCACTATAGTCATGAAGCAGTGTAACTTATCTAATAGTTTTACAAGATTTTAGACCCCATTTGGTAGTGGGATGTATACAATTTCTTTTCTATTGTACTTTAACTTCAGAAGGCAGTATTGCAAGCAAGCTACAGACCTGTACTCCTAGAGTTCTGAAAATGAGCAGTCCTTTAAAAACCCTGCCTGGGAATGTGACTATGCAATGATGTCTTATATAAAATCCTTATTTAATAAGGTGGCCTGGTAGTGCAGACCACGTATACCTCTCAACCTCTTAGCACAATAAATGTGGACAAAGTCTAAAATAATAGGGGGGAGGGGGCAAAAGCCCCAGAACAGGGCGGATTTAAAATATTGCTCTTCCAGACTTAGAAGGTTGCTAGAATGACAGGATATCAAGTCTGAAACTCAAATGTATGTCATTATTTGGTGACTTCAATCATTGTGATTTGCCAGAAATTCATATATTTTATGAAGAGCAGACCAAAAATATGAGGCAAAATCTGGGCATTCAGTGAAAATATGGACAGTGGAGTGGCATGAAACCAAGTTTTCTTTCTGTTTTATAGAGGACAGATAGTTGGGATCATGTCCAGCACTCAGCCTAAAAGATATTGTATTCCAGAATCAAATATCAGGCTCTGCCTTACATTTAGTACAGTTATTGAAAGTACAAAATTGTAAGGTATTCGAAATAACAGTAGATAATGAAATGTTTCCCCCCACACAGTGTCAGTTTGGGTAATAAAGCCCACCATAAGTGCAGTCTGCTGGCTCAGCTTTTCAAATGAGCAAAAATGAAATATAACCCAGAGGTTGCATTCCTAATGTACACCCAGGGTTGTGAATGGCTAGAGGCCTAATCTATAGCCAACAGATGTGACTGGGTTCAGGCCTAAAGTATACCTAGGAGACTGGCTGCAGGCCTAATGTAAACCTGGCGGAGGTGGCTGGCTGCAGACCTAATGTATACCCAGGGTGTCTGACTGACTAGAGACCTAATGTATAACCAAAAGATGTGACTGACTAGAGACCTAATGTGCAGCCAACAGGTGTGACTGGCTTCAGACCTAAAGTATACTGTCAGACTGGGGATGCGACTGGGTGCAGACATTCAGTATTATATCCAGGGGTGTGAAGAATGGCTGCAGACATAATGTATTATACCCGGGGGGGGGGGGGACTGGCTGTAGTCCTAATGTATATCCATGGGGTATGACTGGCTGCATGCCTAATATATTATACCAGGGTTGTGGCTGACTGCAGGTCTAATGTATATCCAGGGGATGGGGCTGGCTTCAGACCTAATGTATTATACCTGGGGGGGTGACTGGCTGCAGGCCTAATGTATTATACCCAGAGGGTGTGACTGACTGCAGACCTAATGTAATATACCTGGGGTGTGACTGTCTGCAAAACTAATGTATACCTAGGGGGTGTGGCTGGCTGCTTATACCCAGTGAGTGTGACTGTCTGCAAGCCTAATGTATTATATCTAGAGGGTGTGACTGGTTGCAGGCCTAATGTATACCAAGGGGGGTGTGACTGGCTGTAGGATGAATGTATACCCCAGGGATGTGACTGGCTGTAGGCCTAATGTATACCCAGGGGGGTTACTGGCTGCAGACGTTATGTACTATACCCAGGAGGTGTGACTGGCTACAAACATAATGTATTATACCCAGAGGTGTGGCTGACTGCAGGTCTAATGTATATCCGGGGGGGGGGTGGCTGGCTGCAGACCTAATGTAATTTACCCAGGGGGTGTGACTGGATGCAGGCCTAATGTATTATACCCAGAGGGTGTGACTGGCTGCAGACCTAATGTAATATACCTGGAGTGTGACTGGCTGCAGACATAATGCATTATATACCCAGATGGTGTGACTGGCTGAAGGCCTAATGTATACCCAGGGGGTGTCACTAGCTGCAGATGTAATGTATAACTAGGGGGGTTTGACTGGCTCCAGACTCAATGTATTATACCAAGGGGGGTGCAACTGGCTGTAGGCCTAATGTATACCCAGGTGGTGTGACTGGCTGCAATACTAATATATACCCGGGGGGATGTCTGGCTGCAGACATAATGTATTATACACAGGGGGTGTGACTGGTTGCAGACCTAATGCATACCCAGGGGTTGTCACTAGCTGCAAATGTAATGTATAACCAGGGGTTTTGACTGGCTCCAGACTCAATGTATTATACCAAGGGGGGTGCAACTAGCTGTAGGCCTAATGTATACCCAGGTGGTGTGACTGGCTGCAATACTAATGTATACCCAGGGGATGTGATTGGCTGAAGACCTAATGTGTACCATGGGGGTGTGACTGGCTGCAGACATAATATATTATGTCCAAGGGTGTAACTAGCTGCAGGCATAATGCATTAAACCCAGGGGCTGTGTCTGGCTGCAGATGTAATGTATACCCAGGGGGTTGTAACTGATTGCAGACCTAATATATACCCAGGGGGTGTGACTAGCTGCAGATGCAATGTATTATATGCAGAGGGTGTGACTGGCTGCAGGCCTAATGTATACTAAGAGGGTGTGACTGGCTTAAGGCCTAAAGTATACCCAGAGAGTGTGACTGGCTGCAGACATAATGTAGACCCATGGGGTGTAACTGGCTTCAGACATAATGTATACCCAGGAGGTTGTGTCTGGCTGCAGACCTAATATATACCCAGGAGGTGTGGCTGGCTGCAGGTTTAATGTATTATACCCAGGGGGTGTGACTGTCTGCAGACTTAATATACACAAGCTCAGTCTAGTTCATCTGGGATTACACTGTCAGAGACATGAGGCAACTGCTGCTATACTTTGTGACTTTATTATTTAAAAGACAGTGGTTTCATTAGAAACCCCAAAAAGAGGTCCAACAATTTCAAAAAGTATGCAAGGTAAATCTCCTCCAGTTCCACAGCTGAAGTGGTATGTAAAGCAGTTGCCTGTCTCTGAAAGAAACACATACTGTAGTGACATTCTCCGTCAGACTCTCTAATATACACAGTCTGACTTGAATTTCAAAACTGGCTATTGCTCAAAATGTATAGTATTTAAATCTTACAGCTGTTGTACTTTGTCACTTGCCCTTTTAATCTGCTATAGACAAAGAGAAAACCCACCCATGTAGTCAAGGTGACCAAACACAGGTAACACAAGAGTCCAAAAGGTTCATTCACACAGCTTAACCATAACACTACACTTTCCAACAATTAAGACCTCTTTTTGAAGAAAGGTCTATCATGCAACTGTTGTTTCTGAATACATGTCTAACATTGGCAACTATCGTCATCCACCAAATTCATTCCTCCATATAGCACCAGGATAAACCACATAAAAATGCAGACATGGAGGTGAAAAAGCTGTTAGATGGAGGAAGGGACTCCACTGTTATAGTTAATCATCTATTCTTATTGTGAGTATCTCACACAACTACACCATAGTGTTTCATTCTTTTTGTCTTCACAGTGTTCAGGTAGAGCACCAATATATATTATAGGTTCATAGGTGTTTACTAAACTAACAACCACAAGGGCCTTTTTAATCCTAGCCATGCATCCCAAATCTCTAACAAGTTCTGATACCCTTGATAAGTGTAAGCATGGGCCTGGGAGATAAACCATTTACAAGTTACCTGTGTCCATTAGAGACATGGGTGCCAAACCAGGGATGAATTTCCAGTTTCCCATCCAACTTTCCAAGTTGCACTTGAATTGGGTTAGGGAGGAACTCTGCTTCACATGGATGGGGATTCTGTTCCAGACAGGGTAGTCTCTGGGATACATACCTATCTCTCCAGTAGGTCCAATTGATATCACAGGCAAGATTTAAGTCTTTAGAACAGGTAATTCTGGTGCCATTTGTTTTGTGGATATGTAGGAGGTTCATCAAAGTAGGGTCTGACAATGCCCTTTATGCCAAGCATAGATCTCCCCTCAAAAGCCTGTAGGAGACAGAATGCAGGGATAGGGCCTTGAGGCAGTCTGTATATGACATTTTACTTATGCCCTGTATTCTTTTATTGAGGAACTTCTGTGGACATTCCAATTGTTGGATATGCCTGGTTAGGTACATACCAAAGGGGGCACTGTACTCAGTGATAGGTCTGATGAATGCCAAATACAGTGGAATAATGACTTCCTTGGACTTAGATGCCATACTTTTGTTTATAAGCTGCCCAACATAGAATGATTTCCTCACCACTGTAGACACGTAATGGTCAAAGGCTAGATTACTATCTATGTGTTTACCTACATCCCTCAATACTGGGTCAACTCTAAAGGGTGTGTTGTCAATATGATAGTTACCAGGGATGGATGACTTCCCAAAGGACACTATTATGCATTTCTTGGCATTTAGCTTTAGTTCATGGCTCTGACACTAGTTGTTTGTCTGTGTCAGCCCTTCCTGGAGAACATTTCTGTTAGTGTGAGATTGAATGACAGCTCCTAATTTGCAATCATTTGCAGATTTAGTCAGCCAGAGACCACTGACATTGGCCTTGACTTCCACTGGGTGACATACATGTTTGTACCTAACCTCCTCAGTTTGTCAACAATGCCCAAATGGGGTATTGTGTCAAATGGCTTGGTTAGGTCAAGGTAGGCAGTGTGAATGATTTTGTCCTCATCCATTGCTTTGGTGACCTTCTCAAAGAAGTCCACTAGGTTGAGTAGGCATGATCTGCCCTTGATGAAACCAAACTGGGTTGGGCCCAGTGTCTAGAGGTTTACTATATCACTATTGATCATCTCCATGATAATTCTTTCCATGGCTTTATATATAAAAACTAGTGAGACTTATGGGTCTGTTGTTTCCAGGGTCTGTAGATGGCCCACCTGGGGATACAATTGTTTAGGTATCTGTCGTGCCATCAGATGTTGTTCATGTGATAGTGAAGGATTAGGTCTCTAGAACAGGTGTTTGCTTTACAACCTGTTCTATTTAGGTGAAGGAATTCAAAAAGTGCTGAGTTGTTTATAGCATGGAAAGATAAGCCAAGAACATCCCCCAGGAGTCTGTATGACACTGAGAAGATGACCAGACATTTTAGTCTTTCAGAGTACCTAAGGGCACTGAGAACTGAGATCTTTTTGGTACGGAAAAGGTGAGCTCTCTCAAGCTGATATAGGTGCTAGGTAAGGTACATGCCAAAGGGTGTATTATATTAAATGACGGACCTAATAAAGGATGGATAAATTGGGATTGCCACTTGTTTTGATCTTCTTCTTTTGACCCTCAGATGATACCACAAGGGATACACTGTACAATTTGAAGGATCTTCCAAACACTGCAGAGATATTGTGGTTAAAGGAGAGTATGTTACCAGCATACTCACCAAGCCCCTTAAGACTGTATCAGATTTAAGTGGATTTAAGGCACAACAGATACCTAAACAATTGTATCCCCATTTCTGGAATAGGGTGCCTTACCAATCAAGCAGTGCACTTCCCTAGCAACCTTCAAAACCAGTATGGGCGACTGGATAATCTACATGGTAAGAAGTAGGGATGCTAGATTTAGAAAAATAAACTATTCTGCATTTCTTGGTTTTGAGATTGAGCCCCTGATTAATATACCAAGCATGTGTTGGGCCAAGCTTTTGTATCAGAATGGGATTTGATAAATATCCCCAGTTTACAATCATCAGCAAATCTGGTTAGCCATAGTCCCTTCATATCAGCTTTTCTATCACATAAATATATACCAGACTAGGGGGACCCAGGACAGAGCCTTATGGGACATGACTAATGACATTTTTCTTTCTAGAGCAAAGGCCCCCGACCTTAACAGTATGGGTTCTGTCAGACATCTGTTTGCCAATCCAGTGAACTATATATGAGTTATTATTGAGTTGAAAGAGTTAAAGTTGAATCTAGGACTTGCAATAAGCATCCCCATCGGTCCTTTTGAATTTTGTTGAAGCTTTTTTTCAAGTTTTAGCTGGTATTTAGGCCCTGCATCTGAGCAGGTTTCTGCTTGTTAGCTGAACTGAGGTTGGCTACCAGCCACAAATCTGAGCTGAGATACCAGACGACTAGAGATTGTCTGTTTTTTTTTTTTTTTTTTTTGCTTATTTATACTATTTACTGCATTTTTTATTGCCTGCTGCCTACTTTTATACTATATTTATTTACTGTGTACTAAACTACGTTATTATACTGCAATTGCCTGCTACACTGTACCCGTAAAATCTAATTTTATTGCTGTTTTCACTGTTTAGCAAACTTTTTTGTTGTTTCCACTGTTTAAGTATTTACTGATGGTTTTTTTCACTGTTTTAAAGCTATCTGTTCTGGCTGCTCTGGTTTTCCTGCCAAGCAGTACTTAATGAACTGATCTGTTAACTGTTCAAATCATTCTTTAGAGCCTCCTGGTTGATTTTCTGCTGTTTTAACCATTTTGTTCAGTGTCTCACTGCTATTTTTCTGCTGTGTTAAACATTCTGTAGTGTTTCCCGCTGAAACTAGGGTAGATAGTAGCTGTAGCATAGTCCAAATCCAGGCCTGCTATTTTTGGAACTTTTTGTAGTGATTTGTTTGTTCAGAGAACATCTTCCAGGCCATCTTGGCTTGGAAGGGGCCTATCTGCACTGTTGTGAGAGAATTGTGTTGATTGGGACATGACAGGTAAAGGGAGGCCAGTCTAGGGATTGGAATAAGCATCCTCAATGGTCCTTTTGAATTTTTGTTAAGAGTTTTTTTCAACTTTTATCTTCTGGTATTTGGGCACTGCATCTGAGCAGGTTTCTGCTTGTTTGTACTGAGCTTAACTGAGGTGGGCTACTATCCACAACTCTAAGATGAAATACCAGATGACTAGAGACTTCTGAGCTTCCAAAAAAACATAAGTTGCCTGTTTTTTTTTTTTTTGCTTATTTATACTATTTTCTGCACTTTTTTAATTGCCTGCCACCTACTTTTATACTGTATTTATTTACTGTGTACTAAGCTATACTGTTATTAATTGCCTGCTACACTGTGCATGTAAAATCAAATTTTATTGCTGTTTTCTAGCAAGTATTTTTTTGTTTCCACTGTTTAAGTATTTACTGGCATTTCTTTTCACTGTTTTAAAGGTATCTGTTTTGCCTGCTCTGGTTTCCCTCCAAGCAGTACTTAATTAACTGATCTGTTAATGGTTTAAATCATTTTAGAGCCTCCTGGCTGATTTTCTGATGTTTCCAATTTTTTTCAGTATCTCACTGCTATTTTTCTGCTGGGTTAATCATTCTCTAGTGTGTCCCGCTGAAATTAGGGTAGCAAGGCCTGCTGCAACTGTTTATAGTGGTATGTTTTTTTCTGAGCACGTTTTCCAAGCCATCTTGACCGGAAGGGGCCTATCTGCACTTTTGTGAGAGAATTGTGTTGATTGGGACCTGACTGGTAAAGGGAGGCTGGTCTAGGGCTTGGAATAAGCATCCTCATCGCTCATTTTGAATTTTGTTAGTTTTTTTCAAGTTTTAGCTTCTGGTATTTTGGCCCTACATCTGAGCAAGTTTCTGCTTTTTGTACATTGTGCGGTACCACTCACTGCCACACAATTGTGAGTCAAAGCAGGACAGTTAAATTCAACAAATTTTCCCTTAAAACCCAGGCAGAAATATCCATTTGCTGAGCTCCTCCATGATCATTTCTGAAAAGCCAACCCTAGTGACAACAGTCTTCAACCTAGTATTATGGACAGTTGGAATACCCTTGTCTCTCCTGTCAACCTTGTTGACTTGGGTCTCTTGAGGCAGTGTAGCAATTGCCTCATGTACACAGACAACCCTCTACTAATAACGCAATCTAGAATCCATGCTCTTTGCCACTCAAAACAGTAACATGGAGAAGGCTGTCACCTCACCCACCACAAATTCATGTAGTACCACTACTCATACACATGCCACTATTCATAAACATAGTACGCATCAAACATTTAAATTCACATACACAGAGGTTCTGTTGAAAAACTTACCAAAAGACTAGAGACCTCCAAAACACAAATCTTCACAGCTAACATGGTCTCCACAGCACCCATGACACATAGCAACACCAGTGCCTCACCCACCAAGCCCATAAGGCATAACACTCAAAAGCCAAGTTTCTTGTCAATAGTGAAACACGTGAATCTCCCACTCACCAGGCTGGACAAAGAGAAAGTCACAGTCAGCTGCTTATCTGGTGCCAGGATTCGCCAAATCACACATGCTCTCAGGTCTCTCAGCAACAAATACCATTATGACTCTGTCATAGTTCATGTTGGTGCAAATGACCTGAGACGCACCTTGCTGCACTACATGAAGAGAGACATGGTTGAGCTTTCTGAGTATGTGTCCCAGGCAGATATGTCCATAGCCTTGAGCAGCATACTATCCTCACCTAGAATAATGCCACAGTACAAACAAAAATTATTTATTTCAATAATTGGCTTAGTTTTTTGTGTCATTCAAACAGGATCCAATTCCTTTCTGCCTGGGAAGCCATGGTTGACAAACGTTGCTGCTTTTCCAGAGATGGTTTGTACCTGGCATGCCTAGGCATTTGGCTGCTGGCAAAGGCTCTTGCCTCCCCCATACTGTTTTTTAGGCAAGGTGTTGAAAATAACATTACTGACATGAAATTAACTAACCAGAACAAAATAAGGGTCATGCTGTTAAATGCTAGGAGCTTAAACCCAAAACTACACACCCTGGAAGCGCTTCTATTACAAGATGTAGATGTCTGTGCAGTCACAGAAACCTGGTTTAAGGTCTCAGAGAGTACCCCAGCCCTGCAAGGCTACAATGCCTTCCACACCTTTAGACTGCAAAATGAATGTGTGAAAACCAAGAGACGGTGTTTCAATCTATATTATAGATAAAATCACCTCCTGTCTAGTTAAGACTGGACAACTCCATAGAGTTACTCTAGGTCCAGATTACAGTGGGTAAGATCCCCATTTAAGTCCAAGCCAGTTATAGATCCCCCTCCATGAGTCATGACATCAATGAAGCCTACTTAACCAAACTGAAGACAATCTAAATTTTACCAAACACACTGGTTATGGGGGATTTCAATTATTCCACCATCAACTGGGAAACCTACTCTAGTCCAAACTTGCTAGCACAAAAGCTCCTTGACTTTGTGAATTCAAATGCTCTGGAGGAAATTGTCCATACCCCAACAAGAGGAACAAACATTCTAGATCTGGTCCTCACCAACATGTCAAACAGGTGCACTGCTGCAACTGTTGGACACTCAGTTAAAACTGACCGCAAATCAGTCACCTTTTAACTGACACTGACACCAGAAATCACAAATGGTGAAATTAGACTAAAAAACGTCACCAAGGCAAACTGGACCCTCTTAGGTGAATATATTAATCCATTTCATGTCCCACCCCAAGCTGAAAGTGGTAACTACATTGATGTTTACTAGTAACACCAAGTGTTCTCCGTTGTACAGGATCCAATAAAGGCAGTCCCACAAACCGTTGATGGATAATAACAGTAATAAAGGTGAATCTCCGTCAGAAAAACTATTCAGTCCACAACCAAGCAATAATTAGTGTCATTTATTAAAATACAATGTGAAATAGATTTAGCGCTTTCATTTCCAATACAGGAAACTTCATCAGAATGAATAGCATTGTTCTACTTACATATTTATATTGTTCTGTACTAATTAATTGCAATTCAATTCATTGCAATTAAGACATTTCAATTAAAACATTCAAATCACTGTGGTTGAAAATAAAGCTACAGTACACCATATATAAACAAGACAAGACAAGACATGAAATATGTGCAAAGAATAATTTCTATGTATAAATATATAAATATATAAAAATATATATAAAAAGATGTATATAGAGAGACACACATAACTATCTAAGAATATGCATATGTTGCCATACATCTTTAAAACCTGTGTATTTTAAAATTTTATATAAAAAAAAACTTTTAGAAAGAAAACATGTAAACTGAACAACATCTAAATTAAACTATAATATATGTATAATATATGTACAACCAGTCTCTTCAACTAGAGTTCATAATACAGTGGTCCCTAATATATGCCCCTCATTTCATAATATGAAACACAAGTATAAATATATTGTATTGTGTATATATATGTCTGTGTATGTATATTTTATTTAGAAAATAATAATAATGATATTGTAATAAAATTGATTTTAAAGTTAATTTTGAATTATGTAATAAGGATATAATAAAATAAGGATATGATAAAATTGTGATATAATAAAATTGTAATAGTAGTGAAATTGATTGGTTGTGGATTGAATAGTTTTTCTGACAGAGATTCACCTTTATTTCTGTTATTATCCATCAATGGTTCATGGGACTGCCTTTACTGGATCCTGTACAACGGAGAACACTTGGTGTTACTAATTTTTTTGTTTTTTCTCCATTTTCTGTGTGTTTTACATTGATGTTTACACTAAAGCCCTGTACAATCACTTGCATAAGTGTATAAACTCAGTTGCACCAGATAGAATCAAAGCTATAGTCCCAAGTAAAATCAAGCTGCCATGGTGGACTTCCAGCATCAACAGTCTACAATAAATGCAAAAAGTTGCAGTCCAAGAAAACAAAGATAAGGACCCAACAATGGAAACGCACCTTCCTCAACCTTAACAGGCAAATAAGACAACTTGTCAAATCCTCCAAGAGCTCCTTTAACAGAAATCTAGCAAGTACTACCAAGGATAACCATAAGGCCTTTTACAACTATTTACATAACCTAAAGGGTAAGACCCAAGTATGTACAGAACTGGTGACCAACACTATCACACACACTGACCCCACAAAGATAGCAAACCTGCTAGAGAATAGTTTTGGTGAACATTTCACTCCCTTATCCCCTCCTAGCTTACAACAAACCCTCCCCCAACCCCCCCCCCACCTTTCATATCTGAAGAGCAGTTCCTCAAAACCCCTGTCCAAGGCAAAGATCATGGCCTCTTATGGGACCAGATGACATCCTAGGATGTCTTCTAAACAGGTTAAAACATTAAATATTATCATCACTAAGTACACTTTTCAGTCATAGCCTAACCACAGGCTTTGTTCCTGTGGAATGGAGAACAGCTATAGTTATTCCCCTCCATAAAGGTGGCCTAGAAACAAACCTGGGGAATTACAGACCCATAAGCATGACCAGCCTCATCCATAAGGCCATGGAACGTATCATTATGGACCTCATAAATAAAGACATAGGTGAGCTCCAAACCCTGGATCCTATCCCATTCAGCTTTGTGAAGGGCAAATCCTGCCTGCTAAATCTGGTGGATTTCTTTGAAAGTGTGACCAAGGCCATTAATGAGGGCAAATCTGTACACACAGCATACATTGACTTGGCAAAGGCTTTTAACACAATCCTACATTCAAGCAATACTGATAAACCTAGCAAACTGAATGTAAATCCCTTCATTGGAAGATGGGTTACCAACTGGCTCCCAAAACGGACACACACTATCAAAGTGGGTGACCGCACATCAACCATCAGACCTGTTACCAGTGAGGTGCCACAGGGATCAGTGCTGGGCCCCCTTCTGTTTGGTATATACTTCTCAGAAGTTCAGGTCAAAACTAAAGGGTTGTGACTGACCAAGTTTGCAGACTACTACAAACTAAATGCAATCATTGAATCCCCAAATTATGTAAGTATACTCCAGGACGGTCTCACACAGACCAATGACTGATGTATTAGTCACAGTCTCAAACAGAATGCAAAGAAATGTATCATCATTCCCTTTGGTACAAATAATGTCCCTTCATACTATCAAAGCAACAACAATACCCTACCCTAAGTACCCATGAATTGGTAAGGAGTAAGGGGCCCAGGATCATAGGTTGACCACAACCTTAACCTTCACCACCATGTGTCTACCATTGTAAAGAAAACTTTCCACATAGATCACTTGATTAGTAAAGGCATCACCGCAAGAGCGTAAGAAGTTATAACGCCCCTATATACTCGGCACTTATCTGGTAAAAAATTGAGTATAATACCCCATTTGGTATGTACCATACTAAGCAATTAGAGAGACCATAGAGGTTTTTAACAAAGAAGACCAAGGGCCCCCAGCTTGTGCCTTACTCAGACCAACTAAAGTCCCTGACACTATACTTCGTATCATATAGACTCCTTAGGGGAAACTTATGCTTGGCCTACATAGCAACCCAAGAACCAAACCTAATGAACTTACTGCATATCCGTAAATCAAATGGGCCTAGGGCTACCCATTCCAGGGACTTAAATATGGCCTGTAACTTAAAAAGAACATGCTGAAGGGACAGATTTATCTCCCAGTGACTGCCATGTCTTTGGAACAGGATACCAATTCATGTAAAACAGAGCACCTCTATGACACTGTTCAAGAGGAACCTGGATGAGTGGATGGGGTACCATAAATTCTTACCGGGGATAGCATCCACAATCCTCCTGGACATGGGCAGTCATCACTGAATGCAGTCTTGGGTAATGACTAGTACCTCTGTGTTATTACATTGGGTTGAAACAGCTAGGCTTAAAATGACCTCTGGGTCGCTAGCCTAGCAATCTCCTATGATCCTATAATCGAGTTTGTGAATAATCCTAACATAGGATCTTAATGGAAGATCATATAAGGTTCACAGCACATAACAACCTGAAGCACTGATAGTCTTCTAGCTGGTGTGATTGGCAACAGAAGGACTATCTTCCAAGAAAGAATCTTCTGTAGTGTGGAATACATTAGCTCAAAAGGCAGTTTTGTCAGGGGTGCTAAAATAAAATTCATATACAGTGGATGAGCCAAAGCTCTATTCAATGCCTTCCAGTGCAAATAAATATCTTCACTGGAGGTCTGGAAGCTAAAAGAAGATTCCAAGGTATGCATACCAGTAAGGCAGCATACTAACTTTTGATGGATGAGAAAGACAGACCACTGGACAGCAACAGGCAGAAACAGTTTAGGACCTGTGGAGGTTACATGTAGATCAGTATTATGTCCAGGACCTGTGCAAGTTGCATGTGGATCAGTATTATTCTAGGACCTGTGGAAGTTACTTGTGGATCAGTATTATGTCTAGGACCTGTGAAAGTGACATGCAGATCAGTATTATGTCTAGGACCTGTGGAAGTTACATGTGGATTAGTATTATTCTAGGACCTATGGAAGTTACATGTGGATCAGTGTTATGTCTAGGACCTGTGAAAATTACATGTGGATCAGTATTATTCTAGGACCTGTGGAAGTTACATGTGGATCGGTATTATTCTAGGACCTGTGGAAGTTACATGAGCATCACTATTATGTCTAGGACCTGTGAAAATGGGTCTATATTAAAAGACCGAAGAGGTGTTTCAGCAAACACCTCTTGGTCGACACATAATGAGCGAACGCACTAAAGCGTGAATGCTCAAAAGAGCGGTTTCTTTCCCTGGGTAAGAAACTGCTAGAACAAACACACGCACACTTTAAAACATAACAACATGGGGGGCTTTGCCCCCCACACCCCCCAACGTGGGTGGCTGTGCCCCCCCACACCCCCCCTAAATAAATATACCAACTCCGAGATCGCACTACAGTGAGGAAAGGGGCAAACACAAGGGATGGCCAAGCTGTTTCTTTCCCAGGGAAAGAAATCGCTGTTTTGAGCATTCACGCTTTAGTGCATTCCCTCATTACGTGTCGACCAATAGGTGTTTGCTGAAACACCTCTTTGGTCTTTTAATATAGACCCGTGAAAATTACATGTGGATCAATATTATTCTAGGACCTGTGGAAGTTCCATGTGGATTAGTAATTTGTCTAGCACCTGTGTGGAAGTTCCATGTGGATCGCATTGTTGTGACAGCTACAGTTTTCTTCTTCACCTAGCTTGCCATTTAATTATTTTGTAAAATCCAGCAATACATTAATTTGGTGTTGAATCTCTTTCCTTCTAAGAGTCAGGTCTAAGGTTGTCGACTCCAAAAAGAACGCATGCTCAGTGACTACTCCTACCACCAACTGAATTTCATGTAGTTGTGTCTGGTGATTAGTTTGAAATGTTTCAACAGTGGTAGAAAGCTGGGCAATAGTACTTATAAAGGACACCATTAAAGTGGGACTCACCAGGATGGTGCTGCTGCGGCAATGCCAGACTGTGACAGTTCCCAGTGCAGCTTCTCTAGCCACAAGTCAGTTGCTTCTGGGTCTGAGTGAGTTTGTGGCCAAAAAATCGTCCAACTTTTGCCTGATTTTGCCATGCTGCCTTCTCACTAGCATAAATGTCACTTTAATACAACAGTAACTGCCAGCTCTTTTTGTACATCTATCTAAATGTTGCAAAAAGCAATGAAACTCAGAATGGTGGCAAACAATGGCAAAATGTTTTCACATGAGAGACAGGAGGTCAGACACTTACAGCTTTTAAAAACTACCATCCTCCTGGGGTAAATGAAGCTATGAATTTAAAGTGAGTTTTAAAAGTTTAAATGAAATGTTTTAACATATTTAATTGTCTCTCAAGTATGTGTTTTTAAGGTATGTTATTTTAAATTTTCAGCTAGACTTCGGTTTAAATATGTATTCTTTGTGAATGGATGTGTTGAGCACATGACCATTGGGATTTACTATTTAATTCTTTCATTCTGCACAAAGTCCTGTTTTATGTTAAACATAAAAGTACTTTGTTTATTTTAGCCATTTGAGGATATGACAGCACATGGGTATAATGGCTTTTGTACCATGATCTGTCAGTCTTTTGGCTTTGCTCACAGTTGCTCCATAGACAGTTCTCCAGTCAATACTTTATATTGTCTCTTTCTGTGCTTCTCAGTGTACTGACCTATCTCTATCCTTATTCTCACTGCATTTGGCTGCAACAGCTATCTTCACATCCAGTTCTACTTTATATATAAGGGACTGTTTTAATTCTAATGCCACCCCAGATTTGAGACTGTTATCTTAAGGGAATCCCATCTTTTGTTTAAAAGTTATACCTCTACCAGTATTGTGTATATCTTCTGTTCTAAGGATTGGGAGTATGTATTTCGCTGAGGTTACCAAGTCCAGTTTTTCAGGCCTGAGCGCAGGTTATGAGACTGGTGGATAATATTGTATCAGTCACCCTTTGTACTGGCTGTTATGTTGTGCTCATACATTTTAACAATAATAATCCAAAGGGAAGAGGATACAGAAATTAGGTTAAAATAGTTACATTTTATTTTTCTCCCTGAAAGTATGCAGAGCTGTTACTAGATGTCAACCACTGTCCTAAAGGTAAACCAGAATGCAGAATTATCAAGAATAATATATTGGTGAATGCTTTAGGTGCATAATAGAATTTAAGTGCAAGAGATGTTATTTACCATATTTGGTACTAGCTATGTGCTTTTTGCTATCAGGAATACTTTTACAAGTATATTTGAATAATGTATGAAAGAAAGTACACATTTTGGGAATGAGTGGATTGCTGTGGAATTTCAGTGTACCTTAGGGACCTGTGTACAAATTCAGATGAGAAACAGAACAGACGAGACTAGAGATTTTTCTTTGAATATATTTCTAAAGTGATCTGAGAAACCACCAAGGAATATGCAGAAGTTGTGAAAGAAAAAAATTGTTGCAATACATAACATCCTTGAGAGCAAACAACCGCAGAAATAAAAGCTTATATATGTTCCTCTTCTCACAAACATTGTATAACTTTAAACCTTCCCTTATCATGCTGCAAACAGTATTATGATCTGACATGAGACTTGTATTCTGTTTTAGGGATATTGACTCCAACACCCTAGGAATTGATTGTACTTGTCTAAGTGTGTGCTTAACCCCAGCATTAAGCCTTGGCTGGTTGTCAGGCTTATTGACCCTGGATGGAACACGTTAATTATTTACAATGTGTATGTACAAAGTATGTAAATTCCTTCCTATATGTTGCATCAGAATTTGACTTAAGCCATCTAGCCATGTGATTGTTAACTTGAAGTTATGCCAGTCTGGTGAAAGAATTGCTTTAAACAGTGAAACAATTCAGTTTTACAGTATCATCAACTTCAAACCAAATACTGCAAAATATGAGGAAATCAGAGCAGCTACTTTATTTACCTTGTTAGACAGAACATTTAGGCTTGTTTTTTTTTTTCGTTAGGGGAAAAGCACGTACACATGTGCATGCACGACAGACACACACACACTGCTACACCTTGAAGCACTTACTCCAAAATTAGACCTTTTACCAGAAGGATGTAGGAGTTAAAGTTTATGACCTCTAATCTCCTCTCTTAACATAATAATCAGAAAAGACTTCAACAGCATAAATGCTGATTACCTTTGCTGCCTTAATGAAATCCCACAGCTTGCTGAAATGAATCAATTGACTGTTAAGTGAAGTTCATCTAATTCTTTGTTATTTCAAATTTTTCTTTCATATTTCCTGCAGGATGACAGTGATGTTGAATGGAAGTTTGCACGCTCTAAACTCTGGTTGTCATACTTCGATGATGGTAAAACATTGCCTCCACCATTAAGCCTGGTGCCTAGCCCCAAATCATTTTTTTATTTCGTCATGAGAATTGTCAGCCTTTTTAAATGTCAGCGGAGGAGATTACAGAAAGATGTAGAGATGGGAATTACAAATTCTAAATCCAAGGTAAGCATTAAACGCTACACAACATATATTCAGACGGGCAAATGTTTGAAGCATCTTTACTAAAATCAAAGACTAATAAAAAGTGGTGTAACAGAAATGGCAGTGCATCTTCTGCACACCTGATCTTAGCACGGGAATGACGGAGTGAAACATGGAATCTTGGACTGCAGGAGGACTGTAGTTTTACTGTTCTCCTAGCTATATGGTGTTCTCAGGTGGTAATTTGCTATCTGGTATGGATTCTGACAGACACTGCAGTGCAAACCCAGTGCATGGCCAACCTGCTATATGTGCCCTAGCATTTTGGGGGCTTGTAAAGGATAACCAGAGAAAATTTGATATGAGTAGGGTGGTGCCCGAATAGTCTTAGTCTGCATGTTCTGGGCCATCTCACTAAGCTTTATATGTTGCAATGAGGAATCTATGCATGGAATAAGGTATATATGAAAGGTCAGAGCTCGGTAATCTTATTTGTGGAAGCTGCTCACAGATGAGTATGCGCCAACAAATATGACAAAAAAGAGACACCTTTTAGGAGAGCACCTTTTATGCATTAGATAATGTGGATAGAATTGTGTCATTCTTCCACAATGACAGTAAGGTATGTATAACAGATTTGGCTGGGGGAATCAAAGAGGTGAGGAGCTGTGATCAGGGTTAATTGTTGCTTCTGGGACATCTGAACTTACAGTGGAGTGCCTGTGTGTCACATCATCTTTTACTCCTTACACTGCTGTTTCTACAAGCAATAATTTTAATACTGCAATATGCAAATAGAATTCAAATGTTATTTTTGTCCAGGAAGCAAAACACCAAGGTAAAGTATGTGGCAAAAAGTTAATTCAAGACATGAGAATGGTGGTAATGGAATGATAAAAGCAGAACTATAAACCACCAAACTGCAGATGTTTATCATCTCATCAATAAAGCCTCAATAAACTGGACAACATTAGCCAGTGGGGCCATTTATTGAAATAAGTGTATACAGAAATAAACCATTAACTTACTTGCATCATTTTCTGAAAACATAATAAACTGAGCTTATTTCTGTCAGAATTCCCAGTTAACTGTTGGTTGGTGTCCATCCACCTGTGGCATACACAGTACTTCCTCAGCTCAGTCAGCAATCATAACTTTACATGACCAATTCTCCTCTGCTCACTTGATCAGGACTGAGGCAGGTTTATTATTTTTTTTTTAATTAGTGAGGACCCCCATTTTTTTCAAACTTTTGTTGAACAAAGTGTGATAACTGCAGATTAAACAAGGCCCAACCATGTACATTCAAATGAACACCATATCAGGTTTTGATAAATCAGGGTACCCGGTGACACTATACCCAATCTGAGCTGCTGCTCTGGCAATGCAAATGATTATTAATTGTTTTTTAAAGGTTTATTAATTGTCTAGCATTCTCAGTAGCAGAGGATTTTACTGCTCCCCTCCAAAATAGATAAGATAGAATGACAGAACAGCAGATTACCATGTCCAGGTAATAATCCTATAGCAAATCCAAGTCCGCTAATATCTTCCCCAAAAGAATACATTTTGGAATTTAACCCAGATCATTGCCGCACAAAATAATTATAATCAGAGCAAGTATTCTGTCATACTCTAATAATCTTTCTATTGCTGGCAGCAGTTCCAGCCTGGACAAGCCTGGGTACCCTTGCCAGGCTACTGACCATCATGCTGGATTGAGCCAAAGTTTAACCCATCCACACAAACTGCTGTTATGGATGCTGCTCTGTAAATGTAGGAGTGACCTCAGATCAAAAATAAGCAGGGGACTTAAAATGAAAACATACAGAACACTAATCGAAGTCATAAAGGCTTTGGATGCCCAACTGCATGAGCATTTTATTACCTCTACTGACTCCCCTTTGCTGGGCAAATCTGAACCACTGCCTAGCCTAAAGAATGAGAATTGAAACCTTCAAGCATAATGCCTGGCTAGTTATTGCCTTTCTTAATATAACATTGACATCTGCTGGAGTCAGTGGGTGGCCTGACAGCAGTCTGAATATAAGCTCATGCAGGGGGTTCCTTGCTTATCTGGTACTAGTCCAGTGTTCATTGCACAAAACTAGGAGCTTTGATCACTGTAATAGAATTTTGTTGCCCTAAGCCAACTTGATCATTTTTGGATTTCCTTAGCCAGATTAGCACTGTTGATGGACTTACTATAAAATCTCCCATGGGTAAAGACTGCAGGAGATCACTAATTCGAAAGGTCCCAGCATAAAGCCACAAAAATTATGCTGCCCATATTGCTACTGAAGAAAAATCATTTCCTACATCCTTACCCTTGTAACCAAAATGCAATGTAATTGAGTCCCAATAGGACATCATGTATACCCAGCCTTAATGCGGCTCTCCCATATTAACAACCTGTTGACTGTCCAATTGGATGTAAAACTGGATAGATTAAGGCATCTGGCCATCCAGCCTAAGTTTGCAATTTGAATGTACAATGAGTTGAGGAAATCCTGGCAAGTAGATCTGTGTAACAGAAAACATATGAGGATCTCCAGTGACCAATGCCTATTCTTTTGTGGAAACTTTCAATAAAAGAATTTAAATTTTGATAGCGTTCTGGCATAAGCTCTCCTGGTGTTCATTGCCCAAGAATTGTTCAGCAGGGCTACCATTACTCCTCTTCAATTAGCCAAATCTGTGATGGAACTAGCATGGGGAACTGGTGAGCTCCTGGAACCAGTAAGCAGAACCTGGAAAGCTGAAAATGTGACAGGCTGTCAGCTACTTCCAATCATATAGGACATGCTTGGCAGAGAAGGTTAAACTGAATTTTTAATTTAGTACTACCAACAACCTCATGACAAACTGGGCCATGTGGGAATTGGAGGTTCTCTGTATTAGTACCTGGACTATGGCTTGGCTGTCTGAGTGAAACATGACATTTTTGTCCTTAAATTGATTTTAATACATGTAAACACACCCAAAGAGGTAAAATTTCTAAGAAGGTAATGCCTCTTTTGACTGGTTCTGGCCAAAATGAAGGCCAGGGTGCAGTGAACCATCTCCCGTGTAAGTAACCACCCATCCCTAGACTAGTTGTTGCATCCATGTATAATTGAAAGAACTCGGAGGATACCCATTTGGACTTCCATAAGGATATTCCATTGTTCTGGTTCAAGAATACCCACTACAAGCATAGGTCCTCTTTAATTTTGTTGGAGATACAAACTTAGTGGTGCTTGGTTCGACCCCTTTTTAGTATGTTAGCCACCCAGTCATCTGGTAAATGACCTACCTGGTGCTGTCACCCTGTAAGCAAAGCTAGAAAAGGCATGATCTGACTGACCCCTAGCTTTACTTCCTTTCAAGAACTCATTAACAGAGTCCCTCAAATGGATGAGCTTGTCCTCCAGCAGTCAGAAACTTGCCCCAATGACATCAATCTCCAGACCTAAAAATGTGATCCAATGGCTTAGCCCCAATAGGTACCCCAAGATACCTATTGAATTCCATAAAAATAACCCTTCCTTCCTTACTGCCTTGTTTGCCCTCCCTAATGATATGAAAATCATCCAAGCAATGGATGGCTTCTTCCTTCTACTCTCATTTGTGCCATCAACAATGAAGGGCTGTGTTGAACATCGCAAAGATCAAACAAGCAGCACAGTGGCCCATTGGCATGGCCTTGTCAAAATACAGCTGACTTTGAAAGGAGAGGCCAAGCATTGAACAGTCCTGCTCCTGGTTGGGTAACAACTTGAATGCTGATTGCAAGTTAGCTATGCAATTCACGGATCAGTGAACTTCAAAATGATGTTAGGCACATCACCAGGAGTTGTATGCTAAACTCTTGAATCCATCTTGCTAATAAAGTCATTAACTAATGTACCAAAGGGGAAAGAGAGGTGCTAATGATAGAAAACTTGCCTTCTTTCTTTTTTGAATAGTAAAGCGATAGATGAGGTCCTGAAGTGTTACCAAGGGGATGCCTGAAATGGCTCAGACATTCTTCCTGCTTTAGTCCCCTCGTTTAAAAATTTTAATACGATCTCATCTTTGCCCAGGATAGATTTCAAATTCTTAACACCCTTGTTAGTGGGGGGTGTTGCCAATTTTATGGGAAAACCAAATGCAAAGCCATGTATAAGGAATTGTACTGCCCACTGGTCTAGGTAAGACCTCGATTCCTGAGGAAGCTCTAGTAGCTTGATGGGAGAATGTGATGCCCTAGAACTCTAGAACTGTATGGCACCCCATTATGAGGGGAACCTATGTTGGATTGAAAGGAACCTTTCCCTCTAACTTGCAAAGTATGTTTCTGGGATGGCATTGTTTTTGTACCTGCCATAGGTCTGGTTTGACTATTCTTTTGCCAGCAGTTGTAACTGGTGTGATATTTACTGCAGTATTAACAGGTATGAGAGAAACAGCTGGAAGGCCAAATTCACTTCCCACTGTTAAAAGGCCAGTAAACTTTCTTTGGTGGTTGGATGTCTAAATTCTCACCCTGACTGTTGGTGGCAGGTCTATCTAGTATGGCACACAGCCAACTATTAGGATGGAGCTTCTTCCACTATAAAAGCTTGTTAGTAGCCTTTAATTTTCTTAAGAGTTAATTACAGAATAACCATGCAGCTCCCCCCCCACTTTAATTGGCTTGTTTGACTTTTGCTTACCCAGTGCTGCTAATGAAGCCATGAGATCCTTAGATCCAGATTTTTTTATTTCAAGCAGTCTTAGAAACCCATTGAAATCCACCAAGTCAAATACATGAATATATTCCCCATTAATAATTGTATCCTTAATTGCCTTAGTTATGTCAATTGTGATATGGCCTGTGGAAATATTAATGTTTCTTGAGGTTGTGCTGGGGTACCAGAAATTAGTGGACTTTGGTACAAACATTTAATGTTCTGATTTCTCTGTCCTACCTGCTCTCACTGCGTTCTGTTTTTCTATTTTCATCTGACTATAATGTATGCTCAAAATTAAATAGAGGAGGGTCGGCAGTCTGCAAGGTGTCACGTACTCCCTATCCCTTATACCCTATTAATGACCTCAAACCCTTTTCAAAAACTAAATCAAATAACCTGGCTTTACCTTCTTCTGGAAGGGATTCCAGGAATTCCTCTAGATAGACATCTTGGATATGACTTACACAGCTTTCCATCTTCCTGATCCTTCCGATAATCTTGTCTCTTTATTACCTGCCTACTCCGCAACAACTGCTGTCATTGATGTTTCTGTTTGTATTCCAATATCTGGTGTGCTTTCTGCAATTCTCTGTGTTCTGTAACTGTTCTTCTTCAGAGGGGCATATGTTGATGCTGGTCTATTGAGTTTCTCTGCATTCTGGCCTCTTTTGGAACCCGCTGTGCTGCTCTGCCTTAGCTCAGCCTCCAGCTCATTAAACAGCTCCTCTGCCTCTGAAGTTAATCTGTCCCAAAGGGATTTCAGTGCTTGTAGCACTGCTGAACCTGGTAAAGAAAATAAATCTGTCAGTTCTGTTTTGATTTATGTACGTATTTTAATATCCTCCCCCTGCCGCTCAGTCCTCCTCCTGCCTTTCTTCAATATGGACTACAGAATACATACAGTACCGACTTAGCAGTGTCCCTGATTCTCCTCCAAAGGACAGAGCGATCTGCTTACAGAGTTTATCGAAACATATGAAAGCTTAATAAAAACATAAGTTTCTTAACCATTGTTTTACTATTTTTCATAGATAAGTTTCCCTCACTACTTATCTAATTAACTTACCCATAGTATTAAAACTTAGTACGTGGTACAAACTCCTATGGCTGCATTTCATCACTCCAGTACCCTGTTGGATATTGTTTTTAACAAAAAAAAAAAGTTTCTTGCAATGAAAGGATCTTTCAGATGTTAACTATAATTGTTTAAACCCTTATTTAAATTAAAACCATAATGTAATTATGTGGTCTGTGCTTTGAAGTACTCAAATGCACTAGCTAAACTATTGTGTGAGTTTTCTGCCTGTTGACAAGGACAAAATTGTAGCCTTAAGTGCTGAGGAGAAAAACTTTACCAAAGTGCAAGCCAGAATGTAATTAGATGGCTGTGCGTACCTCTAAACAGCTAAGTCAACCCACCAATGACATCAAGATCTCTTCTTCTCCAAAATGCTGCATAAGGGTTTACTGTTGCTTATATGTATCATTATTATTGTTTATGTATTTATTTATTATTTTTAAAATATTGAACAGAGGTAACTACCTGTCACCATAGGAAACGAGGAGTAGAGTCCTCCATCTAATGAGTGTCGAGTTGCCAAACATAACAGAGTTAAAGAGAAAACCAACAACACTGTCTCTTTTGTATTTATGATAAAATCTTTCCCGCTCTCCTACCACCTCCCCAGTGTCATACTGATATTCATGTACCGTTTAATCAGTTAAGAATAACACTCCAATGGAGCCGACACCAGAGCTAAATAGAAAGACTCTGTACCAGATTGTAATACAACAGCACTGTCATTATCCCTGCTGGCACAAGTGGCCTTTATTCTATACCTTTCTTTTGTCTTTTTTTTTAATAGGAGCTATGGATAACCACAACAACCATTCATTTTAACTACCTAGCCAACAAATACCTTGTAACATAGAATGCCTGCACCAAACACTTCATCTACTACAGCTGCTTTCACCTACTACAGCTTCACCACCTTTTTTTTTTGTTAGGAAGAGGACCAGTCACTGCATTGTACCTTAAAACCAAAACAATAAGCCAATTAATGCACCTCTTCCCATATTCATGTTCACCTTTAATAAATCTGCTAAAACCATTCAGCTTCACTTTAAAATTATCTATATGTTGTAATACCATTATTTATTTACTTTTTTTTTTAGTTACCCACACAGTCCCTAGCAGGCAACTCTGCTGGTCAAAGAGACATCCTGTTGTTCATCAATCACCATTGTGACGATTGATTCCCAAACATGGGAGTAATATCCCACTTGAAATTCCTTTTCCACTAATGGCTTCAAATCTGATCTCGATTTGAGAAATGTGTCTGTTCTGGCAAATTATACTTATGCAATAGACAAGCAGGTCTTTGACGAAAGCCACTGTAACACTACCTGCTGTACTTACCAAACTGACAGTCATCATCTCTCCTCTTGTCTTAGGCTGTTTTTTTGTTTTGTTTTGTTTTCACTTGGCAATATACTGAGAAGGAGCATATAAGAAACAAATAAAATGAAGATTCTGTTTTGGTGATTGTACAGCTGCTCTGTTTCTCACATATTATGTACATATCATTAATTCATTCATTTATTTATTAATTGTCCAGTGCCTGGTTTATCATATCCAGGGTCATAGTCATAGGGAAGCCAGAGCCTTTACTAGCAAACAGCTGACATAAGACAAGAGAACCAGCCTGGATGGGATGTCAGACCATCACAGGAAGTATCCATATACACACATGCACTCACACATATAGGCACACTTTCACAAGTACACAGATGCACACGCACGCACGCACACACACACGCATGCACACACATACACACACAAATGCCTGTTCATAAGTAAAAGTTTCACCAATTAATCTGAATTCATATGTCTGATATAGAGAGGTCTGAAAATTCATCCAAAGTATTTAAACAGGAAAGCAACAAATGTTAAACATAAATGAACAGAATGTAGAATTTAAGCTAAATATGGGGGCAGAGAGCATTGCCATGTCTGGAAATACTTTTAAAGAACTGGAGTTAGAAAATACTCTTCAGAGAGGTGTGTGCATACAGTTGACCTTGTCTATCCAGCAGCTGGCTTCATCCAATGAAAAATTGTTAATACTCAAATACAAGATTCTGAATTACAGACTCCTTTTTCAAATACTAGTATTGAATCTCGAATATTTTGAGTTATGTGACTTGTGAGAAGCTAAGAATGGCAAAACAAACTCACAGTGGAAAAGCAAAAACAACATGCCTTCATAATTAATATTAATCATACTACCAGAGGCAGCTCAGATATGTACAGAGCTAAAATAAAGATATGTAGGTTTAATTTCTCCACGTCTTTTTAGGTTTCTAATATCATAACAGGACTGGACCTCATTCCTAAGTCAAAGTATGAATAAAGTTCATGAAATTAGTATTGTATCAATCTTTGATGTTAGCCAAAAGTGCTCTTCACAGCACCCGTAATATGCCCAGAACTGACTCCTTCTGCAATTTGTACAGTTTTACATATATTGGTAACATATCTAAATATGACTGTAAATTCTTTTTTTATGAGACCCATTGCTCCTACTACTATTGGAACTGCCTGGGTTTCCTTCCTCCACATTGCCCTCATTTCTGCCTGAAAATCCTTGTATTTTATGACTTTGTGTTTCACTGTATGCAAAACACTGTAATCACTGGTTGTAGCAATTTCAATGATGAATGCCACTTTTGTCTTTTTTCATGGACTACTATATCTGGTTTTCTCGCATCTATTGTTTGACCTGTTGGTAATGGGTGATCTCATGTAATAAAAACTTCATCATTTTCTATAATGCTTTGTGGCTGATGTTTCCAATGCTTCTCAGCTACTTTAATATTATAATGTTTGCACAATGCCCAGTGCAAATGTTTTGTCACATTATTATGTTTTACAGTATACAGGCCTTCTGCCATTAGTGTATCACACCCAGCAAAAAGATGTGCAATTGTTTCCAATTCTGTTTCACAAAACCTGCATTTATCTGTTTCTCTGACATGTTCAATGGACTCTGCAAACCAACGTGTACATAGTACACTATCCTGGTCTGCCAATATTAACCTTTGTCTTTTGGTTTAAATTCACCTTTCCTTAACCATTCCTGCATCAGATCCTGATAGACATGAGGTTGTTCCAGGCGTTTTCTGTACTTGCAGCTATATTTATACATTTTCTGTATTTCTTGCCTTCTCATCTGATCCCTCACCTTACATTCTTTCTTTTGTTTTTTGGCACATTCGGTTGCTGCCTGATTTCTATCTACTTAGGTTCATAGGTTCATAAGTAGATACTAGGCTATCTGCCCTAGGGCATTTATAAGCCTAGTCAGAGTGTATTTGGCTTCCGCCTCCCTATTAGATTAACCTACTGTGCCTCTGTAAAGTAGGTCACATAAGGTACCCTTTTAAGATTAGTTTACTGTGCCTCTGTCTAGCAGGGACACAGGAGAGATCCCAGGGGTGAATTTGCGATTTCCCATCCACGAGTCCAAATTTCGCTTGAAGAGGTTCAGCGAGGGGCTATGTCTAACATGAATTGAGATTCTATTCCAGAGTGAGGGGAGCCTCTGGGAAATGAATCTGTCCCTCCAGCATGTCCTATTTATTTTTGTGCTGAGGTTTAGGTCCCTGGAGCATGTAGCTCTAAGGGACTTAGATTTTTTGAGGTGGAGCATGTCCATTAATTCTGGGTTTGACATGGCTTTGTACGTCAGGCATAGATCACCTCTGAGTAGGCGGTAAGCAACTGAGTAGAGCTGGACTTTCTTTAGTTGAGCTGCATAGCACATCTGTTTGTAGCCCATGATCCTCTTGGTGAGGTACTTTTGGGGTCTCTCCAGTTGCTGCAGGTGTCGGGTAAGGTACATCCCAAAAGGGGCATTGTATTCAATTATGGGCTTGATGAGTGACGAGTAGAGGGGCACAATGACCTCTCTTGATCTAGATGTGAACCCTTTCGTGATAAGGTGGGCTATATAGAAGGTCTTTCTAACCACTTTGGCAACGTGATTATCAAAGGAGAGATTACTATCTACGTTGGTCCCCAAATCTCTAATTACTTCTTCCGTAATGGATTACCACCTATGTGGTAATTTGTGGGCACCTTGTTTTTCCCAAAGGGGATGACTATGCACTTTTTAGCATTTAGCTTGAGGCCGTGGTTCTGGCACCAAGCATCCGTCAATGTGAGACCCTTTTGGAGGATGCTTGTGTCAGCTGGAGATTCGATTATGGCTCCCAGTTTGCAGTCATCTGCGAACTTTGTCAGCCATAATCCCCCTGTGTTAGCCTGAACCTCAGAGAAGTATATACCGAACAAGAGAGGTCCCAGAACTGAGCCCTGTGGGAGACGCCACTTGTAACTGGTTTGGATTCGGACATGGCACCTGCAATTCTGACCATGTGGGTTCTATCTCTGAGCCAGTTTGCAACCCATCTTGTGATACAGGGGTTGATATTTAAGCTGGTAAGCTTATTTATGATGCCCGAGTGGGGTATTGTGTCGAAGGCTTTTGCGAGGTCAAGGTAGGCTGTGTGGACTACCTTGCCCTCATCTATGGCTTTGGTAACTGTTTCAAAGAAATCAACTAGGTTTAAGAGGCAAGATCTGCCCTTAACAAAGCCAAATTGGGTAGGGTCCAGTGTCTGGAGGCTCCCAATGTCTTTGTTTATGAGTTCCATGATAATACGCTCCATAGCTTTACAGACCAGACTAGTCAGGCTTATGGGGCGATAGTTTCCGGGGTCCGTTGTGGCACCACCTTTGTGGAGTGGGACTACTGTAGCTGTACGCCATTCTTTGGGTACATATCCTGTAGTAAGGCTAAGTTTGAACAGTGACTTAATGTGAGGGTTCAGTTCTTCTTGGAGCTCATGTAAGACACAGCCTAGGACACCATCCGGTCCCATAGATGCTGTGTTTTCTGGTTTGATTTCCATTCCCACTTGACATCGATATGCTTCCACTAAACTAAGCAGGGAAGTCATCTTAGACGTGTTTTCCTCATGTTTTAAAACTTTCACTATGTTTGGATCTTGTGAGGTCAACTGATATGCATGCAGTCCTGCGATTGCAGGTCTATACATGTAATCAGTTTTGAGGAGGCCCATTCCTCCTTCAGAACGGGCAATATGTAATCTTGGTATACACTGATTTTTATAAATAATTTGAAAATCATGAAGCATTTTTCTTGTTTTCTTGTCCAACTGATCCAATAACTATTGGAGCCAGTCAGTAACCCCAAAACTGTAAGTTAGAACACAAAGAGCAAATTGGTTTATAGCTTAGACTTTATTCCTAGATGTCAGGGCTGTTTTTAGTATTAATTTTAGTCTTCTAAAACATTCCTTAATAAGTATTATTTGCATTATTTTTATGTTGTATTGTTGATCCCTCATCAATTCCCAAATATTTATACACTCCCTCCTGCTCAAGTTATTTCATATCACATTCCTGTCCCAGACTGATACTTTCTTGGTGCTACAACTTTCCTGCTTTAAAGGTTGCTTTTACGCATTTATCAAGACCAAATGACATTCTTATATCATCTGAGAAAATTTTGACAACTTGCAGTTGTGCTTTTAATTCCTTATCTGATGAACTATACAGTTTTAAATCATCCACAAAAAGATGAGACGTCTTTACCCTTTGTTGTTTCCTGGGAGCCAAATTGTAGCCACGACCTAATCTGTTATGTAGACGGTTTAATGGGCTAAAGGCTAGACAAAAGAGCATTGGTGACAAAGAGCCACCCTGGAATATCCCTTTTGAATTTTTATCCCTGGGATAATAATTTGTCCTTTATCATGACTTAGCGGCAAAGTGGTTTGCCATTGTTTCATGGTAACTGTAATTGATCAATGTAGAGTATATCTTATACATTTGTAAACATTATTTTACCCATGAATGTGAGGTGCAGTCAAATGCTTTTTTGCAGTCTATCCATCCCATACTTAGATTATTCCCTTTTTTACAATTCTCCATTATGACTTTATTTAACAACAAATGATCCATTGTTCCATATGACTTTCTTTTGTTACCCTTTTGTTCTATTGCAATGATCGAGTTTTCTTCTAAATGACTATAAGCTCTGTCTTCATCAATTCCAGTGTATAATTTATACATTATCAGAAGACAAGTTATTGGTCTATAGTTTTTTAAGATATCTTGCAAGTTCACTCTTAAGGAGGATTATCATTTTTCCTGTTGTTAACCAGGTTGGCATCTGTTCAGGATGCACATATAAATAGTTCTTACTCATGGATAAATCTTAATGTAAAAATGTTAATACTTTTAGCCAGGAGTTGGGTACTGCATCTCGGCCTGAGGTTTTCAATGTAGGTGCTTTTCTTAATTTGTTTCAATTTCACTGGTTGTTACTTCATCCCATTTCATATCCTGTACATTTGAGCTTCTTAGTCTTTTTTTTACTTCTTCTATCCATTCAGCATCCTTGCTGTGTTCCACAGAATCTTCATAGATACCTCTCCAAAATGTGTCTATGTCTTCTTTTTTTTGGTGGTGTTTCTGTTCCTATTACCCTGTTTCCCAATTCTCTATAAAACCTTTTTGGAGTCATCAATAAATTGTTTATTTTGTACTTTTCCTTTATACTTATATGCATATCTTCTAAGTTTTTCTGCCTGTGCTGATACCTTTAGTTTATTATTTGCAATATTGTACAATAGATCCTGGTCTATTCTGATACTGCGCTTTGCTTTTATCACATCTATCTTTCTGAGTATTTTTGTTGATCTGATGCCTCTTTTGTACTCTCCTAACAAAGACACTTCTTGTCTTAATTGCTTTATAGTTTTCTCTATTTGATACTTGCATGATGGCATTTGATTTCTCCCTTTCCCTTCCCTTACTACTCTGTGTTTTTGTGGTAAGACTATCTGTTATTAATTTAGCTGCACAGTAATATATCCTATTTACTTCTTTAAAGTAATATGAATTTCTGTTAATAGTCTTGATTACTGTGTTCATTTGTTTTATCAAACTTCCATAATTTTGGGTCCTATTGCCATTTTGTAATCTATTTCTTTCATTGATCTTAATATGTCTACCCATTTCTGTTGAATCAAGTAACTCTTACCGTAGATCATTTTCTTCTAAACTAAGATTGCTTTCTTTGTTCTCCATTACCTGCAGACATTCTACAGAAAGTTCCGGAAAATCTTCCTGTGCCATATTCTCTTCAGCTTCATCCTGTGTTATCCGTTGCTTTGTCATATGGGAACTCACTGGCCTATCCTTCCACAACATTGACTGTGTCAGAGTTGTCACATTTTCCTGTTCCTTCCCTTGCTGTGCAACTCTTGCTGAACTTTTGCACCAGTTTCCAACTGAAAGCAACAAATATCTTCATATGGCAACTGATCAGATGCTTCCCAATCCACTATTTTCTCCTAATTTGGGAACTTTTCAGAAGAGTAAAACTTGATGCAGTGCTAGTCATACTTAACTCCGAAAATGTATTGAGAGCACAAACAAGTAAAGCAGAATAGGAACTGAAGAGAATGGTGAAGAGCTAATATAATGTCTGAACGGTACAGTTGCTGCGATGAAAAAAGATATTATTTGCATTGCCTGCACCAATGGCATAGAGGGATAATGTTCTGACAACAAAAGCAAACCGCAAAACACCGAAAAGTAAATGAACAAGACATCAGCAAACTAAAAAAATCATTGAAAAAACGATATTGAATGGCCATAGTCAGCCAACAACACACACACACAAAAAAAAGGTGGGGAGCTGCCCCACACGCATACAGACACACACACACACCCTAATATATACCAACTCTGAGATTGCACTACAGTGGGGAAAAGGGAAAATTTTAAATGTTTCCCTTCACTTAAACCTTACGTATCACATTACGTCCTGGTGTTGGCCAACTGTGGCCATTCGATGTAGTTTTTTTTTGTGATACTGCTTTAGTTCATTGATTGTTCTGTTCACTCTTTTCCATTCAGTGTTTCGTGGTTCGCTGTTTTTCAAATTTGGTAGCAGAACATAAACCCGCCTGTGTTACTTACATTGATGTGCCAGGAGGATGAGGCATGGTTTCATTAGTCATTAGGATTGCCCTTTTCCCCAATGTTGTGTGACCGTGGAGTTGATGTATATATATGGTCAGAGTGTGGGTTCTCCCCTCACATGTAGGGGCAGGAGGTTTTGCCCACAACAAAAAATATCTTTGTTTCATTATCAATTAAAGTGTTTTTTTAGCAGTATTGATTTCTTGTAAAGACGCTAGTTGAAACTCTTACTTTCAATACAACAGGAATTTGGAGAGGGTACCCTGCAGTTAGCTAATTCTTACTCTTGATAAAAGGTAATGTAATTTTAGTACTTTCAGCATCTGAACAAAAGGCTTATTACAATGTCTATACGAGAACACAAAGAAGGTAAACCTATAAGAGTCCATACAAAAATTGTTACTGACTCCATGGATGGACATTTGAAAAGTAAGTGATATTTCTGAGTACTTCCATTATAAATGAATGAAAAGAAGACCTGTGAAGTAGAGTTGGCAATGATAATAGGATATTTTGGGGGATATAAAGTGCTTTGCCAGGAGAAAGATATATATTTGCCACATGTATAGCATCATAGGTGTTTACTAGGCTAATGGCACAACAGCCTTTACAAACCTAGCCAATAATACCCAGGATATGACAGTAGTATATCTTAATTCCACAGATATGGGATGATGTAGTATCAGGGCAGTGGGTCTTTCGGTACTGGAGCCCTGAGTCATTTTACGGACTGCCTCTGTCCATAAGGGACATGAACAGTACCCAAGGAGTAAATTTATGGTTCCCCCACCATTTATCTATGAACCTATTTATCCAAATGTTTTTTGGAAGACAGTGAGGGACAAGCTTTGTTTTATGAAGATGGGAAGTTTGGGATATGCATCTGTCCCTCCAGGAAGTTCTGTTAGAGTCAGAAATAAGGTTCAAGTCCAGGAAATGTGTTACCCTTGTATACATTTCTTGTGAATATGTAACATTTTCATCAGGCCTGGATCAAAGAATGCCTTGTAGATCAGGCATAAGTTGCCCCCCCCTATATGTGCCATATGTGAAAATTGTGACAACTATCTGGGCAGCATGCACATACATTGTAGACGATACCTTGTGCATTATAGACTATGTGGCAGTTACTGGAATGATATCCTTTGTGGTTCATGTACCTCCTTCAGAGTTCACCAGATGGGGTCTTTATTTCAATTTAAGTACAGTCTATGGTTCCCAGTACCTCATGAAGCCGGGTATATCACAGAAATTGTGCATTGTGTTAGTTCTCTCCTCTGGTGTATGTAGGACCCATACATTCTCCCCATGTGCTGAAGCATAGCATTGAGAAACTGATGGAATACTCTCAAGGTACATACTTGAGATATCCCCACTGTGGCCCCAGTCAACTGCTGAAAGGTATCTGTAGCTAATATTCGTAAAACCACACAAATCTTAGCACCCACTTGGATAGCTATTACAGGACTCCCATTGGGCTACATATAAGACTGTCACATTTCCACAATTTCTTGTACAGTGTCCCTATCAACACAGTACCAGTCCACAATGTCGGTGTTGCTCAGGCTGTGAAAAGTTAATCATGACTGAATGACCCTTCTTATCCAAGGATGCCTCTTAAAGATATACAATTACAATAAATGTGGCATTACTCCTAGAGTTACTCAATTTGAACATGAGCATTCAGCCAAGTTCAAATATACAGCGGGCACAGCTCTGTTGCAAGGCATGTAAATATTTCTAAATTACTCTAGCACCTTGTTTTGCTTCATTATCATACATGGAGACTCAATATATGGTCATTAGCATACACCATGACCAACAGTGTTATTTGAACCAGCAGCATCTTGTAACTTAGTTTTCTGAATAGTCCACTCCCTGTATGTGGCTGCTTGTCAATCAATATCTTAGCAAGGTGTGGCACAATTTTCTGAATCTGGACCATTCTCTAGTATTTTTTTCAGAAGAAGCTAAAGTTTATATTTCCTGTTTATCTAAGGGACAACTTGTACAGGTAGATCATTTAAGTCAAACTGGGTTTGAGCTTTTATTCATAACTGTAAGCATATTTTAGTTCTTGCTTCTGCCCATTCACAGATCAAAAGGCAAATACTGATGCTGATTTTTTAAATGTTGCTTTCTGGACATAAGTTCTTTTAACAAGCTGCCGTGCTGCTTGGAGAATCAAATAATGCCTTGACTGTATTTTATATAAATCAGATTTCTCAAACAGATCATGCTTTCTTGTACATCTAGTTTCAGAAGTGACTCATAAATGGTTTGTTGATTGTGTGATTGTCTTTCCTCAGTTACAGAACAGAACTGACTACTCTGCTGACCCAGGATGTGCACTGACATGGTTTTTACTGGTGAAGATCATGCACTATTTGGTTGCTTTCCTCTGTATCCCATGTCTCTTCCCTATGCCTAATTGACAATGACAGTTCCAGATTTACACAGACTGCTAAAGATGGGGATTTAATGGTTTTCTGTATAGACAGATAACAATGTCTTGTTTTCTAGTGGTGATTCCCCCTCCTGTGCATGTCAGTATTTTACCTACCTTCTTTGCTGCTTTGTTACTCTGCCTGCTTATCTTCAGAATATTCATAGTTTGGAAGAATATACTGCCACAAATTTTATTTATTTATATATCTTGATGTTCTCCACAATTCTATGCTCCTGTAGCACTTTAATGTAGTTACTGCTAATGTTTAATTTGGTCTAACTGTCATTGTCACTTAAGCATAGGGAAGAGACATGGGATACAGGCGAAAGCAGCAAAATACTGCCTGATCTTCACCAGTAACAATATAAAGAATTACTACAAGAATGTAATGTTTACAGAGGAAGGTACTACAAAAACATTAAGTAACTCAGGGGAATTCAAAAGTGCAAAGTATGCTGCTTACACAAAAAAGAGACACATGAAAACAAGATAATTTGAAGATGCAGGGTGGAAAGATCAAGGGAGATATGGGGAAGTATTCATCACAGAAAGGGTGTTCAGTGATTGGAATGGCCTTCCTCAAAAGCTGGTACTGTCACAAATAGTAACAGGTTAAAAAAACGTGTGGGCTAGACATAAGGCAATTTATGTTAGGGTGGAAGAAAAAATAAGCAAATTGTTGTTTTAATGGAATTCAATAATAAGAACCAAACTAAATAAAAAAAAAACACATCCAATATAGGATTAAAATGAACAATGTAAGAGACTGCACTAAATCCAACATGGGCTTAAATCCCGGATCTTTATTGAACACAAACTTAGCACTTTTGTCTTGTCTTTACAAAGAATGTCATCGGAGTTAGTTTACAGGAAATTACATCACATATAAAAAAAAAACATTCTACGAATCAGTCAACTACTGAATAATTAATCAATTCATGAAATCAATTTAAAAAGTTTTAGAAAATCTTAAAGAACACTTTGAATCCAACATTTAGCATAACTTATGAATTACATAATTATTTACTTAAAAAAGTATTTTATAATAATATTCTGCTACTGAAATAATAAATCAAAATTTGTTAGCCCTATCTTTTAAATACTATTGACAGAAATATTTCCATTTAAATCAAGTTCTGTACAAGCATTTATACACAATTGCCACATAACCTCTTTTATTTTCATAGGATCATAGGAGGTTACTAGGCTAATGACCCTAAGGCCCTTACAAGCCTATCCAAGTTTTACCCTTATTTCCACAATCAGCACTTATCACCCTTGTCCAAGAAGGACATAACTGGAACCCCTGGGTTGAATTTATAGATACACATCCAATTGTCCAGATTGCATTTGAAGAAGGCCAATGAGGTGGCCTGCTTGACATGAAGCAGAAGTCTGTTTCAAAGCTTTGGCAACCTCTGGGAGAACAATCTGTCCCTCCAGCAGGTTTTATTAATGTAACATAGCAGGTTCAGGCCATTACAGTGAGTAACCTGTGTATCATTTGACTTACGGATATGCAGCATTTCCAATAAAGCAGGGTCAAAGATTGCCTTATATGCACGGCAGAGATACTCTGAGTAGTCTGTATCAAACAGAATAAAGTGACAGTGATTTCAGATGATCCACATAGGACAGATGCTGAAGACCTTGAATTTTCCTTGTGAGGAACCTTTGTGGTCTCTCCAATTGCTGCAGATGTTTGGAAAGGTGCATACCAAAAGGGGGGTTGTACTCATTTATTGGCCTGATGAGAGAAGGGAAGAGGGAGGTTATAACTTCTTTTTTTTTTTTGTAGGCAATGGTCTTACATAGCAATATAGAAAGACCTTCTTACCACTGTAGAGACATGGTGATCAAAAGTAAGGTTGCTGTCAAACTGTGTGCCCAGGTCTTTCCCCACTGAGTGCATACTTGGGGTGTCATTATTCATGTGGTAGTTAGCAGGAACATCACTGTTACTAAAAAGGATGATAATACATTTTCTTGCATTGAGTTTAAGGCCATGACTTTGGCACCGGTCATTTGTTTGTGTAAGACCCTCTTGTAGGATGTTGACATCATTTGGAGATTCTATGACAGCTCCCAGTTTGCAGTCATCAGCAAACTTTGTCAGACACAGACCTTTAGTTTTAGCTTGCACTTCGTAGAAATGGATTCCAAACAGCAGAGGTCCCAAGACTGATGCCTGTGGAACACCACTGGTTACAGGTCTGCTGTTGGAGGTGGATTCCCCTATTTTGACTACACGGGTTCTATCAGTGAGCCAGTTAGCAACCCATCAAATGATATACGGGTTGATACCTAGCTGGGTGAGTTTGTCAATTATGCCTGAGTAGGGCATAGGGTCAGAAACCTTAGCTAAGTCTAGGTAGACTGTATGTACATATTTCCCCTCATCAAGGGCCTTGGTGACTGTCTTGAAGAAGTCCACCAGGTTTAACAGGCATGATCCCCTTTGACAAACCCAAACTGAGTAGGGTCAAGTGTTTGGAGGCATACTTCTCAGCCTCTTGGAGCAAGAAATCTGGATAAAGTCATAAATAAAAGTGGGACAAAGGCCCAAAAATAGGGACAATTTTTAAATGTTGCTCTTACAAACTCAGAAAGTTGATAGAATAACAGGTTTTGCATTAGCATGAATATTCTGAAGGATATGAAGTCTAAAACTGAAAAGTTTGCCATTATTTTCAAACTTCAGTCTTTAAAGATTTACCGCTAATTTGCCAGAAAACTACAATTTTATGAAAAATGGACCAAAAATATGAAGCCAAAATCTGGACATTCTGTGAAAATCTGTACAATTGATAGGTATGTTTGGAGGTTACCAATGTCATCGTTGATAAGGCCCATGATGATTCTGTCCATGGCCTTAAAGATAAGGCTAGTCAGGCTAATAGGTCTATAGTTCCCGGGGTCAGTGGAAGCACCACCTTTGTACAAGGGGATAATGATCTATTCAGCTGGGATGAAGCCAATGGTTAGACTATGATTGAAAAGAGTACCCAATGACATTGCTAATTCTTGTTTAAGCCAATGTAGGATGCAGCATGGGATGTTATCAGGTCCCATGGATGTTGTGTTTTTGACCTTAGAGAGGGCATTCATTACCTGATCTTTAGAGATATAGGGTAGAGGACAGGTGGTAGGGATGTCTTGAGGTAAGTGCGGCAGGGAAAGGGCAGTGAAGTTTTCACAGAACCTGTCAGTTACAGATTTGCAATGTCCACAGGCTCCGTATATGTGGTATCATTAACTACCAGTTTGGAACAAATCTGAGCTTCTCCTTCTAGGTTATGGATGTAACTAAAGAACGCCTTATGGTTGTCCTTTGTTGAGGAAGCTAATTTGGATTTGTAGTTAGTGTTGGTGGACTTCACAAGGTGTCTTATTTGCTTGTTTAAGCTGACGAGGGAGTGTTTCCAGTTTAGGGCTGGCTCCCTCTTACTCTTAGACAGCAATTTCTTCCACTTATTCTAAAGCCTGTTAATGGCAGTTGCCCACCAGACAGGCTTGTTCTTCCTTGAGGAGCTTGTTTTGGTCCTATCAGGTACAGCCGAGTCAAAGCAGTTGTTCAGGTGTTTGTATAAAGCATTTGTGTAGAACTTGGCATAGTTGCCAGCTCCATCTGAGGGAGGAGGTGCAAATTTATACCATCCTGTAAGAGGTTATAATCTGCTTTGGAGAAGTTTTTTTAGTTTGGTGGGGGGGGGTCAGGTGTGATAGTAACTACGAATGAGACTTGTCACTCGTTCATCTCTAACACGTATAACAAGAAGGGTGGGGGTTTTGTTTAGATGCTTTAATACATACAAACACATCAGGATGGGTAGCAGCATCATTAAATACAAACAAACAAGTTAACAGACAGACCTTACATACATACATGCTTACATTTCAACAACTAACTACAAAATGGTAGTCAGGCTTGCATGTGCTCAGTATTTATACATTTGTGCAAGCCCTTGAATAGCTTCTTAAAGGTATATACCACATACTGATCTACACGACTGATTTATGGTCAGATCTCACCAGGGAAGACCTCATAATGGGGGTGCTACAGTGGTCTTCCATATTGGTAAGCACCACATCCAGGATGTTGGCACCCCTAGTGGGATCAACTAGTTGGTCCAGGGCACTAAATTTAATGAAGTTGAGGAACCTTTGGGCAAGTGAGTTTCCACATGAGTAATTTCCCCAGTCAATGGGTAGGTAGTTAAAGTTGACAAAACCATGGTGTTCGGATGTATCTTGATAGACTGAAGTAGATCCATATAGGAAGAGTGGGTGTCCTGATTCATGGAGGGGGTCTTGTAGCTGGCAACAACTTGAATAGATATCCTAGCAACAGTTAATTGCCCCTGAAGTATCTCCAGGTAATCATCCTGTCTAACCAGTCTGGAGGTGTATTTATCTTTAATGAATATTGATACACCGCGTCCTTTAGTTTTCATACCTTTAGTTTGTGGACTGAATGTGTGGAAGGAGATGTAACCCAGTATGGTTGGCATGCTCTCCACAGCCTTGAACCAGGTCTCTGTGACTGCACAAATGTCTATGTCTTCCAAGGTAAGGACTGCTTCTAGTGAATGCAGTTTCATGTTAAGACTCCTAGTGTTTAGCTCTTAGATGGAGCTGTTACATCAGAAATTTTGTCCTTGAAACACTGCCTAAAAAAGGCACTATGGGGGTGGCAAGAGCCTTGACCAGTAGCCAAAATCTCAGCAGTGACAGATGAAGACCATCTCTGGCAAAGCATCGAGGTCTGTCAGTCATGTCATCCCAGGCTGACAGATACTGTATCCCCTTGGAATGACACCAGAAACTAAGCCAAATATTGAAGTCAGTCATTTTCTGTTTGTATTGAGGCATTATCCTAGGTAAAGGTAAATAGCTGCTTAAGGCTAAAGACATACCAGCCTGAGGTACATAGTCCTAAAGCTCAATCATGTCTCTCTTCTTATAGTCCACGGAGGTACATCTCAAGTCATTCACACCAACATGGACTATGACAGAGTCATAACAGTACCTGTTGTTGAGAGACCCGAGTTCATGTGTGATATGGAGGATCCTGGCACCTTACAGACAGCTGACCATGACCTTCTTATCTATCCTGGTAAGAGGGACATTTGTGTGTCTCACAATGGACTCAACTATTACCAATATGTTTGGTTTTGTGTTTTGCCTTTAGGGCTTGACAGGTGAAACACTGGTATGTGAACTATTATGTGTATTGTGCTCTGCAGAGGAAGTATTATGTATAGCATGCATGTGTTTGTGTTTGGGAGGTCTCTGGTGTTTAGGTATGTTTCTAGTGAGGACCTCCACATATGTAGGTATGTGGGATGTGGATTTGGGTGGAGTAGGAGGTGAGTTGTGCATGCTGACAACCCACTTATTGTCATATGTACTGACTGGTGTGTGAGACAGCATGGATTCAAGGTTCTTAATATAGTTGCGTCTCTCACATGTTGAGTTTGTGTGGTCTAGGAGCAGAGGGTTGTCAGTGAACATGAGGCAGTTACTACACTGTCTCAGAATGCCCATGTCAACTTAGCTGGCTGGAGAAACTGTGGGAAATTGTAAACCATAGTGTTAGGTAAATTTATATGGTTAGGAAAAGAGGTCACATTTAGGAAGGGCTAGTGAGTGAGAGATGTGTTGGAACTTCAGACATTAGGCTTAGTGTTTTACCTGACAGTAGAGCTGTGCTGTGAAAAACCAAGAAGAGTGCTAAGGAAAAATTTAACAAGCAAAGCGTTTACTACTATAACTACCAACGGTAACTACCTCTAGGTGGCAGTGCACGATGGTGAGCTACATGCAAGAAGCGCAGATGCATGGTTTATGTAAAACAAGAAATAACCCTTTTAACTCAAACTAGCAAATAAGGATGCACTCTCTGAGCTCTAGTCCAATCACCCTCAGTTAGATGGGACCCAGGCAGCACTCTCCTCCCACAAGGGTGCAGAAAGCTTTTCTCCAACAAAGATGGCTTGAATTTGATGCTCAGATGTTACAAAACAGACCCAGAAACGGCAGACCTGGAACTGGGCAATGCTACAGCAGAACTAGTACAGTATGCAGTAAAATGTGGCCAAAAACTGTTCCAACAATTCAAACAGACAGTAGAATGCAAATACTAATGAAGAGTATAATATATGAGCAGAAACAGGCACGTATAGTTAGTTGGAAGTAATGGATCCCTCAGATCTTTCAGTAACTCAGTGAAGAGCTGATTTTAGTGCTCAAGTGATACAAGGCAGTCTAGATTCTGTAAGACTGAATCTAGCCTATACCAAGTGCAGAGATATTTGAAATTTAAAGTGCTTAAAATCACAGTCACGACAGCAAAAACAGTATAAAACAGCAATTCGATAGAGCAATGTTCTCAGTGCAATCAAGCTACTAACAAGCAGCAATAAAAGAGGGCAGTATAAATGCAACTGAGCACTTTTAAGAACAGTAGCAAAAGCAAAATAAAATATTAAAGTAGGAAAAGGCACAGTATAAATATAGTAAAATACAGTAAAAGCAGCTAAATAGAGTGCATTTTTTTTGTCAAGTAGAAAAGGAGGAAACAGAAGATATTTCAAGGTTAAGAGTTAAGGAGGTGGACCATCCCAGATAGTCTCACTGTACTCGATAGAAAGAGCTGATGCGATGGGACTGGGAGGAGTGCCCATTAACAAATTTATAATAAGAGGCAGGCAAAGCAAAATCTACCCAGTTATAAGAACACAACAATAATAGGGTGAGCAGGAGGGAAAATCAAATTAAGCCAGCCAGAGTAAGTGTTCAGAAACAAGCAGAAAACAGTTTAACACACAAACTTTGCAACACTAAGCACAGAATTATTAAATATCAGTGAAACAGTTATAGCAAGTGCAAAAAATATACTTATATCAGCTTTGTATGTCGGATGGTGTTAGAAGTATTCCAAGCCAGGCAACAATGATAGAAGCTCTTAAATACTAAGCATAATCTTGCAAATATGTGAATCTTTTATAGTAGCAGGATGTAAGACTAACACTCAGGCAAATCAGATGACGCAGATAGCTATTTTCCATTTAAGCCAAATGGAGCCAGACAGAGTAAGTATTTAGACGTAAGCAGATCAGTGCATTATCAAAGTCCCCCTCTTTTACCTACTACTATCTTATTTATTTATTTTTTTTATTTTTATTTATCATTTGTTGACCGGGAAAGTCCGACTAGGTTCCACAGAGCCTATTTTCAGCGGAGGCCCGGGGAGAAATGCTCCAGATGCATGTCTTTGGAATGTGGGAGGAAACCCGAGGAGGAAACCCACGCGAACACAGGGAGAACATGCAAACTCCACACAGAAGGCACCCGAGCCGAGAATCGAACCGGAGAACCTCTTGCTGTGAGGTGACAATGTTAACCACTGCACCACTGTGCCGCCCATCAATTACAAATTATCAATTACAAAAATGTAACTCTGTTAAACTCCTTACATTTTAGAGTGTTTCAGCAAAGCATTTGTATCTTTCCCTTTTTTATATCATTCAGCTGTTCATAGTGCCTGTCTTTTAATTTCCTATTAGTTTGCCACACGTGAAATGCCAAACAAGTTAAACAAGTAGCTAAACAACTCTGTTGATCTTACAATTCCATAATCCTGGGAATCCAATGGTTTTCAGATGCAGGGTCCATTGTTGACATACTTGGAATACATATAGCTCCCACACTTAAGTTTTGATCTCAGATATTTTTGTCTATTATTTTGTCCTTTTTCCAGACAATTTTTATATTTTTCCTCTGCTGTAAGTAATCTGGGGTCTATCCCTTAACTTCTCTTTGTTCTCCTAAATAAAAATTAAATTTTGTACATCCCTAATAATCTCACATATTCCATTGCAGTGCAGTGGTTAGTGTTGTCACCTCACAGCAAAAGGTTCTACAGTTCGATTCTTGGCTGGGGTGCCTTCTGTGTAGAGTCTGCATTTCCTCCCTCCATTTGCGTGGGTTTCCTCCAGGAGATCTGGTTTCCTCCCACATTCCAAAGACATGCGTCTGGAGCATTTCTCCCCTGGCTTCTGCTGAAAATGGGCTCTGTCACAGTTGGACTTTCCTGGTAAACAAATGTTAAATAAATGTGCTTCATGATTGTAAGTTATCACCATTGCTCCCATCTTATTTAACTCCCCTTCCTTATTTCTATCATTTAATGTGTGGGGCTCAAGGGAAGTATTAGTTCTTAATAGTTTGTTTGAGCCCTTATTGTCTATTTATAGCCTTCTCAATTAGCTTTTTTTGGATAACTCCTATCTATTTACATTTTTTTCTGAAATAGTTAATTCTTTAAAGAACACATCACCTTCCATAACCAAACATGAAAGCCCCACCATTTTTCTCTTCACAATATTTTGCTTTTCAAATAATGGGTGGCAGCTTTCAAAATGTAAAAATTAATTAGAGTATGTTTTCTTACAATGAATATTTGATGTATATTTTTTCAGTTCTCTGTCTTTACAAATGGTGACATCCAGATAATTTATTTTATCATAAGTGTACTCATAAGTTCATTAAAAAAACAGTTGTATTATTAAAAAAAACAATACAAATATTCAAAGTTTTTAAATCCCCCTTCCACAAAACAAAATGTCATCCAAACCTTAAAATATTTTAATATATAACCAAACTCAGAATACTTGAATACATATTGCTTTTCCCATTCTGCCCACACTAAATTTGCATAAATGAGAGCACATTTGGCTCACATAGCTACTCCAGATACCTGGCAAAAATACTATTATTCAAAATACAAAAAAATATTACTTAAAACAATATTCATACACTCAAGTAAAGTTAAAATCTCTGTATTACTAAAATTTTATTCTTTGCTCAAAATATTCAAAAAATAGCTCAATCCACAATCATGAGGAATAACAGTAAACACATTGATCATATACACAGTAACAAATAAAATATTCTCATCAAATGGTATGTATTTAATTTCTCTCAATAAGTGCCGAGTCATGCACTACATGATGCTTTCTTCTCAATATTGCTTTATATTTAATATCAATATATGATGCTAAAAATTCTGTTTTGGATTTTCCAGCTACCACTAAAGGTTTTAAAGGAGGATCCTTCTGATTTTTGTATATTTTTGGTATACCAAAAATAGCTGTTATAATTGTTTTTTCCACTTAAACATAATTAAATGTCATCCTAAATCATACCCTGGCAGACCATATCTGATAATTGAAAACCCAATTTTGCATAGACTGTATTAATTTCATTTTTGAGACTCTACTATACATATACTAATTCAATAATTCAAACATCTTAACTGAATATTCAACATAATTCATTATTACTAACCCATCTCCCTTATTGGGTTTCATAACCCTAATAGTTTTGTCACATGTTAACTGGTTCAAAATTACTCTTTCATCTTTTGACAAATTATCAACAAAATTTAGTCTTCCAATCAAAAAATTCCTGATATGATCTTCACACATTCTTTCAAAGATACTGATAATTGGGCTTGGGGTGGAATAAGTATGCTTTTTTTTTTTACTAGTAACCAAGTTTAAATTATATATCTTATTGTTACCAAAAAATCTTCAGATGTAACTATCTAGTGAGCAACCTGAACTGTACTAATTAATTTGCTATATCCAGTTTAAAATTAGGTACATATGTAAACACTTTACTCAATAAAGACTTGTGTCCATATTTAATACTGACATGACTAACACTGAAAATTTTAAAGTCCCAAATGGCAGTCTCTGCATTTATTTGTTCATCATACAAAAAGGTACTCACTAATGTCTCTTCCTGTTGTTGCTGTTCTTTCCTTGAGTACCTCATATTACCTTCAATCTAACATTTAATACATAACTTATGGATTACATAATTATTTAGAAACATATTTGTTAGTCAAGGTATTCTTTAAGTGTTGCTAGAACCTTTTAAATTGATGTCACAAATTGATTAATTATTCAGTAGGTAACTGGTGTGATTGATAGAATGTTTTTTTTTTTTTAAGTGAGATGTAATTTCCTGTAAACTAACTCTGATGAAGTCCTTTGTAAAGACAGGATGAAAGTGCTATGTTTATGTTCAATAAAGATCCAGGATTTAAGCTGTTGTTGGTTTAGGTTCACAGCTTCACAGGTGTTTACAAAGCTAATGACCACAAGGGCCTTTTTAAGCCTAGCCATGCATCCCAAATCTCTGACAAGTTCTGATACCCTTGATAAGTGTAAGCATGGGCACAGGTTACCTGTGTCCATTAGAGACATAGATGACAAACCAGGGATGAATTTCCAGTTTCCCATCCAATTGTCCAAGTTGCACTTGAATTTGGTTCGGGAGGAGCTCAGCTTCACATGGATGGGGAGCCTGTTCCATAGATGAGGTCGTCTCTGGGATACATACCTATCTCTCCAGCAGGTCCTGTTTATATCACAGGCAAGGTTTACGTTTTTAGAATGGGTAATTCTGGTGCTGTTTGTTTTGTGGATAAGCAGGAGGTCCATCAGAGTGTCCTGTGTGCCAGGCATATATCTCCCCTCAAAAGCCTGTAGGAGACAGAATGCAGGGATAGGGTCTTAAGGCAGTCTGCATAGGACATTTTACTTATGCCTTGCATTCTTTTAGTGAGGAACCTCTGTGGACATTCCAGTTGTTGGTTATGCCTGGTTAGGTACATACCAAAGGGGAAGGGGGCATTGTACTCAAAGATAGGGCTGATGAATGCTGAATACAGTGGAATAATGACTTAATTGGACTTAGATGCCATACCTTTGTTTATAAGTTGCACAACATAGAATGAGTTCCTCACTACTGTAGACACATGATGGTCGAAGTCTAGATTAGTATCTATGTGTGTCCCTAAGTCCCTGACTACTGGGTCACCTCTAAGGGGTGTTTTATCAATATGATAGTTACCAGGGATGGATGACTTCCCAAAGGATACTAGTATGCATCTCCTTACATTTAGTTTTGGTCCATGTCTCTGACACCAGTTGTTTGTCTGTGTCAGCCTCTCCTGGAGAACATTTGTGTCAGTGTGAGATTCAATGACAGCTCCTAATTTGCAATCATCTGCAAATTTAGTCAGCCAGAGACCACTGACATTGGCCTTGACTTCTGAGAAGTAAATGCCAAACAGGAGCAGTCCAAGGATGATCCCTGAGGAACTCCACTTGTAACTGGCCTCTTTGTAGAGGTAGACTCCCAATTCTAACTTCCTCGGTCCTGTATGTGAACCAGTTGGCTATCCACTGGGTGATATACGGGTTTGTACCTAACCTCTTGAGTTTGTCAACAATGCCAAAGTAGGGTATTGTGTCAAATGTTTTGGTCAGGTCAAGGTAGACAGTGTGAACAATTTTGCCCTCATCCAATGCTTTGGTGACCTTCTCAAAGAAGTCCACCAGGTTGAGTAGGCATGATTTGCCCTTGATGAAACCAAACTGGGTTGGGTCCAGTGTCTGGAGGTTTACTATATCTCTATTGATCATTTCCATGATAATTCTTTCCATGACTTTACATATAAGACTAGTGAGGCTTATGGGTCTGTAGTTTCCAGGGTCTGTAGATGGTCCACCTTTGTGCAGAGGGATGACTGTTGCCTTTCTGCATTCATGAGGCATGAAGCCTGTTTGGAGACTACAGTTAAATAGTAATTCCAGAGGCCCTGACAGGTCATGTTTCATGCTATTTAGAAGGCACCCTGGGATATTGTCTGGGCCCATTGATACTGTGTTCTTGGTCTTAGAGAGACCATTAAGGACCTGTTCCCTGGTGATAGTAGGGGGAGTTATATTTGATGATATTTCCTGAGGGAAGGTTGAGGGGGAGAGAGGGTAAAGTTGGAGCTGAATTTATCAGCCAGGAAGTTTGTTATATCTTCTGGCTCAGTATAGGTGGGTCCATTTACAATGACCTCTGCACACAATTGTGTACTACCTTTCAGGTTGTGGACATAGCTAAAGAATGCTTTGTAGTTGTCCTTGGCATGGGAGGCCAAACTTACTTCAAATTTGGCTTTGGTAGGCTTTATTTGTCCTCTGAGTTGTTTAGTGCCGTCTCATACATTGTTCATTTTGGAATTCAGTAATACATAGAACACCAAAAACAAATGGTTCTGCCACCAATTCCACTTAAAAACACTTAAACCTTGAAAACTTTAATAAAATATACGATGATAAGATAAAATAAAATAAACACATTGGCTCATAAACCGGATAAGCGCTTTCAGTATAATACCTTTTTCAAATCCTAAATGTTTGCCAGCGAAACTTCTTCTTAAATACTTTCATTTCCTAGTGTTCACTCACTTAGATACATTTAGTAACCATAGCAGCATACACACCCTTCTAATTATGTCATTTTGAGTGCTGAAGAGCTTTTCCTTTTAGTGCAGGTTTTAAAGGGACAAATGCATTCAGACCTGGTGACTGATCTGATTGCTAATTCATTATCCACTTCATCTCTTCAATTTCTGTTTGGTTTACTAAATCCCCACCTCTTAGTATTTCATGAAGCCTAGCTAGTGCCATGAACTTGAAAGAATGACTGTCATTTATACTAATATGCATATAAAGTGCATTGCTGGTAACTTTTTTTCTTATGTCAGATAAGTGCTTTTGGATACGTTCCTTGAGCATTTGATTAGTTTTCCCTATGTAGTATGCCTTGCAGTGACTGCAGGTTGCCACATAGATAATGTTCTTACTCCGACAGTTTGCAAATCCTTCAAACTTATAGTTCCTTTTAGTCAGGGGATGTGTAAAAGTATTTGAGATGTTTATATGAGAGCATGCCTTGCAACTTCCACATCTGAATGTTCCAACTCTCCTGTTCATCTGAAAACTCCTGTCTTCGGAAATAGCTTCAGTTTCTGTTTTATAACATAATAGTCTTTTTAAGTTTGTCCTGTTCTTAAAAGAAAAGCTGGATTGATCTCCAACAATTTCCCTAATTTTGTTGTCAGATGTTAGCAGTGGGCAAAATTTTCTGATGGTATTAGCAAAATTGTCAGTACTATATGTCAACTGGCATCTCAGATTGGACTTTACCTCCTTTCGCTTGATCTTAACTATTTCACCTTGGTCCGAGAAATAGGGTCTTCCCCTCTGAGAGTGCAGTTCCAAGGTAGTTGCTTTATTGGTCTGTATCTCTTTGACTTTGTATCCTCTCTTATTAAAGTCATTGATAAGGTATTATACCAAAAGCGCTTATCCGGTTTATGAGCCAGTGTGTTTATTTTATTTTATCTTATCATCGTATATTTTATTAAAGTTTTCAAGTTTTAAGTGTTTTTAGGTGGAATTGGTGGCAGAACCATTTGTTTTTGGAGTTTTATATTTTGATGTACTCTGCCTTTGGTGACGCTACTTCTTTTTTTTTGCCTAATACATAGAACAGACATAAGACAATTTAGGCTATGTTGAAAGAAAAATAAACAAATAAATAAATTGTTGGCTAAGTACAGTTTGCCTTTTATCCAGGGAGTGCATAAATGGGTAGATTAGAAAGTTCAAACAGTTCTTAACTGTCATGAGAATTTGTATTTCAGATTTAGGGATGTGATCACTCACTGCACCAAGTAATATGTCAGTAGCACGTATGCAGCACAGTGAGTCAGTCAGACTACAGACAAGGATACTAGATATACTCATTCTTATGTATGTCTTTATAGACAGTTTGATAATATCTTGAGTTAACAAGCAGTTCCTTTTTACCAGTATGTGTTAAAACTCACCCAGAGACAGCTGCTTTTGGGTAATCTCAGTTAGGACTGCCGAGAATTACTCATGTTAGTCCTGAGAAATGTGCTTAGCCACTTTTAGTAATGGCTGACTGAAACATTGTGGTTTTCTCAGGATTATGCTGATAGGTACTTCATGAATAATCTTGATGCTCCAAAATCTGAGGGACACTAGGATGACTTCCCTGTACACCTGTTTAGGGGTTTGGAGGTTATTAGCAAGGGGAGTTAGAGTAGCACTAACAAGTTTGGCAAATCTTCCACCTTGCCAGTGGACTGCTCATATCATATCAGTCCAATACGTGAATAGAGCTATGCTTCAGTACTGTCAACACTACTGGTTTAAACACTGGAACCTATACCTGGAAAATTGCTACTCCATTCATAGTGCTTCTGGCATTCAGGTATATTATTATCCCTGATATTTTGATGTTGATTCAAATGGGGTTCTGTGAGATGCACAGCACCATGTTGGGTACCTCGGCAAGTAGGACAGAGTTAGAAGGCACATAACCAGAAAACAATAGATTCAAAAGCTTCAGTGAACACTCTGTATGTCTTTGTTTGAACATAAACATATTAATATTCAGAACTGATGTTCAATGGCCCTAGGCTAGCAAATCCAACTCACATGTTTTGAGTTTGATGTGTCATTTTACTTACAAAATAAGTAGGACAGGAAATACCAAAAACATAAAAAATGACTTGAGTACACAGAGCCATAAGTACCCTAATTAATTATTTCAGTCTTGCCTCTGTTAATAAACATGGGGTAGTGTATGTAACTATGGAGTATGCCCTCACTGCATATGCAACACATGCAAGCAGAACAATGGCATTTGTCATAATAGTCTCTCATGTTCAACATCTTCACATCATTTTGTTGTAGCAGAGACTAAAGCCAATGAGTCACTATAACAAGGCACTTCAATTAATAACAGTATAATCATTAAAGAAACTGCATTTTATTATAGTATCACCAGTTAGGGATAGGGCACTAAAAACTTTTTTATTACACTTCACTGTCACAAGAAGAAATATATATTCATTGTGTACTGATTTCTTTTCAGAATGATTTTGGTGAGTATATTTTGAGTTTTGCCTCATTCAGTGCTTTCTCTCTTTGCAGAGGAGGAAAAGGATAATAAAACAACATTGTAAGTTGTTTAAAAATGAAAGGAAAAATTACCTGTTCACAACACACTGAGATGAGCAGGTAACTGGTTATTTAACATAGCTATTTGGTGGAGGGGGGGTATCGGTATTATAGTGCACAAGGCCCTAGTGCAAATTTCAACAGGGCTAGAATCACTTCAGAACTGAATCTAACATTTTGTGTTGATAGGTAATACATTATTACGAGAGGCCATTGTTGAACATCTATGTTTTACAACTGAGCAGCATGCTACCTAGTAAATTAGGACAAAACTAAAACTCTTGTGCAATGAACAGAGTATTATCAAATTATATCAATTCTCAAAACAGTGTGAAACAGAAATGTTTAGAACATTTTGCTTCTTTTCTGCCTCTAAAAACATACCTTATGAAATAAAATCAAAGCAAATCTGGTCAAATATAGTAAACAGAATAAATGTTCCATCAAGAGTAATGATTCTTGTCACAGCTGTGTGGTCAACAGCATCTTATTAAGTTCATATCTTGAAGAATGGTATCAGCTGATATGTAGTAAGTTGGAATAGTGAAATGAGACAAAGTTTGTATTTTAAAATGTTTCTTCTTTCTTATTTGTCTCTTGTGGCAGGGCTTTATGCTTTAAACACGTGCTAAACCTTAGGCACAAAATGAAATAAAGTATTACTGAGATAAATACTGCATCAGAAACACTGTTCCCTTTTACTTAAATGGTGTGCAGTAAACAAGGTCTTTTTAGTTTATATTAACCATCTAAGAAAGTGGCACAGTCTGACTGCTATGCATTTAACAACAGCACAAAGTGCACATCTGTACCCTACATCTTTGCACCATATTTCTGTTTTATGAAGTAAACAAAAAATGGTGTAGGACTGGAAAACTAACAGAAATAGCCAACATCTTGGTAATGACATCACTATGCAGTTCTTGTTTTTGAAAACAACCCAGGTCTGTGTAGAATGTTGACAAATTCAAGCAGTACTCTGGGAAATCCATCAGAAAAATGTGTGCAGTACTAATTATTGCAACGGCACTGCACATCACAACCCAACCAAAGATGCCACTCCACTGACTGGGGCTGTACCACAGTAGTGACAATCATGATGATAGTCATTCAAGGTAAAAGAACATCATGTTTTCCTGCATATGTACTGAAAGTCAGACAATCATGCATGTTTCCATGCCATGGCATTTATGCTTTCATGCCTAGTACCACAGATTGCAGTCATGTACACATTAAGGCACAATAGTGAACTGAAGGTATGCTGTACAGTCATTGCAAAGGGCACCAGTCAATAAACATCTCCGTATCACCTATGTATGTAGAGACTTCCTGACAGTACTCATAGTTCTCAGAAGTATTGCAGCAGTCAACTATGCCAGTCCCTCATATGGGGCAAGACAGCATGTGGACACCTCACTGGTGTGTAAATACATGAAGCACAAGTACACAATATGAATTTACACTGTATGCAGAAAACAAAGGTACACAATGAACATTCACATCAGTGTTACCATAAAGTTAAGTTTGCACATGTTGCACAGTACCTTGCCTGCTTTCTTCCTACCAACAGAAGTGATACTATTGGCTATCATCTGAAACCTTGGCTGATGACTCCAATCCAACATTCATAAATGTTAGATGAAAAGATGTATAATTAGTCATGGCCTGCCTTAAGCAAAGACAAATCAGACAGCCACTTACAGCACCATTCTGCCAGAGGCACTTTTCTGACCTATTTATTTATTTTCTCAAGCAAATAAGTGCTGTTGCCACAATAACTCTTTTCAAAGCAACTAGTAAGGAAAGGGCTGCACAGCTCAACATGTCCATTTTATGCTTGCTTGTTTGTTTGTTTGTTTGCTCCATCCAACCCATGATCTAGACAATGAGTCAGGAAGCCCAGAAATTTTGAACAATGGAGTGGATGTAATAGATGTAGTGGAATCAGGAACAGCCGAGTGAGTTCCTAGCCAGTGCCATTGTGAAGACGTGAAAAAAGAATACTATTATCAAAGTGCAGCTTACTCAGGATGGTCTGGATTGTAGCAGGTATTTTTTATTATTATCATGGTAGACAACTAGATATAAAGGATCATGGAATTGATTTGAAGGCTAAATGTGTATTTATGTGATGTAATTTGGAACAGTTTACACTGTCTGGCTATTGTATATTTAAGTGAAAAAGGCTTAAAATAAATTAATGTGGCCATTAATATTATTTTTTTTTCTTTACTACAGTTAAACATTTGAAGTGCACATAGTCAACAAATTGACTATAATTGTGTATGTAGGCTGTCCCTGATGTTCCTTGCTTAAGTCAAACAGTCATTATTCTAGCTTTGCAGGAATAATGTGTATTTGTGTAAAGCGATTGTGACTGGCTGCTGAGTGCTTATGTGAAACAGAGTTAGCATAATTTACTGTAACCATTTTCATTAATTTATTTTTTATTACAGACATATGAACTGTACACAGTCAACAAAGTGTCTCTAATTGTATGGGAGCTGTTTGTGGTACAAAATTACTGACACTGCTCTCATATAATTAAGTTTACAGGCATTATTCTGGTTTTGAAGGGGTTAATATGATTTGAGTGAACCTAGTGAGATTATGTTACTCTAATTAACTGCTGTGGTTTATGCAAAACAGAGATGAAATACATTAATGTGGAATGTTTATTATAGACAGGCATCTGCTGTATAAACATTTAACAAGATGGCAATAAATGTTGGGTATGGGGGTTGTCTCCACATGAAAAGTGACTGACCTTGATGTTGCTTCCTCCACTTAAATAGTCATACTGTGGCTTTGCAGGATTAATGTGTATTTATATGAAGTAAACTGATATACTATAATATGGCTACTGTTGTTGTGAAACAAAACTGAAGTACATTACTGTGACCATTACTTGTGTTAGCACAGTCAGACATCTGCATTGTACACTGTGAACAAAGAGGCATAATTAGGCATGGCATGCTTGGTATAGGGCTGTTTGTAAATGAAAGTGGCTGACCCTGATGTCATTTGCTCAGTTTAAATCTTCAGTAATCAGGCCTCACAGGATTAGTATACATTTTTGAAGTGATTTGGTGTACTTTCCTGTGCCTGCTGTGTTTGTGCCTGAAAAAAAAAACTTAAAATACATTACTATGCCAAGTGTTACCACAATTAGATGCTGGAGGTGTGCATAGTCAACAAAGTGGCTATAATTGCTAGGTATAGAGGCAGTCTATGGATAAAAGTGATTTACCTCTGCTGTTCTTTGATCACAGCCAAACAGTCATTGGTGTGACTTGGTAGTAGCAATATCACACAGTATATTATATTTGCTAAAAGCAGTGTAAAATGATTATTGCTGTAACTTATGCATGTATTTGTGTGGGTGTGACAGTGACTCTAAGAGGTGAAATGGCATTATGCTAATTTGCCTTAAGATAAGTGCATAAGGTGTCATAGTGGTGCAGTGTTTGATGCTGTCACCTCACATCAAGAGGTTCTCTGATATGACCTCCTACCAGGGTACCTTTTGTGCAGAGTCTGCATTGTGTGGACTTTCCTCCCATATCCCAAATACATGTGGTAGGTAGACTGGCAACTCCAAATTATCTGTAGGGGTGTGTGTGTGTGTGTGTGTGTGTGTGTGTGTGTGTGTGTGTGTGTGTGTGTGTGTGTGTGTGTGTGTGTGTGTGTGTGTGTGTGTGTTTATGTGTGTGTGTGTGTGTGTGTGTGTGTGTGTGTGTGTGTGTGTGTGTGTGTGTGTGTGTGTGTGTGTGTATACATGCTCATGCACGCATGTGTACGTATGTTTGACATGAAAGAAAGGTCTGGAAATCTACTCCAGTTCCCTAACTGCCTAGTAAACTCTGTAGATGCCATCAGCTGGTCAAGGAAAAACAATAGGATCCAGTTGTGACTTGACAGCACTGGATAGGTGGATAGATGGCTGGATAAGAAACATATTTTAAGACTGTGTGTGTGTGTGTGTGTGTGTGTGTGTGTGTGTGTGTGTGTGTGTGTGTGTGTGTGTGTGTGTGTGTGTGTGTGTACACCTGTGTATGAAAAAATATCACCAGCTTTATCGGTGGACACAAAGAATATTAGGGGCACATGCTGCCTCAGTAGCTCAATGGGCAGAACACTCAACTTTGTGGGTTCTATTCCCGAACCAGGTAGCTGGATTAACTTTCCAGTACATTCACTACAGTGTAGCATAAAGGGGAGTGTTGCACTCTTGAGTGTGCTACCCTTTGGATGAGACATTAAACTGAGGCCCCATCTGCCTGAGCTGATGGTAGTTCAAGTTGGTGTATAAGATCCTGCAGTACATATCAAAAACAGTAGGGGAAGTTTCCAGTGCCCTGGCCAAATTTCACCTAGTCAGTATGAATACCAACTCAGGTCTGCCCTAACACTGTCAACAAAGCATAAATAAAATAAAACATAAATAACTCTTATGGAGAACAGTAAAAATAAACAAGAATTAACAAGAATTAAATTAAAAAAAATAAGGCATAAAATGCATTACAGAACATCTACACCCTCAGAGCTACCTCTGATGTGAGCCCCACCTAGTTTAAAACCAGTTGTGGTCAGAAAATACACAGAAGGTTGCTATTGTCAGCCTAGGACCTAGAGACAATGTGTTCATTATTTGTTTACCTTTCCTCACAATTAAATTGTAGAGGTATGTGCAGAACATTGATTTACACTGTATTGGTATCTGGGGACAGTGTTTTAATGACTTCTTTACCTTTCCTTACTATCAAATCTCAGAAATTTGTTATAGCTTGTCTAGTTGCAGTGTTCTATCTAGCAGCAACACGCTGGAATCCATTACTCTGATAATTATTTTCTACATTCCTCACAGTCATCAGTCATATATACTGATGGCTATCTTTTGTAGGCAGGGTTAAGGTCGCATGCTTTGTATACATTTCTGCCAGCAACAAGTTGAATATGTTACTGTAGCCATTTGCTCCTTCACTTTCATCCTAGTCTGACACAAAAGGAATACAAAGAATTTGCCACATTTTTTGGAGTGGATGAGGAAGCATGCTGTCTTATGACAGCAACTACATGAAATAAATGTCTGTGTCCATTTTCTTATTTCATTTTCATTCTAGTCTAATGCCAGAGGGTGCACAGAATGTGAATGTCCTTTTTTTTCGGTGGGGGGGGGGGGGCAACTAATATTTCCAAATATGATTTTTTTATCTTCACAAGCTATTGACTTCTCATTTTACTGGGATATACAGTTTTGTCATCTTTAAACATTCAATCTTGGATGCAATTTGTTTCTTCCTTGAAAAAATAAGACATACATTTTTTCCTTAATCATGATTTTTGTTCTGGCCATCATTGGCTCAAAATGTTGGAAATAAGTTCAGAAATGTACCTCATAGATTCTAGATGCCCATGGCTTCTGGAGGGTTAGTAGCCTCAAGACCCCAAGCTTAATTCCATTATTTCCTCCACAATACATCTCATTCTTGGCTAATAAGGGTGTGGTGAAAGGATGGAGCAAAAAGCTGAAGAGTAAAACAAAATATGACAAAACAAGAAAGACGTCAACTAGATGGTATGGGGAGACCAGGATGGGGAAAAACAGTGGAGAACTGTGAGAACAGTGAGAAATGGGGTAACCATTGAAATGCTAGTGGGCATTAAGGGGCCATGGAGTTCACAGAACTGGTGGATGTACTGAGAGAATTGATGAGCAACAAGGGAAGGTGCTTTGTAGTTCTTTGTGTACAGCTCCATTTTACCTAATGTTGACCCTATCTCATGCTAGATAATTTGCATCATTTCTGATGTCTCTGTTGCTGTAGGTTCATAGGTTCATAGGTGCTTACTAGACTAATGATCTGTAAGGATCTTCAGAAGCCTAGCCATGCATTTCCAACATGTTTCTATCCCTAGGATTTTAAGTACCATTAACCCAGAGTCCTTTGCAGTATTAGCACAAATAACCCAGAGGCAGGCAGACTTCTACATGTTACCCCCTGTCAATAAGGGACAAGGGTGCCAATACATAGGTGAACTTGCAGCTTCACTTCCACTTATTCAGATCATGCTCGAATAGAGTAAGGGATGTACTTTTCTTTACATGGAGGTGAAGACGATTTCAGAGAAGCAGTATTCTTTGTAAGACATATGTACTCCTCCAGCATGTTTTATTTAAGTTGCAGAAGAGATTGAGACATCATGAGTAGGTATTTCTGCAACTATTGGATTTGCAGATGTATAGTAGATCTGAAAGGATGGTGTCAGTAGAGGCTCTGTAAGTGTAGCAAAGATCAACCCTCAGTAGCCTCTTCTTCTTCTTCTTTTGGCTTTTCCTGGTTAGGGGTCACCACAGCGGAGCACCTGTCTGCTCATGATTGGCAGTGGGGTTTTACGGTGTCAAGTTGCCAGCCCAGTGCCCAACCTTCCACAGAAGGCACACACACGCACACACTCACACCTAGGGCCAATTTAGAGTGTCCAATCCACCAACAGCATGTCTTTGGGATGTGGGAGGAAACCAGAGTACCCAGAGGAAACCCACATGACCACAGGGAGGACATGCAGACTCCACACAGAGGGCACCCCAGCCAAGAATCAAACTGGAGAACCTCTTGCTGTGAGGTGGCAACGCTAACCGCTGCACCACTGTGGCCGACCCAACCCTCAGTAGCCTATAAGATACCAAAAAAAAAGAAACAGGCTTTGAGATGACCAGTGTGTAGCTTTTTTGATTTAATCCCTTGGTTTTCTTGGTGAGAAAACATTGTTTTGGTACTGTGGAGGTGGCTAACTGAGAGCAGCAGCTGGTGAAAGCTCTGTGACTGAAAACTTTTCTCTGATAGAAAATTTAATAAAAAATAGAATTTGGATATACTTGATAGCTATTTGTATTTGCTAATAGTGAGAGAAAATATTTATAGTTTGACGCTCTTCAAAAGCTGTAATTTTCCTGTCAGAATTTCATCTGCTAGATTAAGAGAGAAGAGACTTCAACATGAGCCACTCAAAAACAGTACTCAGGATTCTTCTGTTAAAAAAAGATATCTTGTCACTAATATCTAGCATGCAGGATGTATCGCTAAAAATGGACAAGATGGATACTAAAACAGAAAGTTTCAAAGAAGACTCTAGAAAGAAGATGGAACATTTAGGAACTCTTATAAAACAACAAAGTATACATATCAGCAGTATAGCAAAAGCTATGAATGACCATGAAAGGAAAGTAACTCAAGATGAGTCTCAGACTGAATTCCTTTTAAAACAAAATAACTAGCTTATAGATAATGTTGACTATTTAGAAAATAGACTGAGATGAAACAATATCAGAATACATGCCTTTCCTGAAAAAAATATGAGGGAGACAATATAATACATTTTTTAATATCCTGGCTGCATAAAATATTAAATTTACCCAAAATGGTATCTTTTGGGATTGAAAGGGCACAAATATCCTTGACAACACCTTCAAAGAAAGAAAACGTACCAACAGGCCCATAATTGAGTACAATGCCCCTTTTGGGATGTACCTTACCAGACACCTGCAGCAACTGGAAAGACCCCAAAAGTACCTCACCAAGAGGATCAAAGGGCTCAAACAGATGCCATATGCTGCCCGGTTAAAGAAACTCCAGCTCTACTCAGTGGCATACCGCCTGCTCAGAGGCGATCTGTGCCTGACGTATAAAGCCATGTCCAACCCGGAATTAATGGACATGCTGCACCTCAGAAAATCCAAATCCCATCGAGCTACATGCTCGAGAGACTTGAACCTCAGCACTGAAATAAATAGGACATGCTGGAGGGACAGATTCATAACCCAGAGGCTCCCTTCACTCTGGAATAAAATCCCAGTCCAGGTTAGGCAGAGTCCCTCATTGACTCTCTTCAAGAGGAATCTTGATGAGTGGATGGGAGATCATAGGTTTACCCCGGGTATCACTTCTGTGTCACTGTTAGACAGAGGCACAGTATACTAACCTCAAAAAAGGGCATAGCAAAATTAATTTAAAATGGGTGGCGAAAGCCAAACACATTCTGGCTAGGCTTATAAATGCCCTAGGGCAGATAGCCTAGTATGAACCTATGAACCTATGAACCTATGTTTGATAATAGTTAAGTTTATGTCCAACATGGAAAAAGATCTTCTTCTTCTTTTTGCTTTTCCCGGTTAGGGGTCATATTAAAAAACAGCATGGTCCACCCCAACTATTAAAATAAGTGAACATGTAATCAGATTTGACAGTGACTATTCCAGTAAAGTAATAAGTGAAAGGAAATCCTCATTGCCACTGATTAAATAACTTAAATGACAATATTAAAGCTATTTTTGTGTTTTCTGCAATGATCAAAATATTTCTTTCTGAATGAATTAAAAGTATGTATCTACATTTGTAAAAAAAAAACTCCTTAACAGCACTAAAGAAATGGACTGGAATGCTGCATCCCTCAAAAAGCAGTGTGAGCTGAATTCACAGAAAACTGTTCTAAAGCTAAAAAGCTTAAAAACAAGTGACATTTATTTTCTGATTGCATAAGCTTTATTTTCTGAAAGAGTTGATGTACCCTTTAAGTAAAGGGTTTATTTAGGACTTTAAGCTTCAAACTGCATGTAAGTATGCATTTATGTTTTAAGCTAAAGCATTTTACATGATAGGGACTATAAATATTTAGCCTTACTATATTTATAATGAAATACTTAACATATTTAATTTAAACTATACTTATAAAATGCATTTCTAAATGTTAAAGATATATTATCTATATGAGAATGACACAAAATTATAATTTATAGTCTCAACTTGATAACTTTAAGCCTATATAAGATGAGTGTTATTTTATTTGTTTGAATTTTACTCAATATGTGCATTACTGGATTACATGCATGCCAGATCTAAGCAATATGCTAATTAGAAGTGTTAAAGTGTTTGCAGCTGTGTTTTCTTTGTTCTTTAAAACACATTCCTTTCACAGGACATTTATGAAGCAGTTAGCACTTAAAATAAGCTCAAGATCGAATGGATGATTTAGTTGTGTGGAATTGCTTGATTCTTGCTTACTTTGCTTCCCATCTGTGTCTCAAGCTGTTTTGATGAAAATTCAGATCTTAGAAGAGTTCAAAGTTCATTACTGATGTTTGTGAAACAAGAAGTGCCTGAATCACAGTTGTGATGACAAGGAGAAGAGATTTTAATTTATTTTCAAGTGTATATGTGAGAATCCTGCTCAAAATAACATTTATTTAAAAAAAAAACATATTTATGTAGAAGCAAAGAATTGGAAACACAAAGATACGGTAATGTTTTACATTGTACTGTCTCTGATATATAATTACCTTGCAATTTACTGAATTTTAATAGCTTATTCTGCAATATTATTACCCCAACTGTATATATTAATGGGAAGGATTGACATTAGATGTCTGTTACTGATTAAAATAGTTTAGAGGAATTAAGAAGAATGAGAACCTTACAGAAGAGGTAAGCAGCTGTAGTATGTCATGAGTTATTTCCCCATGCTGTAGATAAATACTAATGTCAAGATGTGAAACACAGACCAGAACAACAATACACAATTGCTAAAGACACACATCTCAATTAGACAAACGTGAATTTTTTTATATATAGTCAATATTGCATATAATACTAGAATTAATAATAAGAATAAACACCTTGTGAATAATATGCAAATGCACAAGGAAAGAAACATCTTTTATGTAATATTAATAAAAGAGTAATATCAGTAAGTTAAGAAATATATACACGTGCTTTAATCTCTAATAGAATGCTGATGATTAAATAGCTCTTTGATATGAGTTTTTGAAATGCAAGTTAGATAAAATAAAGTAGAATATCAGTGGACAAATAAGACAGAAAATCATTTAAATAGGAAACAGCTTATAAGGAAGACATATATTACATATACCTGCATATGGCAGAAAAGTAAATATATAGGATCTCATATAATATTTACAGAAAATTACATAAAAATATATTTCAAAAGATCCTGAAAACTGAAATCTGAAATATGGTTATTTGAACTTTTAATTTTTTTTTTTTTTGCATATTGTAAATAATTGGATTCACTAAGATTACCTGAAATAACTTATTTCATAAGTCAGAGCTGAAATGTGAGTGTTTTATTGCTGAATCACTTCTTTCATTAGAAAGTAGAGTAGATTTTTCAAGATGTTTGAAATTGGGAGAGGAGAATGTGACTTGAAATGATCTTTATGTAACTTTTAAATACAATATAGGCTGCAAATGTTTTTGACTCTGTTTTATTCCCTTTAAACTTAGTAATGTATATTTTTTATGAATCAATTTAATGAGTTGATGTATTTTTAGATACTTTGATATTTATCATACTAAGGGTGTTACACAAATTTAGATATAGAACCTTGTACTTTTAAAATTAATTCAGAGCTTTTTTTGGAGTTATATATGCATATATCTTTCAGCATGATAAATGTATATATGCATTGCTTTTCCTATCATATAATAGGTTGGTAAGCTTAGATTGCCAGTCACCGGCAAGTTTGCATATAACTTTAACTTTTCTTGTCTCACTCTGTTCTACTTATATATTTAAAGATTTAGGTATAATAATGTTAAATGAGCAAATAATTTAGGAATATGTAATAGACAATTATACTACTATTATACAAATACACGTTTTACATTATTTGTCAGATTATTTACTATTTATGAGTAATTGAAGTGGATTATTAAACTTTTAAGTAGCAATCAGGGAAAATAGTTTTAAATGGCAAAATATACAACTAAATTAGTATTTTATTACTTTAATATATATATATATATATATATATATATATGTGTGTGTGTGTGTGTGTGTGTGTGTGTGTATATATATATATATATATATATATATATATATATATTGTGAATTAATTGTAAGTCATGGTAGCCTTTGGCTAGTTTTTGATGAAATTTTAGTTCTATTAGGCAAACTAGGAACTTCGGTATCCATGGTAGGTTGTGTTTTATTAGTAATATATATATATATATATATATATATATATATATATATATATAGTTGCAATTATATATTTGTCTCTGTTTTTGTTACTTACAAGTTTTAGTAGTTTACGTTGTAGAAATGAAGAATTTAAAAAATGAGGAAAGTTAAGATAGTGTTACAGGAATACATTAAAGTTTTATATACAACTATGTTAATATGGTATGTATCACATTATCTCTTGGTAAAAGAAATATTCTGAAATACATAGTATGGGTAGTTTTAATATATTATCTATCTATAATGTATTATCTATTAATGTAAATGGATTAAATAATGGAAACAAAAGGAAATTATTAATGAGATATGTAAAATTAACTACAGGAGATGTTATATTCTTGCAAGAGACTCATTTGATCAATAAAGATATTCAATATTTAAATAACTTAGGTTATGAAATGTTACTATCTGCCTCTTATACTTTGAAGAAAGTCTACTGTAATACCTAGGGTCATGGAATCTATTAATGATCCCAAAGGTATGTATACAGTTGTAGTAATTAAATATAATAGCAAACACTGTGCACTAGGTAATTTATATTAGATACCTGCAATAGGAGCAAGAGTGGTTAAAAATTACTTAAGCTTATTTCAAACTCATTGGAAGGGTAGTTTAATTTTATCTGGGGATTTTAAATGCACACGTGTTATAGAAGAAACAAGTGAACAGAAGAAAGCTAAAATTCTGGCATCAGCTAAAACACTAAACAGGTGGATTAGTAATAATAATAATCTATTTGATTTAACTGTAAAAGCAGAAGATAAGTTGTTTTTACCCATTACTCATATGCACATGTGATGCAATCTAGCATGGACAGGATTTATGCTTCCATAAAGTTATTTAATAAAGTTAATTATTCAAAAACTATTCCTTGTCCATTATCTGATCATAATGCACCAAATATCAATATATTAATGCATCTAAGGAAATATCAGATTATTTACAGACTTATTGTATATATGATGAAATTGAAAGAATTTAACAGTTACCTTAAGGAAAAAAATTTAGAAATGTCTATCTTTGAATGGTGATCGCCAGGTTAGTAAAATCATTCTATGAGATTCCTTAAAAATGCATATATGAGTGGTGTACCCCAAGGATTGGTACTGGAGACTCTACTATTTGGGATATACTTTTCTGAGGTGCAGGCCAAAACCAGTGGTCTGTAGCTGACCAAGTTTGCAGATGACTGTAAGCTGGGAGCTGTCTTAAATTACCCTAGTGATGTGAACATCCTCCAAGAGGCCCTTACCCAAACTACTGACTGGTGGGAAGCATAGCCTCAAACTAAATGCCAAGAAATGAATCATTATCCCCTTTGGGGAAAATGGCATCCCCACTAATTATCACATTAATAACAATGTACTAAGCATGTAATCAGTCGTGAGGGACTTAGGCACCCAGGTTTATAGCAACCTGACTATTGGCCACTACATTGCTTCTGTTGTACAGAAGGCTTTCTACATGGCCCACCTCTTAAATAAGAGTATTTCATCCAGGAACAAGGAGGTCATAACATCCTGTACTCCTCCCTTATCAGACCCATTATCAAGTACAATGCCCTCTTCAGCATGTACCTTGCCAAGTACATGCAGCAGCTGGAGAGACCACAGAGGTTCCTTACCAGGAAAATCCAGTGTCTCAAACACCTATCCTATACAGATAGGCTAAAAGACCTGTCTCTCTACTCAGTCTCTTACAGACTGCTCAGAGGTGACCTGTGTCTGGCATACAAGGCCATCTCAGACACAGCCTTGATGGAGTTGCTGCATATCCTTAAGTCAAACTCCACTCGTGCAACCCGCACATAAGGCCTTAACCTGATCTGTGACATTAGTAGAACTTGTTGGCAGGATAGATTTGTGTCCCAAAGACTTCCCCCTCTGTGGAATATACTCTCTCTCCATGTCAAGCAGAATACCTCTCTAGCCCTCTTTAAGAGGAACCTGGATGACTGAATGGGAAGCAGAAAATATACCCGTGGGATCCCACCTGTATCCCCGCTGGACAGGGGAACCAGGTGCTAACTTTGAGGGTAAAATTCTTGGCTAGGCTTATAAGGGCCTCCAGAACAATGGCCCAGTATCATCCTATGAACCTCTGAACCTAAAGATAGAATGGGAAGATGATCTAGTAATAAAATTACATACTAGGATAAAGAGACATTAGAAATACAAGATGATATACATAAAGTGACGTTTGAACAACAAAAAAAAGGAATTAGATAGTACTAAAGTAATTAAAAAACTATAAAGTATCAAACAATTTTAACATGTAAAGTGGAGATAGCTCTAGAAAAATTAAAATTGCATAGTTATGTGATGACTCAAAAAAAAAATCTTCACAGATTAGTTAATATAAGTCAGATGTTAAGCAAGAAGACACAAATCAATATTATCCGAAATCCTAAATATAGAGAAAATGATTAATATTTTTTTAAAAATCCATAAGGATGTTAAAGATAAAAATAATAATCCTGAGGACTGCAAAACTGATAAGTATTAAAAGAAAAATATCACTAATAAACTTAATGATCAGCAATTTTTTTGTTGAATAAGCCTATTACCCTAATAGAAGTTTGAAGAAAGAAGAAGACATTTTTAAAAAAGGTAAAAAGGGCAAAGGTCAAGGGTTATATGGTTTTAGTATGGAAATATATATAGTCTGCTTCCATTAAACATTTTAGAATTACTGAGCAAAGTTTTTAGGATAATTCAGAATGACAAAATAATTCCTCCCTCATGGAAATTTTCTGTAATCTCACATTTACATAAACAAGGAAAGGATAAAAAGTCAGTTTTCTCATATAGACCTATTTTATTAATAAATGTAGATTATAAAATGTTTGTTTTCATTATCTCAATAAGATAAATTAAATAATAAAAATCAAACAGGTTTTATAGTAAATAGATTAACATATGGCAATATTAAAAGGGTAGTAACAATTTTAGATTTAGCAAAAAATGTCAATAATTAGTTTAGCTATAGAGAGAGATTTTGATTCTGTAGATTGGAACTACTTATTTAAAACTTTAGAAGTGTTTGCATTTCTAGAAAAATGTATTGAAATACTAAAAATACTAAAAAAAACTTGTATAGAGATTCCAAAGCATATATTAAAACTGGATCTTACATCTCTCAAGGATTCACTTTAAACAAAGGTACAAAGCAAGAGTATCCATTGTCTCCTCTACTGTTTGCATTACTTATCAATAACTAATAGTAGTATAAGAAGCAATGATAAAATTTATGTTTTTTTTCAATTAATAAGGATTGTCAATCTAAAATACAGATTTTTTTGCAGCAGATATTTTAATAACCTTATGAGAGTTAAACTATTCAACTGAAGAAATATATGAGGAAATTGAAATGTTTCAAGAAATATAGCTGCTAAATTTAATAATAATAAAACTGAAACTTTAGAGTTTAATCAATTACTAGCTAGTAAGTTTAAAGATAAATATAAATGTAATTGGGAAGACAAGAATTAAAATATTTGAAATAAAGATTTATCAAGATGCAAGATGATTAATCATAATTTTGAAAAAAAAACTGAAAAAGTGTTACTCAAAAGAATGGAATGAGTTTTTTTTTACCTTTGAGGATAGGTTAGTGCTTATTAAAATTATTATACTACCTAGGATTTTATATATATATATATATATATATATATATATATATATATATATATATATATAGTGCATTCAGTAGTCCAATACCTAAAAAAACTTCTAAAGAAAATGGAAAAAATATTAACTTCATTCTTTTGGTACCAGTAAAAGCTGAGAATCACTTACAGAATTCACATTACGCTTCCCTGACACAGAATCTTATTCCATTGCTGAGAATATTAACTGTATTATATTCTGGTTAGACTATTTTACACTATGGAAAACCATTCAGGACCACATTATACTAAATTCGTATAAGTTTACTGAATACAATAAATTAAAAGTATGTAAGAATCCTTTCATTTGGTTACTAAAACATACCTTAGAGGGGAATTCATTTCAGTCTTTAGACTCTACATATATGAAATCAGACCCCACATGTTAGAAGTTTGATAAAACAAATGAACACGGTAATCAAGAATGTTCATAGAAATTCACGTGATATAACAGAAGTAAATAAGATATATTACTGTGCAGCCAAATTAATAACAGATAAAGTCTTACCACAAAAAACACAGGGCAGTAAGGGAAAGGAAGGGGAGAAATAAAATGCCATCATGGAAGTATCAAACAGAGGAAACTATAACGTAATTAAGACAAGAAGTGCTGCTGTTACAACAGTACAGAAGATGGAATAGATCAACAGAAAAACTTGGAAAGATAGACATGAGAAAAGCAGTGCACAGTATTAGAAGAGACCAGGATCTATTGTACACTATTGCAAATAATAAACTAAAGATATTAGCACAGGCAGAAAAACTTAGAAGATATGCAAATAAATATAAAGGAAAAGTACAAAATAAGCAATTCATTGATGACTTAAAGTAGTTTTATAGAGAAATGGAAAACAAGGCAAAATTAATTGAAACACCACCAAAAAAGAAGATACATTTTGGAGAAATATCTATGAAGATTCTGTGGAACATAACAAAGATGCTGAATGCACAGAAGAAGTAAAAGAAACAGTAAGAAGTTCAAATGTACAGGATATGAAATGGGATGAAGTAACAGCCAGAGAAATTGAACCAAAATTAAGAAAAGCTCCTAAATGGTAACCCCAGGCCCAGATGCAGTACTTAACTTCTGGCTAAAAGTATTAACATCATTACATGAAGGTTTAGCCCTGAGTAAGAACTATTTATATGCATACCCTGAACAGTTGCTAACCTGGTTAACAACAGGAAAAATAATATTCCTCCTTAAAAGTGAAACTGAAAGATATCCTAAAAACTATGGGCCAGTAGCTTGCCTTCCAACAATATATATACTGTGCGGTGGAATTGATGCTGACATAGTTTATAGTCATTTAGAAGAAAACTCAATCATGGCAATAGAACAAAGGGGTAACAAAAGAAACTCGTATGGATCAAAGGATCATTTGTTGTTAAATAAAGTCATAATGGAATTGTAAAAAGGGGAAGAATCTAAGTATGGCATGGATAGACTACAAAAATGCATTTCACCACATCCCACATTCATGGATAAAGGAGTAATTACAACTCTATAAGACACACCCTACATTGATCGATTACATTACAGTGACCATGAAACAGTGGCAAACCACTTTGCAGCTAAGCCATGATAAGAACAAATTATTATCCCAGCGATAAAAATTCAAAGGGGCATATTTTAGGGTAACTGTTTGTCACCGCTGCTTTTTCATTTTGCCCTTAACCCATTAAGCTGCCTACTTGGCATATTTTAAGTCATGGGCACAATTTGGCTCACAGAAAACAACAGTGTAAAGACTTCACATTTTGTTTTTGTGGATTATTTAAAACTGTATAGTTCATCAGATGAGGAACTGAAAATACAACTGCAAGTGGTCAAAACTTTCTCAGATGATATAAGAATGTCTAAAACAAGTACGCCAACAAATAAAGATCTCATACTGGAAAATAAGTTAAACTAAAACACGTATAATGCTCGACCAGCACAGCTGTAGCAAACTATTTATTAGGGAACTGCACAATAAATCAATAAAATAGCATCTGATAATGCTTGCACTTATGCACTTTTTCCCTGCCCTAACCTCTACTGATCACTTTAGAACACAGGAAAAGCAGATCCAGGAGTCGGGCGTGGAGAGGCCGTTTTTGTCAGCCACAGGTATCAACAGACAGGAAGACCAGAATGAAAACAAGGACCAAACCAGCAATGAATCAGGGGTTAACTTGTCATCTCTACAGTTAACACCAGCACAAAGAGCCCTTTTGTATAAAGGGCTGTCATTTATTCCAGCCAGGAAATCATGCATCTTAAATATTTTGAAAGCGCTGAGAATGTTTGCCAGAAATGTATCTTTATGCAGTATGTTTCCCAATTTTATGACCGAGACCAATGGTTTTAGACAACCTAGTGTCTTTGTACCGAAGATACATCCATCTGTTGAGATGTTTATTACAGTTTGTGAACATGAGTTTCTGAAGAGAATGTGAATACATTTTTTTACCTTGTCTGTTTCAGAGTATGATGCATTAGAAGAACTTAAGAATTTGTCTTCTGTTGAGATACAACCTGTTGATAAGGGGGCAGGGTCATTGTAATGAACAAAGTGTTCTATTTTGAAAGAATGGATGAGTTACTTCATGATACATCCACTTATTTGTCCATTTCTAAACAGTTGGTCAGAGGCATAATAGAGAAACTTCCTTTTTGGTTCTTGATTTATTTATGGCTGATATGATATCTGAACAGCTTTTTAAATACTTTACTGTAGAACATCCTCATATACAGATTATCCATGGTCCCCCAAATGTCCATAAGGATTCAGCATGCCCACCCATGAGTCCAACAGTATCCAGCAAGGGTTGGGCAACTGAACTCCTGTCAATTTATGTTGAAAAGTCTTTGCATCCTGTTTTGGACAGTACTGATACAGTATTGAAGGATACTAAATCATTTTTGGTAGACCTATATGACAGTGTAACTGTTTTTTCAGTTGACATGGAATTTTATTTTGTTATCATAGACATAGCATCTCTCTTTACAGTTATACTGACTATATGGGGAATAGAGAATATACTGACATTGTTGAATAGTAAGAACTATTTTTCACATGATAAGATAGAAGTGTTATGTACTCTCCTTGAGATTAAACTGGAGAATAATGTTTTTGTTTTTAGAGATGAATATTATTTACAGAAGGTTGGCATGGCAATGGGCACAACTTGTGCCAAAAGCTACACCAACCTTGTGTTAGCATGATGGGAATTTACATGTCTTGAATAATAATGGCTTCAGTCAGTATATTATTTATTACAACCATTTCATTGATGATATTTTTTAGTTGTGGGGTGGCTCCCCTGAGCTTCTAGAGGAATTTATAGTGTTTTTGCACTCCACTACTTCTTTTTTTTTTTTAAATTTACATATAAATATATGTTTGACATCATGGGATTTTTAGATGTGGTTGTAAGTAAAACAGAGTTGTGGTTTATGAGGACAGATTTATTTAAGAAAGGATCCAAAACAATTCTCTACTACATAAAACAAGTATGCATCTTTGACACATATCAAGGAATGTACTCACAGGCCAGTTCCTTAGGCTGATGCAGCGAGGATACTTCCTTAGAAGAAGTCTTTGCATCTTTGAAAATTAATTTCCTTAGTAGAGGGTATAAGGAAACAGAAATAGATGTGTGTATAGCACAAGTACGCTCTGAAAGGGATAGCAGAGGGAGACCCCGTCTTGCAGAGCAGAGGGGGGTTGATGATGCTTCAGGAGTACGGCCAATAAGTATACAAGTGAGAGCACCCCTGACATTTTCAAGTAATTTTAATATCTTCTGTGACATAATTAAGAAGACATTACAAGCTTCAGATGAGTTGAAAGGGGTGATAACAGAAACACCACATTTTGTATTTAGGAATAATCTTTCTCTCAAAAAACGGTTATGTTATAGGAAGTATACAAAGGAATTCATTCCTTGTTCACACCATCAGGGCATATATCTGTGTAGGAATTGTGCTGCATGTAAGCATATCTATTCAGGAATGACCTTTGTGCACCCTGTTTTGGGGTTCTCCATAGAGTGCAGACTGTATGACAAGGAACCTGGTTTACTTTTCTTCTTGTTTAGTTTGTGTTGCTTTTTATGTAGGTATGACAAATCATACCCTTAGGGAATGAATACTTGAACATATGCAAGACATAAGGAATGCTAAGAGCACTAATGCTTTTGGCTCGGCATGTAGGTGCAGAAGGGAGCCACCATAAATTTAAGTTTTTTGTGCTAGAGGTTATAGAAGAAATGGTTAGAGGTGGGGATATCAGGAATAAGACTGCTGTAAAAGAACAAGATTGGATTTTTTATTATTTATGCAGCTAAACCACCTGGTATTAATGAGCTTGTATCTTTAAAACCAGCTCTGAGAGCCTGTACACTCTTCCATTGACATTTCTTACATGTTTCTTGCATGATGTTTATTATTTGTTACATACTTTTTCGTGTTTTAACTTGTTTTTATGTCTATTTTTTGGGATTTTCATTTTCATCTTTATTTTCATTTTCATGTTTAATGTTTTATATTTGAAGTTTTATATGAGAGGTTAAGGTTGTTTGATTCATGATTAGTTGATTGGTTAATTAACAATAGCTATAAATGAGTTGGTTGATGGATTTTGCTTTAGTCTGATGAAGTGATTAGTGAATCGCAAAAGCGCTTATGTTTTATCGTTTTAATTGTGAAGTTCTCTAATAAATAGTTTGCTACGGCCGTGTTGATCGAGCATTGTTTAGTTTGATATAAGAATGTCATTTGGTCTTAATAAACATGCAAAAGCAACCTTTAAAACAGGAAAGCTGCATTACCAAGAAAATATCAGACTAGGACACGAATGTGATATAAAGGAACTTGAGCAGGAAGGAGTGCATAAATATTTGAAAATTAATGAAGGATTGACAATAAAACATGAACAAATGTGAATAAAACTTTATTTTAGAAGACTAAAATTAATACTGAAAACAGCCCTGACATCTAGGAACAAAGTCCAAACTATAAACTAATTTGCTTTTCCTATAATAACTTACAGTTTTGGGGTGATTGACTGGCATCAAAAGGTATTGGATCATTTGCACAGGAAAACAAGAAAAATGCTTCACACTTATCAAATAATTTATAAAAATCAATGCATACCAAGATTATATATTCCCCATTATGAAGGAGGTATGGGCCTCCTCGAAACTGATTACATATATAGATCTGCAATCATAGGACTACATACATATCTGCTGACCTCACAAGGTCCAAGCATAGTGAAAGTTTTAAAACATGAGGAGAACAAGTCCAAGATGACTTCCCTGCTTAATTTAGCAGAAGCATGTCGGTGTCAAGTGGGAATGGAAATCAAACCAGAAGTAGACAAAAGTCATGCAGCAACTGAATCTGCCAAAAAACAAATGAAAGAATATATTGTGAAAGATCAGATGAGAAGGCAATAGATGTGTAAAAGGCATAAATAAAGTTGTAAGTGCAGAAAACTCCTGAAATAACCTTTTTTCAATCAGGATCAGATGCAGGAATGGTTAAGGAGAGGTAAATTTAAACCAAAAGATGAAAGTTAATTTTGGTGGCCCGGGATAGTGCACTACATACATACTGGCTTACAAAATTCATTGAACATGTCAGAGAAACAGACAAATGCAGGTTCTGTAAAACAGAATTGGAAACAGTCACACATCTTGCTACTGGGTGTGATACAGTAATGGCTGAGGGCCTGTAAACTGAAAAGTGTAATAATGTGGCAAGACAGTTGTATTGGAGATTGTGCCAAAATTATAATATTGAAGTAACTGAGAAGCACTGGAAACATAAGCCACAAAACATCATGGGAAATGATGAAGTTTATATCAAATGGGATCATCCATTACCAATAGTTCAAAAAAATAGATGTGAGAAAACCAGATATAGTAGTCCATGAAAAGAAGACAAAATTACCATTGATTATTGAAATTGCTGCACCGAGTGATTACAATTCCTTATATATATATATATATATATATATATATATATATATATATATATATATATATATATATATATATATAGAGAGAGAGGCACACACACAGTTATAAAGTACCAGGATGTGCAGGCAGAAATGAGGGCAATCTGGAAGGATACCCAGAAAGTTCCAATAGTAGTAGACGCAATTAGATATGTTACCAATATATGTAACTCTGTATGAATTACAGAAGGAGTCATTTCTGGGCACACTGTGGGTGTTGTGAAGAGCACTTTTGGCTAACATCAAAGATTGAAACAATATCAGTTTCATGAACTTTAATGATACTTTGACTTAGGAGTGGAATCCACTCCCGTCGTGGTATTAGAAACCCAAAAGACTTGGAGAAATTAAACCAAACGTTTTTACATGGAAATATACATAAAATATTTGTTACCCCTAATAAATTTTCTGTTAGTAAAATTACTTGTTTAGTTTCCTGGAGGTGCAGTAAAGATGTAAAAGCTGACTGTCCACATATGTTTATGGACTGTGAAAAATTAAATGTTTATTGGGAACAGATAAGTATTTTTAAGGGGTTAGAAGCATTTCATGGGCATGGCCTATGCTAATTTGACATTCTTGGAAATGCCTGCAGTAAGGCATTTATGCAGCCAAGTAATTCAGAGAATCATCTGCGTGGAGACATGCGTGAATGGGCGTACCTTCTTTGAAGGTTGTGCGTCAGGGCTGGCAACCCGGCACGTAAAAATCAACTGCCAATCATTAGCGGACCGGTGTTCCACTGTGGTGACCCCTAACCGGGAAAAGCCAAAAGAAACAACATCATGGTCTGATAATTGTTCTTTAACTAGATCAACAATACTAATGCATGTTCCACTTACTTTATCTGTATGTTTTAGAGTCTCCTGGCAGTAGCTATAAAAATTATTACAAAAAAACTGGAAATCAAACTAAGTTCATACAGTCAAAGAATTTTAAAATTTAACAGCAATGTTATGTAAAACTGAAAAATAAGTGATGATAATAAGGCCTTGAATCATATAAGTGATGAGAATGTTGTTGAGTCTTTCGGCTTTTCCCAGGTTAGGGGTCGCCATAGCGGAACTCTAGTCCGCTAATGATTGGCAGTAGATTTTTACGTGCCGAGTTGCCAGCCCTGATGCACAACCTTCAATGAATGTATGCCCATTTACGCATGTCTCCACACAGAAGACACTCTAGCTGAGAATCAAACAGGACAATGTCTTATTGTGAGGTGACAACGCTACCGCAGCACCACCACCGCAGTATATAAGTGATGAGAATAAGGTCTATAAATAACACTAAGACTTTTAGTTGTTGGGCTAACCTTAAAATGTTGCTACTGAAATACCAAGATTCTTAATTTGTTAATTGTATTTGATTACTCTGACGATTCATTGTATTTCTATATACTGCACTCATTAGGGTGATCATTGTGTGTGGTACACCTTTCGATATGTACCTGTCCAAACACAATGCTTTCTTTCTTTTTTTTTTTTTAAGGAATCTTTTATTGATTAAGCACATACAATATATATATATATATATATATATATATATATATATATATATATATATACAGAAAGGAAGACATTCGATGTCACATACTTTTTCACAATGCTAGAAATACACTGATGGTATTATTTTAGTAACCTTTTCAAAGAAGTCAATCAGATTAAGTAGGCAAGACACACCCTTGAAAATCCGAACTGTCTCAGGTAAAGAGTTTGTAGGCTGTTTATATACTTATTTATCAATTCCATAATGACCCTTTCCATATCTTTACAGATGAGGCCTATCATGCTTATCAGTCTATAGTTGCCCAGGCCAGCTGGCACCCCACCTTTGTCCAGGGTGGTATATCTGTTGCAGTCCTCCACTCAAATGGCACAAACACTGATAGGAGACTGATATTGAAGAGCCTCTGTAGGGGGTTTGACAGGTCCTGTATCAGGCTGACCAGTAGACATCCTGATATTTTATCAAGCTCAGTAGAAGTAGTGCTCCTGGCCTTAGGTAGTGCTTTGAGGACTTATACATGAGAGATTTCAGATGGAGTGTGCCTTCTGGTATTTAATTTTAGCCTGTAGGGGAAAGGGAGATGGAGTTAGAGATTAATTTATCCACTAGTATATTGGCTATGTCCACAGGATTATAGGTACTCTTAGCTCTCCACATTGCTGTGCATTGTTTCTGTGGTTTCTAACATAGCTAAAGAAGGCTTTGTGATTATACTTTGCTCGAGTGGCTATTTTTACCTCATATCTAGCTTTGGTTGATTTGATCAGGGACTGGACATGACCAGGGCCATGTCATATTTGTAGGTTTAGAGACATCCTATAGCTCATTGATGTCATGAAATTCTCTGGGTTCAGCTAAGTCTTTTCCCTGTAAAAACTGTTGCACATCGTCCTTGTACTTATTTTTTGTTCACTTTTTATTGGCCAGTGTAGATAGCTGCTATAAATTCCCCTTCTCTGAGCATGAAGATCTGTAGGGCTGTCTCTGTTCCATACACTAAGTATGTTCTTGCTCATGACCCATTTGTGGACTCCTGTGTACACATCACCAAAATAGCTCTAGTATCACTGCAAGTCTTACATGATGGCCACAGCTAGCATCTTACTGGTAATGTGAGTGCATCTGTGTGTATGTGTATGTGTGTGTGTGTGTGTGTGTGTGTGTGTGTGTGTGTGTGTGTGTGTGTGTGTGTGTGTGCGTGTGTGTGCGTGTGTGTGTGTGTGTGTGTGTGTGTGTGTGTGTGTGTGTGTGTGTGTGTGTGTGTGTGTGTGTGTATGTGAGATAAAGAGAGCATGTGTTACTGTGCATGTCTATGTGTACATGTGTAGGTTCATAGTTATATACTAGGAAAACGATCATCAGGGTCTTTATAAGTCTAGCCAACCCAGTTGTTCCCCATGTATCATAGGTTCATAGGTAGATACTAGGCTATTGGCCCTAGGGCCTATACAAGCCTAGCCAAAAAGGTACCCTGGCTTTCGTCACCCAAGAAAATTATTTTCCTGTGCCACTGTCAAGCAGAGCCACAGAAGTGATCCCCGTGATGAATTTCCTATTATCCATCCAATCATCAAGATTTTTCTTGAAGAGTGCTAATGAGGAGCTCTGTTTGACATAGATAGGTAGTCTGTTCCAGAGTATGGGAAGTCTCTGGGACAGAAATCTATCCCTCTTGTATGTTCTGTTTATTGTGGTGACAAGGTTTAGGTCCCTTGAGCATGTAGCTAGGTGGGATTGGGATTTCTTTAAGTGAAGCATGTCCAACAGCTCTGGGTTTGACATAGCTTTGTATGTTAGGCAGAGATCACCTCTGAGTAGGCGATATGCGACGGAGTAAAGCTAGAGTTTTTTGAGACGGTCTGCGTAGGGCATCTGTTTAAGGGCATCTGTTTGAGGCCAGTAATCCTCTTTGTGAGGTATTTTTGAGGCCTTTCCAGTTGTTGTAGATGTCTTGTGAGGTACATACCAAAAGGGGTGGTGTACTCTATAATGGGTCTAATGAGTGATGCGTAGAGGGGAACAATGGCCTCTTTTTTTCTGGATGAGAAACCTTTTGTGATGAGGTGTGCCATGTAAAAGGATTTCCTGAAAACTGTGGCGATGTGATTATCAAAGGAGAGACTACTGTCCACCTGTGTCCCAAGGTCTCTTATCACACTTTCGGTGTTAAGTAGACTACCACCTATGTGGTAGTACATGGGTACACAGTTTTTACCAAAGGGGATGACAATGCATTTTTTGGCATTGAGCTTGAGGCCATGGTTTTGACACCAGGCATCTGTCTCAGTGAGGCCCTTTTGTAGGATGTCCACAACATTAGGAGTTTCGATTATGGCTCCTAGTTTGCAGTTATCTGCGAACTTAGTTAGCCAAAGACCTTCTGTGTAAGTCTGTACTTCAGAGAAGTAGATGCCAAACAGGAGAGGACCCAGGACTGAACCTTGTGGTACTCCACTTGTCACTGGCCTGAAGTCTGATTTGGAGTCTACTACTTTCACAGTGTGCGTTCTGTCAGTAAGCCAATTGGCAACCCATCTTGTGACATAGGGATTTAGCTATAATTCCAGAGAGGGGGATGGTGTTGAATGCCTTGGCGAGATCTAGATAGGCTGTGAGAACCACCTTACCCTCACCTATCGCTTTGGTGACTGCTTCAAAGAAGTCTATCAGGTTAAGGAGACATGATCTGCCTTTTACAAACCCGAACTGGTTGGTGTCCAGAGTTTGGAGATCTCCATTGTCTTTGTTTATGAGTTCCATGATGATAAGTTCCATGGCCTTGCAGACCAGGCTCATCAGGCTAATGGGGCGGTAGTTCCTGGGGTCTGTTGTGGCTCCCCCTTTGTGGAGTGGGATAACCATCTCGGTGCGCCATTCAATGGGCACAAAGCCTGAGGTGAGACTATGATTGAACATGGTACTTAAGTGGGGTGCCAGTTCATTCTGTAGTTCCTGTAGAAGGCAGCCTGGAATGTTTTCAGGTCCCATGGATGCTGTGTTCTTGGCTTTGGGGAGTGAGGTTTTTACCTGTGCAACCGTGATTACAGGAACTTTGCATTCTTCTGGTATAGAGATGGGCCCTTTAGAGGGTGAGAGGGGGGTAAAGCTATCTGCCAAGATGTTGGCAATATCAGTTGGTTCTGTATATTTAGTGCCATTGTGCTGTAACTCAGAGCAGATTTGAGTGTTGCCATTGAGATTCTTGACATAGCTATAGAATGCTTTGCGGTTGTCTTTAGAATCAGTGGAGATTTTGTTTTCATAACTAGCTTTGGAGGATTTTGAGGGATCTCAGCTTCGTACTGAGGCTGACCAGGGAGTTCCTCCAATCATGGGATTTTACTCTTTTTTGCAACAGTTTCTTTATTCTGTTGTAGAGTTTGTTTATGGCAGAAGACCACCAGATTGGCTTCCTTTTTTTGGAGGATAGCATCTTGGTTCTGTTAGGGATAGCACGATCCATGCACTCGTTTAAGTGCTTATAAAGTGCATTTGTTCATAGGTTCATAGGTTCATAGGTTAGTACTAGGCTACCTGCCCTTGTGGGCCATTTTTTAAGCCTAGCCAGTTATCCCATGTGAGACTCAAACCCTGCACCTTGTGTCTGTAAGGCAAACACCTTAACCATTATCCCATCCTCCACCCCCCTGTGTGGATTTGTGTAGGATTTAGCAGTCATACCTCTATTGTCCATCTGCATGGGTGTCATGAAGTTTGCCACTTCTGTCTTAAGATGCGTGAAGTTGGCTTTGGAGAAATTTTTTACGGTTGTTTTCCTAATGGTGGGTGGGAGTGGGATGTGGATGTCCAGGGTGATTAGCTTGTGGTCGGCTCTGACCAACGAGGAATTGACCTCTGGAGTGGAATACCGGTCATCCATGTTGGTGATGACCAGGTCTAGGATATTGCTGCCCCTGGTGAGGGTCTGGATAAGTTGATCCAAGGTGTTGGAATTGATGAATTCCAGAAAACGTTGAGCAAAAGAGTTGGTACATGAGTAGTTTTCCCAGTTAATGGTGGGGTAGTTGAAATCACCCATTATTAGGGTGTTGGGATGTACCCAAATATTTTCCAGTGTATCAAGAAAAGAGGAGTGGGAATCCTGGGGCATGCCGGGGGGTCTGTAGCAAGCTACAATCTGGATTGCAGTCTTGCCCAGAGTTAGTTGAACTTGGATAATCTCGACTGCATTATGCTGAGCAACTAGCTTGGAGATGTGGATATCCTTAATGAATATGGACACGCCTCCACCTTTAGTGTTTTGGTCCGGGTTAGGTGGACAAAAGGTGTGGTATGAATTATAGCCTGGTAATCCAGGGGTGCTCTCTGGAGCTTTGAACCAGGTCTCTGTCACTGCACAGATGTCGATGTTCTCCATTTTAAGGAGTGCTTCAAGTCAGTGCATTTTGAGGTTTAGACTTCTAGCATTGAGTAGCATTACCCTCAGATTTTGCTTGCTTGTACCTGTTATGGTGGTGAATTTGTCATTTGAACCTTGCCTAAAAAAGGCACTATAGGGGTGGCAAGAGCCTTTGCCAGTATCCAGAATCCCAAGGGCGACAGGTGCAGGCCATCTCTGGCAAAGCATCATGGGCATTTATTAGAAGGGAATATGTTTGGAAGTTCCTAGAGGTTTTTTTTTGGAGGCAGGTTAGTTTGGGCATTACTGTCTGCCTGTATTAGTGACATGGGGGCCATACCCAGGGTGAATTTCTGATTTCCCATCCATTGGTCAAAGTTAAATAAGGTTAGGGATGGACTCTGCTTCACATGGATGGGGAGCCTATTCCAGAGCATGTTGATCCTCTGAGACATATATCTGTCTCACTAACATGTCTTATTTAAGTTACAAGCAAAATTTAAATCTGTGGATCTAGTGATTGTGATGCTGCTTGTTTTGTGGATGTGCAAAAGGTCCAGCAAAGCTGGATCCGAGGATGCCTTGTATGCCAGGCATAGATCACCTCTCAGTAACCTGTAGGAGAGAGAGAATATAGAGAAGGGGCTTTAAGGCAATCTGTATAAGACAATGTGTTTATACCCTGGATTCTCTTAGCAAGGAGCCTTTGTGGGCATTCACATGGATAGGAAGCCTTTTCCAGAGAAGGAGCAACATTTCAGACACATACCTGTCCCACTAAGATGTCCTGTTTATTTTGCAGATGAGGTTTAGGTCCTTAGAACACGTATTTCTGATATTTGTTCTGCTAACATACAACAAATCCATCAGTGTGGGATCAGAGGATGCCTTGGAGGCTAGGCATAGATCACCATGCAGCAGCCTGTAGGAGTACCGAGTACAGGGGTAGGGTTATGAGATGGTCCACATAGGACTTGTTGTTTACTCCATGTATTCTTTTTGTAAGGAGCCTCTGTGGTCTCTCAGGATGTCTCAAGTGTTTGGTCAGGTACATGCTAAAGGATGATTGATTGGATGAGAGCCAAGTTGAGTAGAACAATGAGTTTCTTGAACCTGAACATCATGCCCTTATTTATAAGTTGTGCAAGGTAGAATAAATTTTTCCACTACAGTAGACGTGTGATGATCAAAGGCCAGGTTATCAACATGTGTTTCTAGATCCCTGATCACTGAGTCTACTTTTAGGGGGTGTACTATCAATGTGGTAATTGTCAGGGATGGACATCTTTCCAAAGTGTATTATTATGCATTTTTTCAAACTGAGTTTTAGTTCATGGCTCTGGCACCAGTAGTTTGTCTGTGTCAGGCCCTCTTGTAAGGTATCTGTGACTTTAGGGGATTCAACGACCATGCCTAGTTTGTAGTTGTCTGCAGACTTGTTCAGCCAGAGGCCATTGACATTTATCTTGACTTCAGAGAATTAGATGCCAAAAAGAAGAGGCCCTTAGGACTGAACACTCTGAGACTCTGCTAGTAACTTGCCTCTTTGTAGAGGTGGATTCCCCTATCCTAACTTTTTCGATTCTACCAGCGAGCCATCTGACTGTCCATTAGGTAACATTGATTTATGCCTAATTTAGTAAGTTTATCTACAATGCCCAAATGTGATATTGTGTCAAACATCTTGACCAGGTTGAGGTAGGCAGTATTCACTGTTTTGCCCTCACCCATAGCTTTAGTGACCTTTTCAAAGAAGTTCATCAGGTTAAGCAGGCATGACCTGCCTTTGACAAAACTGAACTGGGTAGGGTACAGCGTCTGTAGGTTTCCTATGTCATTGTTTGCTAGATCCATGATAATCTTTGCATTGCCTTGCTTATGAGACTAGTCAGACTTATGAATCTCTGGTTCTACAGGTCCACAGAAGGTCTCCCTTTGTGTAAAGAGATAACTATCACAGCCCTTCATTCATATAACATGAATGTGGAGGCTTCGGATGAATAGAGATTCTTGCAAGCCTGACAGATCATGTTTCAGGAGGCATCCTGGAATATTATCAGAGTCCAATGAAACAGTGTTCTTGGCCCTAGAGAGCACAATGAGGACCTGCTACCTAGTGAGAGTCAGTGGAGAAATGGGGGGGGGGTATTTCCTGATGGGGGACTGGGAGTGATAGAGGATAAAATTGGAGCTAAATTTATCGGCCATTGGATTTGCTATATCTTCTGGCTCCATAAAGGTGGTTCCATTCACTGTTACTTTGGCACATTGTTGTCTGTTGCCTTTAAGATTGTGTTCATAACTGAAGAAAGCCTTATAGTTGTCTTTAATGTGGGAGACTATTTTAATCTCAAATTTGGCTTTGGTGAACTTGATTAGTCCCCTGAGTTGTTTGTTGAGATGGATGAGGGAATTTTTTAACCTTGCTGGGCAAAGCCCTTCCTGTTTTCAGACATGATTTTCTTTCTTTTGTTATACAACCTAATTATGCTGGAATTCCACCAGATTGGCTTGTTTTTGTGGGTTGTGCTATATTTATTTCAGGTAGGTACAACTTTCATTCTGCAACTAACTGAATAATTGTTCAGGGTTTCTGTAAAGAATGCCACATAGGCAATTGTGTTCTCAGGGTTTGGGGGGCTTAGAAGTTTTCTAGGCTTTCTCTTAGTAGGAGGTAATTAGCTTTAGAATATTTTTAAATGTTCTGGGGTTAGCTGAGGTCCAAGGCTTAATACTTACTTCAAAGTATTGACCCCAACAAAATATCTTAAGCTGATACGCTCCCAAATACCCTGAGTAATCATCTCTCTGCCTTTATTCACCATACCCCCTTCTGTCAAAACAAACATAAATACAAACAAATAGGAAACCTGACCAAATTTAACCTGCATACCTTTATTAATATTCTAAAAAACATAAACTGGTTTATCCTAAAAACACTCCCACTTGACACAGTCAGCTATTTCAAGTCTACATTTCTTAATAATCTAAATACACTAGCACCCCTGTGTAAAAAGATGATAAAATCATATTATGCTCCATGGTTAACCATGTCCACTAAAGATCTTATAATCAACAGGGACAAAATATAGAAACAGTAGCAAACTAACAAAATCACTCCAGACCTGTTAAAATTTAAACAACTTCATAATCAGGTTAAATAAATAGTCAACAAAAGTAACAAAGAATATTATATAAAACTGCAATGCAACCACAAACAAAACCCCCAAAAATTGTGTAATTCCATTACTTCTCTGCTAAACCCTGGCACAAAAAGTAACCCATGTCTGCGTCCTGACAAATCATCTCAAGAAATATCTACCCTCTTTAATTCATTCTTCATCAGTTCAATAGCTGATATTACTGCTAAATTTACCCAGGCAAATTGCACCCCTTGTAACACCACTACATCTGCCAATAATACCCATGAGACCAATTCCCACTCCATACCCACATTCACTCTAAATCCCATTCCTGTTGCCACAATAAAGAAACTACTTCTGAAACTTAAACCCTGCTCTAATGCTCCCAATAACATCCCCACACAATATCTGAAACTCGCAGCTAATGCCATTGTTTACCCATTAAGCATACTTATCAATAGATCCATCCAGGAATCCTACATTCCCACAACCTGAACAAAGCATTTGTTCTCACTCTCCATGAAGGCAGCAGTAATACTGATATTATTAACTTCCATCCTGTTGTCATTCTCTCTCCTATCTCTAAGATCTTAAACAGGGACTGAGAAGGTCACACAGAAAAAACAATCAGTAAACACTAAATGAAAACTCCAGCCAAGCTAGAACTTCCACTGAGTGACCTCTCAAACCTCTTGTATCAGAGGCACATGGGATATATGCAAATGACCCTTATGAACATCAGGTGTTTCAGCTATATGGCGATTCTGAATGCCCATGACTTATTTTTTTCAAGTCATTTCAATGGACAATTTCTGGCCAATAAAGGCAAACCCCACTAGCTGTGGATATGCATATTTCGGCCTTGTTATGACCACATCAGACACTCTGCTTGTGCTGTGCTGATGAGGTCATAACAAGTACGAAATATGCATATCCACAGCTAGTGAGGTTTGGCTTTATTGGCCTGATATTATCCATTGAAATGACTTAAAAAGAAATAAGTCATGGGCATTCAGAATTGCCATATAGCTGAAACACCTGATGTTCATAAGGGTCATTTGCATATATCCCATGTGCCTCTGATACAAGAGGTTTGAGGGGTATCTCTAAGATCATGGAAAAATGCATACGTATTCAACTTCTACACTTTCTCCTTCATAATCATCTCCCGTCACCTACCCAACATGGATTTAGACCTGGTCAAAGTACAGCCACTACCTTTATATCTTTCATGGATACAGTAAATAGAGCCTGAGATGCTGGTAAAATTGTCTTCACAATCTTCTTAGATCTATCCAAGGCTTTTGATACAGTTTCCTCACTCTTTACTCCTAACCCAACTCGCTAACATTGGACTCTCCCTCGCCACACTCAGTTGGCTCAAATGTTATTTAAAAGACAGACAACTGGCTGTCAAATGGCAAAACTCTGTCTCCCCATACCTCAGCACCTCTACTGGAGTTCCCCAAGGCTCTATCCCTGGACCCCTCCTATTCAGCATTTTCATTAACGATTTCCACTCCTTGATGACTCAGGATCTCTTATTCAATATGCAAATGATTCTACTATTGTATGTTCAGCTGACTCATTTTCTGATCTACAACAAAAAGCACAATTGGCCTTCACCACAGAAAACTGGATGTACAATAACTACCTATCCCACAACCCAAGTAAATCCGAGATCATATTATTCACCCCTAAGAAATCAACACCATTATACAAAACCAAGTTTTCTATTTATTTTCAAAGTAACTCCTAAATTGAAGTTATTAGCCATACAAAACTTCTAAGAGTTACTACTGATAAACACCTCAACTTTGATATCCACATACAATATAATAACCACAAAACCCATCAAAAGCTAGGAATTTTGTATTGACATAATCACTTCCTAAGTCCCCTCTACTAAACAAACCCTCGCTTCAACTTACTTACTCCCCTTACTCATATACAGTGCTCCATTACTAACTGACCTCCTATCCTCGCTAAAAGCTAAGCTTCAGAGTTGTTATAACAAAATAGCCAAATTCGCTACTAATGCCAAATACCCTAACCATCATCGCACCACTTTTCATTCCTAAAATGGCTTGAACTCCCACAATACCTCTCCTACTTGCAACTAACTATAGCTCACAAAATGATCTTTAAACCTTCAGATTGTCCTGCCATCAGCTCAATATTTACTTGCTACCTTCCAAAGAGACACTTAGATCTGAGAATCAGCAACTCCTGCAAGTACATAAGCCAAACATTCCAGCCGTCGAGCTGCTTTATTCCTGCTGCACAGCTAAAAGTTGGAACACTCCACCACTATCAATTAGAGCAACCAAAAACCCTGCCTTCTTCAAAGTGTTATGTGAATACCTATCTTCTACCTGGAACTGGACATATACCAAGCCTCCTTAAAATATTTAGTATAAGTAACGTCTTCTTATCTGCCATCTTATGTTCTCTGTAATTCTTCACTGTTCTGCGACCAGGAAATTTGAACATAATGTTACCTTTTACTTCTTATTGAACTATATGCAACTTTTTCAACTGAGTGTTTAATCTACTCTTTGTATTTATTCCAGAGTGGAACGCTTAACTACTCTATGTATCACTGCTTATTAAATGAATGTACTACAGAACAAGTGTATTTTTAATTGTGGTGCTTTTCTCCCCAGGCATCCACTGAAAATGGGCTCTGTTCAGCCCAGTGGACTTTCCCAGTAAACAAAATGCAAACAAATAAATAAATATATATATATAAATAAATAAAGGAAACAGCTTTGTGGGCCAGCCTGACCAATGAAGATATTACAACGGGGAAGTGCCTCATCTCCTCATGTTTGTAAGGACCAAGTTAAGAATACTTGCACCCTTGGTGGACATGCAGACTAGCTGTTCCAGAGTATTTGAGTTAACAAAGTCCATGAATCTCTAGGCTTGCATGTTTGAGGTCATGTATAGTTCTCAGTTAATGTCAGGTAATTTAAAATCACTTATAAATATTGTGTTGGGTTGAATGGGGAGTGTCTCCAGTTCATTCAAGTATGTTGTATGGGCATCCTGGGTCACGGAGGATGACTTATAGCTTGCAAGGATATGGTATGGGACTTTACTTAAGGTAAGCCGGACATGGAGAAGCTCACACGTGTCATAATTTATTTTATTTTATTTTATTTTAATTACTTATTTATTTATTTAGTATCATTGGATCAACATACAATAATGTCTGGCTGTGTAACCACTCCTAAGACTCTTTTAGGCATTATTAGCCTTAGTGACATGGATGTGTGCATTGGTTTTCACCTTTATTCTTGTATTTTCAGATGCTCTCCAGTCATTCTTACATTAAACTATCATTGGTGTACGTGACATAGGTTCATAGGTTCATAGGTTCATACTAGGCTATCTGCCCTAGGGCATTTATAAGCCTAGCCAGAATGTGTTTGGCTTTCGCCACCCATTTTAAATTTATTTTGCTATGCCCTTTTTCGAGGTTAGTATACTGTGCCTGTGTCTAACAGTGACACAGAAGTGATACCCGGGGTAAACCTACGATCTCCCATCCACTCATCAAGATTCCTCTTGAAGAGAGTCAATGAGGGACTCTGCCTAACCTGGACTGGGATTTTATTCCAGAGTGAAGGGAGCCTCTGGGTTATGAATCTGTCCCTCCAGCATGACCTATTTATTTCAGTGCTGAGGTTCAAGTCTCTTGAGCGCGTAGCTCGATGGGATTTGGATTTTCTGAGGTGCAGCATGTCCATTAATTCCGGGTTGGACATGGCTTTATACGTCAGGCACAGATCGCCTCTGAACAGGCGGTTTGCCACTGAGTAGAGCTGGAGTTTCTTTAACCGGGCAGCATATGGCATCTGTTTGAGCCCTTTGATCCTCTTGGTGAGGTACTTTTGGGGTCTTTCCAGTTGCTGCAGGTGTCTGGTAAGGTGCATCCCAAAAGGGGCATTGTACTCAATTATGGGCCTGATGAGGGATGAGTAAAGAGGCACGATGACCTCCCCTGATCTAGATGTGAATCCCTTCATGATTAGGTGGGCTGTATAAAATGTTTTTCTAACCACTTTGGCCACGTGGTTGTCAAATGAGAGATTGCTATCAACTTGGGTCCCCAGGTCCCTAATTACTTCTTCTGTACTTAATGGATTACCACCTATGTTGTAATTTGTGGGCACTTTGTTTTTGCCAAAGGGGATGACTATACACTTTTTGGCATTTAGCTTGAGGCCATGGCACTGGCACCAGTTGTCTGTTTCTATGAGGCCCTTTTGGAGGATGCTTGTGTCAACTGGAGAGTCGACACGCCCAGTTTGCAGTCGTCTGCGAACTTGGTCAGCCACAGTCCTTCCGTGTTGGCCTGTACCTCCGAGAAATATATACCGAATAAGAGAGGTCCCAGGACTGAGCCTTGTGGGACACCACTTGTAACTGGTTTGGAGTCTGACATGGCTCCAGCAATTCTACCCATGTGGGTTCTGTCCTTGAGCCAATTTGCAATCCATCTAGTGACATAGGGGTTTATATTTAAGCTGGTGAGCTTATCTATAATGCCCGAGTGGGGTATTGTATCAAGGCTTTTGCGAGGTCCAGGTAGGCTGTGTGGACCACCTTCCCCTTGTCAATGGCCTTGGTGACTGTTTCAAAGAAATCAACCAGGTTTAAGAGGCAGGATCTGCCCTTAACAAAGCCGAACTGGGTAGGATCCAGTGTCTGTAGGTCCCCAATATCTTTATTTATGAGGTCCATGATGATCCTTTCCATAGCTTTGCAGACCAAGCTAGTCAGGCTTATGGGGCGATAGTTTCCAGGATCCGTTGAGGCACCACCTTTATGGAGAGGGACCACTGTTGCTGTACGCCACTCTTTTGGCACATATCCTGTAGTAAGGCTGAGATTGAACAGTAGTTTTATGTTTGGGTTTAGCTCTTCTTGGAGTTCATGTAGGACGCAGCCTGGGACACCGTCTGGTCCCATTGATGCTGTGTTTTTTGCTTTGGAGAGGGCAGCTCTTACCTGAGCATCTGAGATGTCAGGGGGCAGCACTCTGCTGGGATAGATATTTGCCCTTTGGTGGGAGGGGGAGAAGTTTGCACTGAACCTGTCAGCTAGGATGTTGGCAATGTCTGTGGGTTCGGTGTATTTTTGTCATTTTGGACTAATTCTGAGCATATCTGGGAATTACCACCCAGGTTCCTAACATAACTAAAGAAAGCCTTGTGATTATCCTTAGTGTCCTGTGCAATTTTTCTCTCAAAGCTGGCCTTAGACAATTTTATGAGTGCCCGTAGTTTTTTGCTAATACTGATCAGTGATGCCTTCCCTTTTTGGGATTTTGCTCTATCATTTAGTAGCTTCCTCCTTCTATTGTATAGTTTGTTTATGGCTGGGGTCCACCAGACAGGACGTCTGCCTTTGGAGGATTGGGTCTTGGTTTTATTAGGGATCACATGATCCATGCATTCCTGAAGGTGTTCATATCTGGGATGGTTGGCATTTTTACATTAACTATCACTGGTGCACTCGACATCTGGGATGGTTAACATTTTACATTAACTATCACTGGTGCACGCGACATATGGGATGGTTAGCTACCATTGTCAGTGCAACACATACTTATGCAGTTATAATTCAGGATAGCGCTAGTAGCTGTGTCTCTGCAACATGCCCATTCAACAAAAACTTTTAGAAATCGCTAGATTTTTCAACAAATGCATTAACTTAAAGTCTTATGATAATGTGATACTGCTGTGATACAACAAGTCTCCTCTCTGCTCACAGAAGATCAAAGGAGTATCATAAATCAGTCCATAAGTAGGCACACTATTTACTGACCACAGAGGTGAAACATGTCCTTACCAAACAAATTTCTTTCTTTGATAAGCAGGACATAATTTTTCCTCTTGACCTTGCTTTATCAACACTAAGCATATTCCTTGATCTAATGATTCACTGTCAGTTCAGCACTGCACAACATGTATCTAGACAGACACATCAGCTGGTGCAGACTCCCTTCTTTACTTATTCACTTTGGTCCTCTATTCCCTTAAAACTCTTCAGGGAATATGGGACCAAATTACAATTTACCTCTTGAACTTAGTGTAAATATTAACTGTTTCTCTTACAAAAAAAAGTAGTGACTTGTGTGGCAACATCTGCAGAATGTCACAGTAGAAAAGCAAAGACCACTCATACTTTGAAAAGCAGAGTAACATAAATACATTGTGAGAGGCAAATGGAATCCAGCACAGCCATCAATTCTTTCTTTGGGATAATAATAGTGTGTTTATGGCAGCAAAGCTTGCTGCGATCATTCTCCTGGTGAAAGTTATCCTTCACATCATATAACTCTTGTGGCCATTCACTAAGGACCTGAGGCTGTGGGATGGACAGCTTATTTCAATGCATATCACCACTTGAGAAAATATTTCTGAACAGCGGGATCTACATGCTGTGAGTTTCTTTTATGTTTAATGTACAGGTCTTATGTTCTGCTCTCTACTGTGCTGTACATTGCCTGTCAATAAAAGGCTTCCTGCCAAGTAAGTACAAGCTGTAACATTCACTAAACAATACCTGCTCATTAAATAAAAGCTATTTGCAGTAGCCAGTCTGGACAAAGATTTTGCACAGTGTACTACTACCTAGAATATATTTAGGAAAGGTGAAAAAATAAAACATCAGTCATAAAATACATAAATACGTAAGTACCCTAAAATATTATATTATTTGAAAAAAAAAATAAATGTTTCAAATTCAAACTTTTCATCTGGCTTTAAATATTCACAATAATTACAAGAAGTGCCCTATGTCCAATACAAGTAGTCAAGGGGTGAGTATCAATCAGTTCAGAAGCATCCAGATAACAGGTACCTGACTTCAAGTAAAACCCACTAGGGATAAAAGTGATCAGTCCTGTAAACTGAGGAGAGGCAAAAGAAAAGAAAGACTAAAAATTAAAAAAATTATAAAGGAGGAGTACAATTTGTTTGTCTGTTTGCTCATTTGTTGGCCAGGTAGTCCCACTGATTTAAGTTCCCTGTTATAGACTGGATTTGTTTTGAATACACCAACTAAACGTTAAAACATATAGATAGAATGCATAGAATAGTAGCCAATATTGTCTGACACTATAACTTTACAAAATAGAGAGAAAGAGTACTGTGTTACACTCAGGTGTCTAAATGTAGAGTGAGTATAGTAAATACATTGCAAATATTTGAGTAGGTACACAGAAAATATAATAATTGAGTATTTGCAGTGTAACATGTCTGTAGGTTACTAAATTTAACACTTTCACCAGGACTGTTCTACTTTCCTTTTTATGTTGGTTCTTGCAGTTGAAAGGGAATTCATTGAAGGACTGAAACTTCATTCAGGCAAGCAAAAACTGAGGGTGATGCTACTCAATGCTAGAAGTCTAAATCTCAAAATGCACTCACTCGAGGCACTCCTTAAAATGGAGAACATCAATATCTGTGCAGTGACTGAGACCTGGTTCAAGGCTCCAGAAAGCACCCCTGCACTACCAGGCTATAACTCATACCACACTTTTCGGCAATGTAACCAGGACCGGAACACCAAAGGCGGAGGTGTGTCCATATTCATTAAGGATATCCACACCTCCAGGCTAGTTGCTCAGTATAATGCAGCCAAGGTTATCCAAGTGCAACTAGTTCTGGGCAAAACTGCAATCCAAATTGTAGCTTGCTACAGATCCCCTACCATGCCCCAGGATTCCCACTCCTCTTTTCTTGATGTACTGGAAAATATTAGGGTTCAACCAAACACCCTAATAATGGGCGATTTCAACTACCCCGCCATTAACTGGGAAAACTACTCATGTACCAACTCCTTCGCTCAACACTTTCTGGAATTCATAAACTCCAATGCCCTGGATCAACTTATCCACACCCCCACCAGGGGCAACAATATTCTAGATCTAGTCATTACCAACATGAGTGACCGGTGTTCCACACCTGAAGTCAGCGTCTCATTGGTCCGATCCGACCATAAGCTAATTACCCTAGATATCCACATCCTGCCCCCACACCCTCATTATGGAAACCACAGTAAAAAATTTCTCCAAAGCCAACTTCATGCTTCTTAAGGCAGAGGTGGTGAACTTTGTGACACCCATGCAGATGGACAATACAGTTATGACTACTGAATCCTACACAATTGCACTTTATAAGTACTTACACGAGTGCATGGATCGTGCTATCCCAAACAGAACCAAGATGCTATCCTCCAAAGAAAGGAAGCCAATCTGGTGGTCCCCTGCCATAAACAAACTGTACAACAGAAAGAAGAAACTGTTGCAAAAGAGAGTAAAATCCCATGAGTGGATGAGCTCCCTGGTCACCCTCAGTAAGAAGCTGCGATTCCTAATAAAATCCTCCAAAGCTAGTTACGAAAACAAAATCACCACTGATTCTAAAGACAACCACAAAGCATTATATAGCTATATCAAGAATCTCAATGGCAACATTCAGATCTGCTCAGAGTTACAGCACAATGGCACTAAATATACAGACCCAACTGATATTGCCAACATCCTGACAGATAGGTTCAGTGCTAACTTTACCTCCCTCTCATCCCCTTAAGAGCCCATCTCTATACCGGAAGAATGCAAAGTTCCTGTAATCACGGCTGCACAGGTAAAAACCACACTCTGCAAAGCCAAGAACACAGCATCCATGGGACCAGACAACATCCCAGGCTGCGTTCTACAAGAACTCCAGAATGAACTGACACCCCACCTAAGTACCATATTCAATCATAGCCTCACCTTAGGCTTTGTGCCCACTGAATGGTGCACAGCAACGGTTATCCCACTCCACAAGGGGGGGGGGCCACCATGGATCCCAGGAACTACTGCCCCATTAGCCTGATGAGTCTGGTCTGCAAGGTTATGGAATGTATTATCACAGAACTTATAAACAAAGACACTGGTAATCTCCAAACTCTGGACCCCACCCAGTTCAGGTTTGTAAAAGGCAGATCATGTCTTCTAAACCTGATAGACTTCTTTGAAGCAGTCACCAAAGCCGTAGATGAGGGTAAGGTGGTTCATACAGCCTATCTAGATCTTGCCAAGGCTTTCGACACCATCCCTCACTCTGGAATTATAGATAAACTCACTAAACTAGGTATAAATCCCTATGTCACAAGATGGGTTGCCAACTGGCTCACTGACGGAACCCACACTGTGAAAGTAGCAGACTCTAAATCCGACTTCAGACCAGTGACAAGTGGAGTACCACAGGGTTCAGTCCTGGGTCCTCTCCTGTTTGGTATCTACTTCAATGATGTACAGGCTAACACAGAAGTTCTTTGGTAATGAAGTTCGCAGATGACTGCAAACTAGGAGTCATAATCAAAACTCCTAACGATGTGGACGTCCTACAAAAGGGCCTCATTGAGACAGATGCCTGGTGTCAAAGCCATGGCCTCAAGCTCAATGCCAAAAAGTGCATTGCCATCCCCTTTGGTAAAAACTCTGTACCCATAAACTACAACATAGGTGGTAGTATACTTAACACTGAAAGTGTGATAAGAGACCTTAGGACACAGGTGGACAGTAGTCTCTCCTTTGATAATCACATCGCCACAGTAGTCAGGAAATTCTTCTACGTGGCACACCTCATCACAAAATGTTTCTTATCCAGAAAAAAAGAGGTCATTGTTCCCCTCTACTCATCACTCATTAGACGTATTATAGAGTACAATGCCCCTTTTGGTATGTACCTCACAAGACATATACAACAACTGGAAAGGCCACAGAAATACCTCACAAAGAGAATTACCAGCCTCAAACAGATGCCCTACGCAAACCATCTCAAAAAACTCCAGCTTTACTCCGTTGCATATCGCTTACTCAGAGGTGATCTCTGCCTAACATACAAAGCTATGTCAAACCCAGAGCTGTTGGACATGCTCTACTTAAAGAAGTCCAAATCCCTCTGAGCTACACGCTCTAGGGACTTAAACCTTGTCATCACAATAAACAGAACATGCCGGAGGGATAGATTCCTGCCCCAGAGACTTCCCATACTCTGGAATAAACTACCTATCTATATCAATGGTTGGCTCTGGGTGGCTTCTAAGTAAGCTGTTGAAGCTGGTACATGTATTGGAGCTTCCCATCTCAGATGGAAGAGTTCTACAGTCAAGGGAGGTGACACAAATCACCAAATTACTAGATGGTTTAGGGGATTTTAGCACAAGCATCCCATGTTTGTCTAGAGACTTCAGAACTCTTGGAGGGCCTTACAAAAGGAAGACAAATGAATTGATGTAAAAATTCCTGCAACAGTTTAAACACACTGGTGAATGTAAGGCAGTAGATGATGAACAAGCTGAGAGCATGACACATGTCACACTGAGGGTACCTGAAGTTGGCACCACTCAGAAATGTTGTCAGACTTTACCAAAGGACATTTAAGTCTCTGGAGGTCAGTGAGGGTTAGTGTCATCATTACAGAGTGGAGGTAGCTGAAAATTTGCTAAGCTTGATCACTGGAGAAAGGTTATATCTTACTCTAAACTGATGCTTCAACATTTTTATGCAAGTCACATGTTCTGACTACAATAGGTACTGATCTAGCTGAATACTTATGTTATATTCCAGTTACATGAGTGTAAGAACCCATCAAGGGTTTCAATTTTTAGTAAAGTAAGCCTGCCTGCACCCCAGCTAGATTCAATGACAAATGCCTTCATTTTGACTTGATTAAGATAGAGGGGTGCTGATAATGGTCACTTTACTAGAAAAAGACGTCTGTATTGTAGGGCAAATTTAATGTAAGCCAAAGTCATTCCTGAAGTGGTCCACCTGGATGTCAAATGCATATTGAATGTTCTCTGTAGTACCATCATTTCTGGATACTGCATTCACATATGTCATGAAGAAAAGGGGATCTATGATGAAGCTGTGGGAAATGCCTACTAAAACTGGAAAGACGTTAATTATAAAGCAACAGCATTTAACATACTATGCTTTTTTTCAGGGAGGTAATCTTGAAATTAGGCATTTATTAAAGTAACACCGTTATGCTTGCCTAAGGAGGTGAACGCCTCTAATGCTGATGGTATTAAAGATTTTTGAAAGAATTATTAAGACTGCTCAGTGGCCAGTCCCAGATGCAGTATACAGGGAAAATGAATCAGTAAATGTTGTTAAGGCAGTATCTGACTCCATCATCAGCCCTAAAATCTTGTTGGGTCTAAGTCAAGATTCTTTGCTCAACAATGAAGGAGATGACTGGCTTATGTAGCTACCTTTCTATTACTTTTGCCACAGCAGACAGAAGAGTAGAAACTGGCCTGTAGGTGTTATTATTACTGGTTATATACTAGACCAACAAAAAATAATATTTTTTTTTTCGTCCAAGTGGTATAAATGAAAAGAATAAGGTATAAAGTATATTACAGACCCACACAAAGGTAACATGAAGTCATGATCTGTATGGAGACTATTCTGATTCCTATACTGATTGATTCAAGTTCATTTGTTAACATAGTGACTTATGCCATATCAATCACTAAAGAAGGTCTTACAGAAAGTGTAATTGCAAAAGGGTCAGAACATAATTATACATATAGTAAAAGAAATGTAAAAGTGCCTGTCAAGTTTAGTCACATTGGTCAGTTTGGAAATGCTAACAATTACACTTGCATTGCATTAGAAAAAGCTCCACTAAAAACACTCTATCAGACAAACTACAAGAATATAAAAACTTACTTCATGGGGGCTTTAAAATTTCAAACTCTCAAGGTAAAATATGATGTAGACAAGACAGTCACTTCTGTATGAGCATCACAGAGAAATTCAGTTTCACATCACTGCTAAAATAGAAACACTTTAGACACTGGAGAAAACAGATCTCAGTGAAAGAATATCACCATAGCTCTCAACTGTCCAGAGTTTTGCACAATGTCCATATTTTGCCTCGTATTTTTGGACTTTTCCTAATAAAATTTGTGGCTCTCTGGCAAATCACTGGGATGATCTAAGGATAAAAGTCATTAAATAATGATATACATTTGAGGTTCGGATTTCATATCCTTCAGAATATGGATGCTAACATAAATCCTCTTATTCTAATGATTTTCTAAGTTAATTAGAGAAATATTTAAAATCTGTCCCTACTTTTGGACCTTTGTCCCCCTAATATGTCAGGCTTTGTCCCGATTTCTTGCAGTAAGAGGTTGAAATGTATGAGTATCATGTCAAGCTTCATGTTTGTCACCTCTAGTTAAAGCACTAAAGCCCAACAAATCCAGGAAATAAAAGATTAGGGATATGCACTATAAACCAGATTAATATTACAACATTTAAAAAGTATCCAGAAAGAAAGTAAATAACAACATTCACTACTCAGAAGATATGAGATTAATCTTTAGGATAGACTCCGCATCTGAAGTATCTCAACATACAGTACATCAGGTATGTAAATGTAGAACAGGCAGCAAGACTGACAATGACCATCGGTCGGGTTCTAGATCGGTGTTTAAAAGACTTCAAGGATGTGACAACTTTGAATAATAAAAATGCTTAAAACAGACATTTTTTTAATTTATATGTACAAAAAGGTATAGCATCAGACACACAGAAACCTGGTATATTACAACAAGTACTACCATGTTTTCCAAAGCCGTAAGAAGTATTTTTAGGAATGATTATTATTGTTTCAGATTTATTTCAATTTTTATACAATAACTGATCTATCACATAACATAACATAACATGTTTGTCATAAGAGTTATTCATAAGGAAAGATTACATTTTGTTCCAGGTTTATTTCAGATTTTTCTAGCATAGCTAAGCTATTACATAGTATACATTTGCCACACAGTACCTGTCCAGCACAATCGGCGAGGTTAAGACTTTTAACAATTATGACAACCCTCTCCTATATGTCACACAGTACTTCTCAAACACAAGTTTGTTACACAACATACTCCAACATAGGTTTGTCGCACATTATTTCAACAAAAGATTGTTACACAGTACTTCTCCAACAGAGTGGCACATAGTACTTCTCCAGCACAAAGTAAAACAGTACTTTTCCAGAATAAGTTTATTGCAAAGTATTTCAACAAATGTTTGTTAAACATTACTTCTCTAACACAGTTTTATTCAATATATCTCTTCATTGGCTTTGCTATGCTGGCATACCATATTAAAGAGATTACCTTATATGGGGTGTCTAGAGCATGTAAAAATTATTTTCATTGATTCTAGCCAAAAACAAACTGTAGGTATTCGTAAAATTTCTTTGTAAGTCTAGACTGACAAATATTTATTTGTGTCTACCATATGTAAGTCAGACTACACCATCTGTTCTTGTACATCAAAACAAAAACCTAAGTAGACTTTGGAAACATGCTGAATTAAAGTCAGTGAGACTATGTTTTAGGTAGGTTTATAGGTAAGAATTAGGCTAGCTGCCCTTGGTGGTCATTTTAAACCTAGCCAGTTTCCCTTTTGATGCTTGAATTAACTGATCCCATTTGGTGTTAGACTGACCTTACATATTTAATGGTCATTAATAACTGGGATCATACCATAGATAATTTTGAGGGGACCCATGCACGAGATAAAGTATTTAGGAGCTGCTTCATTAACAGTACCAGAGCAATCTCTGTGTAAATTTTCTCTTACCATCCATAGATCCAAGATGTATTTAAATATGGACAGGTATGAGCTTTGCTTGAGATGAGAATGTTCCAGAGCAGTAGTATCCACTGAGGGATATACCTGTTCCTCCAAAATGTTCTCTTGAAGTTGCAGAAGAGGTTTGGGTCTCTGGACCAAGTATTTCTGATGCCATTTGATTTGCTGATATGTAGTAGGTCCATCAGTACTGGGATTGGGAGTGCCTTGTATGCTAGACACAGGTCACCTCTTAGCAGTCTGTACAATACTGAGTATAGTGACAGAGCTTTGAGGTGGTACACCTAGGATATATTGTTTAAACCTTATATCCTTTTAGAAAGGCATCTCTGTGAGCATCCCAGTTATTGTATGTGTCTGGATAGATACATGCCAAAGCAGGCATTATATTCAATGACTAGTCCAGTACGGGCTGAGTAAAAGGGGACAATAACATCTCCAGATCTAGATGCAATCCCTTTCTTTATAAGTTGCACAATATAGAAGGATTTTCTTATGACAGTGTACACATGTTGGTCAAAAGGTAGGTCACTCTCCACATAAGTGCCCAAATCCCCAAAAAATGAGTAATTTCTTAAGAGTATAATGTCAAGTTGATAGTTTACAGGGTAGATGACTTTCCAAATGATACGGTAATGCATTTTTTGGCATTTACTTTCAGTTCAGGATTCTATCATCAGTTATTTGTTTGGGACAAACCTTCCTGCAAGATGGTTGGGTCAGATGGGGATTCAGTGACTGCTCTAAGCTTGCATTATTCTGCAAACATATTCAGCAAGACCTCTTTGGTACTAGCTTTTATTTCAGATAAGTAGATGGCAAACTATAGGGGTCCCAGCACTAAACCCTGAGGGACTCCACTGGTGACTGGTCCCTTTATAGAGATAGCTTCCTTTATTTCGATCTCCTGCATCTGATCAGTGAACCAGTTGGTAATTCAATGGGTAATGTAGGGGATTATTCCCAGTTTATTTAACTTTTCTATTATGCCTGAGTGGGGGATTGTGTCAAAAGCTTTGGCCAGGTCTAGGCATGTTCTGTGTGCCACTTACCTTCATCCATTGCTTTGGTGACCTTTTCAAAAAAGGTCCAGTAAGCATGACCTGTCCATAATGAATCCAAACTGAGGCAGTTCCAGTGTTTGGCTGTTCCTTATGTTCCCACTGTTTAGTTCAATGATAAGTGTTTCCATGATTTTACATATAAGGCTGATCAGATATATGGATCTGCAATTGCCTTGGTCTATGGAAGGTCCTCCCTTATGCTGGAGAATAACTATAACTGTTGTCTATTTGCTTGGTACAAAACTCATATGGAGGCTGAGGATCAACAATGTTGCTGGGGGGGGGGGGGGGTGGCTAAATCTATGTTTCATTCTACAAAAGATGCATCCAAGGATATTAATAGTCAGGACCCACTGATGCAGAATTTTTAGCTTTTGATAGGATTTGTTCCTGTGTGATAGCTGAAGATGAGTCGGTTTCGGGTATATGTTGTGGGATAATGGTGGGGAGAGAGGGTGCTAAAGTTTGAGATTAATTTATCTGCCAGTGAGTTTGCTGTATCTTCACACTCAGTATAGGTAACATTGTTCTCAATCACCTTGGTGCACTGCTGTGTTGTGCTTTTAAGATAATAAACATAACTAAAAAAGGCCATGTGATTGTCTTTGGCTTGGGTGGCTATTTTAGCCTTAAACTTGTTTTTTCTGGATTATATTCAGGTCCTGAATTATTTGTTTATTTCAGTTATGAGGGCTCTGTCATTCTGGGAATTACTCTTCTTACGTTTTGATCAATATTGTCTTCCTTTCTATTGTAAAGCTTGTTGATATTATGGTTCCACCATGGGGGGGGGTGTTTCTGAGGTTTGTCCTGTACTTGTTCCTACATGGTACAGTTGCATCTATGCAGTTGCTTGCATGCTGGTATACTGAGCTGGTCTACATTTCCTCATATTCAGCAGAGTTAACTGAGTCTGGCAGGGATTTGAAGCTTGCTACTATATCACTTAGGAGCAGGCAGTTTGTCTTAGAAACATTTCTACAGGTACCTTGAGTGGAAGTGGTCTCTGGTTTCAATTTTATTTCAAAGGAGCTGGCTTTATAGTCAGACCTAACAAATGTGAAGATACACAAGGGTATTGTAAGCTGCCCCCATATTATTAAGGACAAGATCTGAGATGTTATTCCCCCTAGTTGGTACTCTTAATAAATGTTTCAGGGAATTTGTATTAACAAATTCCAGGAATCTCTGTGCTTATGCACTAGTGGTGGTGCAGGGTTCCTATTCTATAATTAGATAGTTTAGATCACCTAGGAAAATGGTATTGGATTTAATACTAATCGGTTCCAGTTCCTGTAGTTAGACATTGGGGCTTTCTTGGGTCATTGGGGGAGTTCTATAACTAGATAATGTATGGTATGGGACTCTCCTGTTGGTGATTTGGAGATGAAAAAGCTCTAGTGTATCACGTTGTTTTATCAGATGCAAGTTTATTCTGGATGAAGATTGAGACACCTCAGCCTTTTGTCCCCTCCTGTGCCTGTGCAGTAGCTGGTCTAAACTTGTGGAAGGTGTCATCGCCCTGCACAACTGGAGTGCTCTCCACTATTTTAAACCATGTCTCAGTCAGCACACCGACGTATGTCCTCCAGAGTAGGGAGGGCCTGTAGGGAGTGGAGTTTCCTATTTAGGTTCCTAGCATTGTTCAATAACACTTTCATATTTTCCTTTGCTTGCTTTGTTATGTTGGTAAGTTTATCAGGTTGGCATTGCTTAAAAAATGCACTATGGGTGTGAACAAAGACATTAAGGATGTAAACTGCTGTTTTTTTAACTGTTCTTGCTGATTTGTTACACTTTTTGTCTAATGTAGCATAAACTAGATTCAGACATGATTTATTTGGTTCTGTTTTTTAAATTGAGCACTTAACCAGGCTATCTTTTGTTGGAGAGCCCCCCCCCCCCCCGCACTCTTGTGGCAGGAAGGTGCAGTTAGAACTCATCTGATTAAAAGTTGCTGGCACAGTGCTCAGTTTTGAGCTTTTTTATTGGTTAAATTGTTTAATTCAATTTGCTCACTGTTGCTACACAAGCCCCATATTTGCACAGGTTTGCGCTTGTTTTAACACAGCTCCCCAGAGTTAGGCAACCAGCCACTGCTTTGCTCTATTCATCTGTTTACAACTAGCACACCTCTGTGCACCCTCATGCACTACAATGCACTGGGGGTAACCATTGGTGGTTACCCCCACTGCATGGTTGTGGGGGTAACCACTGGTGGTTATAGATGCAAAAATTTCAATAGATACATTTTCCCTTAGTAGTTGTCCATGATCAGGCCTAGATGTCCTTAAATTGCTCTTAGCTGCTCAGAGAGAACCCACTTATGCTTTTGCCCCTTAAACAGTCCGAAAACCACCAAACCTACAATAGTCTCACCATTTAGAGAACCCCCACTATGATACAACCTTTATAGAGCACCCCATTAGTATAGACCCTGTTTAGAGTACCCAGTCATACCACGCCCCTCCATTTTCTCTCCCCATTGTGAAAACAAGATTTAACCTAGCATTATGGATGGTCAGTTTCCCTCTATTTATTCTGCCAGCCTGATTGACATGGATACTCTGAGGCAGTGTAGGAACTGCCTCATGTACACTGACAACCCTCTACTCCTAAATCACCCAAGTACAATTTGTGAGAGATGCATCTACACTAAGAATGTGGAATCCTTGTTCTCTCACACACAGAACAGTAAAACTAAACAGGTTGTCAGCTCATATACTACTACATCTACGCAAACTATGTACTCAACATATAAATCATCATATGCAGAGGTACTCACCAGAAACCTACCTAATCTCCGGAGACCTTCCAAACATAAACATGCTGCACCTAATACAGCAACTGCAGCACTCAATACACATAAAAACACAAGCACCAGTGTCTCACCAAATAAGCCCGAGGCAAAGCACATCAGAACCAAATTTTTTTAGTCATAGATGACTCTGTCGATACACAGATATCCCACTCACCAGGCTGGACAAGGTGAAGGTTATGGTCAGTTGTCTATCGGGTGCCAGATCCATCAGATCACACATGAACTCAAGTCTCTTAACAACAAGTATCTTTATGACTCCATCATAATTCATGTTGATGTGAATGACTTGAGAAGTACCTCATTAGACTATATGAAGAGAGACATGATTAAGCTCTATGGATATGTGTCCCAGGCAGGTATGTCCCTCTCCTTTAGCAGCATTCTACCCTCACCTAGGATGATACCACAATATAAACAAAAAATAATTGACTTCAACAATTGGCTTAGTTTCTGGTGTCATTCTAAGGGGATCCAGTTCCTGTCAGCCTGGGATGACATGGTTGATAGACCACGCTGCTTTGCCAGAGATGGTTTTCATCTGTCATGACAAGGCTTTCAGTTACTGGCTAAGGCACATGCCTCCCCATAGTGCCTTTTTAGGCAAGGTCTCAAGAACAAAATTTCCGAAGTGAAAATATCACTCAGAAATAAGTTAGAAAAGGTAATGCTGATAAATGCTAGGAGTTTAAATCAGAAACTGCACTCTCTGGAAGCACTCCTCTCCCTAGAGGATGTTGACATCTGTACAGTCACACAAACATGGTTCAGGGCTGCAGAGAGTACCCCGGCCTTGCAAGGCTACATTGCTTTCCACACTTTCAGACCACAAGATGAATTTGTGAGAACCAAAGGAGGAGGAGTATTTATCTTCATCAAAGATAAATACACCTCTAGACTGGTTAGACAGGAAAATTCCATGGAGTTACTCCAAGTTCAACTAACTGTGGGGTAAGAACCCCACCTTCAAGTCATTGTTAGTTATAGACCCCCTTCAAAAAAACAAGCTACCCATGCTGTTTATTTAGACTGACTTGAGTCAATCAAATTACAACCAAACACTCTAGTCATTGGCAATTTTTAACTATCCTTCCTTTGAATGGTAAACTTATATGAGTATCAACATGCTTGCACAAACGATCCTGGACTTTGCTAACACTAATGTCCTGGAACAGATAATATGCAAACTCACAAGAGGCTCAAATATTCTCGACCTGGTCCTCACCAACATGGGTGACTGTTGCACCACCATAAGTATAGAACCCTCACTGGTCAAATCTGATCACAAATCAGTCACATCTGAAGTAGCTATAACAGCTGAAACCCTCTTAAGTGAAATCAGGCTAAAAAATTTCACCAAAGCTAATTATACCCTCCTAAGGGATGGCATAAATAATTTCCAAGCTCCTTTTTCCACAGATGCCAATGACAACTATACTAAAGTATACACAAATGCCCTGTGCAAACACTTATACAAATGTATTGACACAGCTATACCTGATAGGATCAAAGCAAGATCCTCAAGAAAAAACAAGCCTCCCAGGTGGACATCTACCATTAATAAGTTAAACAACAAGAGGAAGAAGTTGCTGTCTAAGAATAAAAGAGAGAGGTCCCAGCACTGGAAGAACACCCTCCTCTTATTGAATAAACCAATAATACAACTTCTAAAATCCTCTAAGGGAACTATAGTTAAGCATAACCATAAGGCATTCTTCAGCTATATCTGTAACCTAAAAGGTAGGACCCAGACATGTGCTGAACTAGCTATGGATGGCATCACACACACTGATCCTGTGAGAATAGCTAACCTATTAGCTGACATGTTTGGCAAAATTTTCACCACCTTGTTCCCTCCAGATTTTCCACAAAGCATTCCCACTACATTTACCCCACCTTGCATCTCCAAAGAGCAAGTCATTAATGCTTTTTTCCAAGGCCAAAACTACACCCTCTATGGGATCAGATGGCATCCTAGGTTGCGTTTTAAATGGTCTAAAACATGAATTAGCAACTCCATTAGGTACTCTCTTCAATGACAGCCTAAGTACTGGTTTTGACCCTACTGAAGGGAAAATAGTAACTATCCTCCCCCTTAATAAATGGGGTACAGCAACAGACCCTGGGAACTACAGACTCATAATCTTAACCAGGGCCATAGAACAAATCATCATGGCCCTTATAAACTAGGATATAGGTGATCTCTAAACCCTTCATCCAACACAGTTTGGTTTTGGCGAAGGCAGGTCATGCCAGTTAAACCTGGTGGACTTCATCCAAAACATCACCAGAGCTATAGACAAAGCAAATGTCTGCATACAGCCTACCTTGACTTAGCCAAGGCCTTAAACACATTCCCGCATCATTGATAAACTTGCCCAGTTGAATATCAACCTTTATGTCATCAGGTGCGTTACTAACTGGCTCGGCAACAGATCATACTGATCAAAGTTGGGGACTTTACCTCAACCAGCAGACCTGTCACCAGTGGGGTTCCAAAATGGTCAGTGCTGGGCCCCCTATTGTTTGGAACACACTTCTCAAAAGTTCAGGCCAAAACAGAAGGGCTGTGGATGACTAAGTTTACTAATGACTGCAAATTTGGTGCAATCATTGAATCCCCAGATGATGCCAATATACTTCAAGAGGGACTTACACAAACCAGTGATTGGTGCCAAAGCTATGAATTCAAACCCAATGCAAAAATAAAATGCATTATCATCCCTTTCAGTAAAAATGTTATCCCTGTAGACTATCATATAAGTAATAATACCCTAAGTAACAACTCAGTAGTGAGAGACTTGGGGAATGCAAGTTGACTGTAGTCTAAACTTTGACCACCATGTGTCTACTGTGGTAAGGAAGGCATTCTACGTCACACATCTCATTAGCAAAGGCATTGCCTCAAGAGCGAAAGAGGTCATAACACCCCTGTACTCGACCCTCATCAGGCCAATAATTGAGTACAATGCTCTCTTTGGTATGAACCTTACCAGGAACCTGCAACAACTTGAGAGACCTCAGGGATTTCTAACCAAGAAAATTCAGGGTCTCCAGCACATGTCATACATTGACAGACTGAAGTCACTTTCACTGTACTCAGTAGCATGCAGACTACTTACAGGAGACTTGTGCCTGGCATGCAAAGCAATCTTGGATCCAGACCTAATGAAAATACTGCACATCTGCAAGTCAAATGGGACAAGGGTCACCCACCCCAGGGACCTTAACCTGGCCTGTAACATAAATAGGACCTGCTGGAGAGACACATATGTCTCTCAGAGGTTGCCACTCCTCTGGAATAGGCTACCAGTTCACATCAAATAAAGCCCCTCTATGACCCTGTTTAAGTGTAGCCTGGATGACTGGATGAGAAACCATAAATTTCTGCCTGGTATTTCACCTATGACCCTCCTAGATAAGGGCAGTCATTGCTGACTAAGATCTTGAGTTTAGACAAGATCCTTTACATGGGGTTTCTCTAGTATTATATTGATTGGGTAAACAAGGTTAATCTTATAAAGACCTTTGGGCCACTAGCCCATTAACCACCTATGAATAATGTGTTTTGCAAATAATTGAAACGGGGGGGGGGGGGCAGATGCAGGCCATCCTTGGTGAAGCAGCAAAGTTTGTCAATCATATCCTCCCAGGCTGACAAATATTCAACCTGCTTCAGGTGACACCAAAAACTAAGCCAATTATTGAAGTCAATTAATTTTTGTTCAAATTGCAGCATTATCTTTGGAGAAGGTAGAACGATGCTCAATGCAAGGCACATATCTGACTGGGACACATACACTGAGATTCCATCATGTCACTATTTATATAGTAAAGGGAGGTACATCTCAAGTCATTGACACCCATTTGTACTATGACATAGTCATACTAGTGCTTGCTGTTCAAGGACTTGAGTGTGTGTGGAATCTGGTGAATCCTGGCACCGGTGATGCAACTAACCATCGCTGTTTCCTTGCACAGCCTAGTAAGAGGTACAGCTATATGTCTTACAATAGAGTCACCTATAACTAGAATGTTTGCTTGGATAGATGCCTGCCTTACAAGCTTAGTATCCAAGACTGTTGGACTCCTTGTACTAAGTGAGGTAGCAGACTTAACTTTGCTGAGTATAATTTGTGCCTTTGTTGCATTTTGGATGTCTGTGAGGTTTAAGCAAGTTAATCTTTAGAAACTCATTATATGATGAATTATGTGTATTGTGTTGACTTTAGAGAGGTGTGGTGTTTGGTGTACTGTTGATTATTTTGGTGTCTGAGTTTACTGTGTGTGAGATTTTTTCCTCCAAGGACATTATATATGTGCATCTCTCACACACTGTTGGAGTAATAGGTAATCATTATTTAGCATGAGACAGTTCTTGCACTGTCTCAAGATACCTATCTGAATCAGAAATGCATTCCATTCTCCCATCATTTGCTGAAGTTCTTGCTCAGAGTGTGCGTGTAATGCCACAACATCTGCATACAGCAGCTTTGTTACTCTATCCCCTCTGGCCTGTTTGCTAATATAGTCCATGACCATTATGAACAGCAGTAAGCTCAGAACTGAACCCTGATACACACCCACTCCCACTGGGAACTCCTCTCTGCATCCAAACACTGTTCATACTTGTGTCATTGGGTCTTTGTATATAGCTTGCACTGATTTTACCAGTGTTTCAGAACATTGAACCATCACAGAACTGCCTAAATCAGCTTTTTTGGTACCTCATATGCTTTTTCCGAGTCTACGAATGTCAATTTGGACTTTCTCCTAATTTTCACTTGCCCTAGACTAGATAAATTTTAAAAAGTCTGTTTTTTAGCAGAAAAGTATCATTAGTTAAAACAAGAATATAGCAGCATTTAAAAAAGTCTGATTTAAATGTCAAAAAAGGGGAAAAGAAGTCACAGCCAAATCCAAAAAGACATTTGGATTCTGTCAGCGAGGGGCTTCAACATGTCAAGCAAACAAGAAATGTCCAGCAAGCAAGATGAGGGAAAAGAAGTCATCCTTACATATTTTTTAAAAGTGTGGAAAACAAATTAGATTAGATTACATTACAGATAATGAAAAAGAAATTTACAAAGTAATGGAAATTGTTAATAAACATTCAGACTTGCTTTAGTCTTTGATACCAGGGAATAAGGAGTGAGTTAAAAAGTAGAATAGATGTTGTAGAGGTGAAAATATTCTACCTGGGAGCCTCATTAATTGATCAAAAAGACAAGATATGTTAAAATAATGTGAGAATTAGCAGTATCCCAGAGAACGTAGAAGGAAAATACCATAGGGGTTATATTAGGCAGCAGTTATCATTATGGGCACATTTCTCGAAGGCAGAGATATTCACTGAGAGAGCACACAAAACTACATGGCTTTCAGAATGAACTGGCCTTAAGAATCCAAAATCAATTCTGTAATACTTTGCCACTTTTGAATTAAAAGAAAATATTTTTTCTCAGTTGTGGAAACCATGAGTTATACTAAGTTATGGAGTGGTGAGAGTTTATGCTGACCACGACTGTTCATCCCCTACAAGAAAAAGAAGAGTGGCATTTATTCCTGCACAATGGTTGTGCAAAATAGAAGGGTATCACTATAAACTAGTTTACCTTACCACTTTAAAAACAAATTCCTGGAGGGGAAATGTCCTTTCCAGCACTACAGCATGCAGTGGAGGCACCGATGGGTGTGTGGGGGAAGACTCCTGTGGAAACTTCAAATGGTGAGGCAGACACAACCACATGAGGAAGAGCAGCATGTTCTGAACTGTACAGAAACTAAAGGGTTAAAAGGACCCACAGACAAACCAATCAACAAAAACTGCAAGAAAGACTCAGCCAAGTAAGAGTCTTCACTGTGTAATACTTTAAACCTGCAGTAGTGGCGCCCCATAGGAAATGATCCCTTAAGGACATATCAGTGTTCCAACTATATAACTTCTGAATGCCCATGATTTTTTACTTTGTAAGTCTTTACGGATTCATTCTGGCCCATAAAGCCAAATCCTACTTGCTGTACACATGCCATTCTTCAGCCTTTGACACTTACTCTGCATTGAAAAGGTAAAAACAGGCCTGTGTACCCACTATCCCCAATAAAATGCATTACTTAGATAACATTTCCTTAAGGACGTATTTTATATTGCACTTCTTTCATGTTCGCCATCATTTTTGCCATTTTTCATACTTCGTTTCCTTTTTTTCATATCATGCTGCCAGAATTGTAATTTCCTTATTAAAATAAATTTCCCAGCCTTAAGTCTTTCTTCTCGTCTCAGTCTTTCTTCTGCTATAGCCATTGTATATTTAAAAAACAAATGTGTTTTACTATTGCCGTGTTGTCTTTGGTGCAGATTAATAAAGCTGGCATTTTAGTAGCATCCTTCATTTCTCATCTCCATAGCTCCACATTTTTATGTTACAAATAGTAGGGTATATTTCTTAGTTGTGTTCTTGTGTCTTTCGGCTTATCCCAGTTAGGGGTCTCCACCGGTCCGCTAATGTTTGGTAGTGGATTTTTATGTGCTGAGTTACCAGCCCTGACGCACAGCCTTCAACGAAGGTACGCCCACTCACGCATGTCTCCATGCAGATGACGCTCTAGCTGAGAATCGAACTGGGCAGCGTCTTGCTGTGAGGCGACAAAGCTGCTGCAGCACCACTACCGCGGGTTTTTAGTATGGTATATTTCTTAGTGTAAATAAAAATTCACCCACTGTACTGATACCATTATATCCACAAACTACTGTATCACTGAACACACTTTACCTTCCTATCCCACTTCCCACTTTCTGTTCCTCCATATATCCCTTGCCATGCCTCATACCTTCATCTCAGACTTTATAGTAGCCTTGGGGCCAAGTGCTACAAAACTTGGTCAATATACATATCAGGTGTAAATATGTCCTAGCTAATCTGATTTCATTAATATGTGAAGTTTTTTTAGTAGCTGGTGTTGTAGTATTGATAATGATGAGTTTGATCTAAATATTGCCATATAATCAGCATATGTTATAAGTGGTAGTTATGGTATATCATTGAGATATCTGTTAATAAAGATGGAGAACAGAAGGGGCAGATACAAAATCTTAATGGAAAACTTTAGGTAAGGGGAAGCATAGGAAATGGATGAGTCAATCTTAAAACTGAAAAATCTGTTACAGAGAAAGTCCTGAATCCAAATAGCATATGACTAATACCAAAGCCTAACATATAGTTTATAAGGAGTAAATGGTCTGCCACATTAAAGACTTTGATTAAGTCTATAAAAACTGTGACAGATTATAGAAAGAAACTCTGAGATGGTAAGTTGGCCTAATTTGTGCACGATGGTGTTAGAATGGATAATATTGGGGGAGTAGTACTGCCTGTCAGTAGGTTGACTTTGTTCCAAAACTGTTTGGGTTTACTTAAAAGTTATTGTTATTTAGACTTAAAGAGTTTTTCTTTATGTGTTGGTTTGGGTTATTTGGACAGGTCATGTAGTACAGTGAACCTGTTTCAAGTGTATGGGTGTGGAATTTGCTTCCATTTGGACCAGGATTTCTCTCTAAGGGTAAGGAGGGATTTCAGTTCTTTTGCAAACTACAGTCTTTGTTGGCTTGGTACAGTCTTGATGCTATGTGAAAAATTGTCTTAAAATTCTAAGAAGATGTTGTCAAGGGATTCACCAGCCCATCTGGGTATTGAGTGGTAAGAAAGGAGACCAATTATGGATGGCTTGGTGTCCTTTAAAACTGCTGATGTTCTGTGAAGGTTGTGGCCTGGAGGTAGTTAATGTTGGAATCCTCTTTATTCTTAAGTTAATATTTTTGAAAGCACAGTGGTCACTGTTGGAGGAAGGAGGGATGACAATGGGCAATATTTTAGTGGGACTGTTAGTAATTAGATAATCAAGAGTAAACAATGACCAGATTTCAAGCTGTGTTGTTTGAGGTCTTGTGTAAGTTGAGAGCGACTAAGATCTACTATGATTCAATAATGTTGTTTAATAGTAGGCCTAGGAAGTTAAGCTTAAAGTAACCAAAATAATTAGATTTTTGTGACTTAAGATTCCTGAAATAATTTTATGTTTGAGTGATCTAAACTTAGGAGAACAAGATGGAGGTGGAAGACAAGATACTGCTAGGAAGATTGGGTTATTATTTGTTCAGGAATCATGATTATAAGCCATGTATGGTCCAAATCCATGTCTGTATTTGATTGGTTGATTGGTTTTATATTAACTTGGGATTTAAATAGAAGTAGTGTTCCTCTTTCTGCTGTGTTGCAAGGTGTTATGTCAAATATATACTTGTAGTTTTGGAAAAAGTGATAGATATTGGGATTATCATTTCTGAGCCAAGATTCTGTCATATTGATATGGTCTGGAAAGGGGGAGGTTAGGAAAGTACTAAGCTGGTGTAATTTATTCATAATACTGCCTCTATTGAGTAAACAGCAGGATAAGGGGTTGGAGCAAGAATTACTAGAAAGGATAGCTTGTGCCAATGGAGTCAGGTTGGGCTCAATATTAGTTTTTAATAAAAGAGGAATATAGTTGGAATACATTTAAACAAATACTTTGGCAAATTGATGAGTTTGTTAGACATTGCAGCTGTCTTTTCTGCAAAACAGAGAGTAGCTATTGAAGGGTAATAATCCTATATGTTGGGGGAGGGCATGCCTGGGTGAGGAGGTTGAAAGATCCAGGGTATGGAGAACTGATTGGTTAGTGATGGGGTAAGATCAGTTTGTTTCTGGAGGGTAAGGAGGGTAAGAGGGAGACCATGGATATGTGATGAAGAAGAACTGTTTGTGGGAGCTGGCAGAGGATAGAGTAGGAGGTTGAAGATAGAAAGGAGTCATGGGATAAGCATTGTATGAGTGGGTAGGAATACTGTACATACTATATATGTTTTGTGATGTGTACATTTGTGAGATTTAAAAATGATGACTATGAGGGGAAAACCTTTAAAGAATAATATGTTCATACTCATTACTAATTATTCATTACTACTAAAGTTATTAATTATTTTCCATTAAAATAATCATAGACTGATTACTGAGTGTATCCCTCTACAAGTAATTAGTTCCCCTTACTAATTACTATTTAAAAGAAGCATACTCAGCAATGGTTGTTGTAGGGACAACCAGGAATCTGAAATGCAGCTTTTGGAAATCAAAATTCCAAATCCTGTAACTCTGATTGTTGTCTTTACCAAATTTGTGTAAAGTTCAAGTACGTACAAAAAAAGTCTACATCCTGTTAGGGTTGTCATACAGGAAGTTATACCTACCCCACACCCTCCAAGGTGGAGACATTCTAACTCCAAGGTCTCCACTGCTTTGGGATGTTGGGGACATGACTCACAGTTAAGCCACTGTCACCTCAAATACATATACTTTTGCATTGTCATGTGAGAGTATATGAATGCAAAACAATCACCCCTTGAAGATCCATTCAGATATACTCGTCATGAATCTGGACTCATATAAGCACTGATTAATTACCCATGATACATCAGTTAAATGAGTCCAACCATACACACATGAAACATGAGGAAGCAGTTGAAGCTAACAGAAATGTCATTTTGTTTCAGAAAAGTGTCAGATGTGCAAAGGAGAATATTCTTTAGAAAGCTATAAACTGCTGGTGAACTGTCATGTCACACAGAAGGGATAAAAGAATCAGAAAAAACTCAAACTCTCAAAAGGCATTGAGAAGTGCAGAAGGTGCAGAATTTCAGCGAATGATGGGGAGAGGAGGTTGGGCAAACAGAGGTAAAAAAGAGCTATAGAACTGCAATAAGTAGCTCTCCAACAAAGAATTAATTGTTTCATCTCTAATTAAACTGCCATTGGATAAATACCCTGACATCAGTGTAAAAAGCAAGAGTAAGAAGTAGAATACCGACTGACCGCACACCCAGGAACAGTAGGCCCCAAACAATAAAATAAAGCAAACTGACCAGCAGTTTTACTAAAACTGGGTAACTGCAGACAACCTAATTCACAGAAGCAATGTGGTAAACAAATGTTATGTTGTAAGTAAAAAAATAGGTTTGCTGTAGCCATTACCAAGGAATGCACAACATTATATGTGGATGAAGGGGTCTTCAATTTTTAATGTATTCAAGTACATCTTGCAGATGTATCAATACCTTTATCCCTGGCTATTTATTAGAAACCTTACGCTGACCCCATTATAATGGTTCTGATCTCCCCAAATAAAGGGTTTCATTGTCAGGCAAGGAATGTTTGGTCTTCTGCTCTTTTTTGTGTTCCGGGCACGGATGGAAGGACATGTTCCTGTGTTCTATGTTCCCTGCCCAGATGATAAATTCTGATGATGTATATGAGCTACCCTTTCCCTAAATAATCGGTTTACTTATTTGTATATGATAACCAGGGAAATTTGACTTGTACTGGTACTTTTTAATGGACACATGTAAAAAAGTTCCAAAAATGAAATCTGAGTGTTACACAGACTTGCTGATATGCATACATTGAACAATTTTACAGAAATTGCAGAATGGAACACATATGGAACACACAACTCAGATACTATTGATCATGAAATAATGCACATTCACAACTGTTGAGTTAAGGATGGTGTATATCCTAATATAAGAGTGTTTACTGTTGTCTTCAATGTAGTGCGATCTCAGAGTTGGTATATTTAATTTGCAGGGGGTGTGGGGGGGTGCAGGGGTGCCCAGCCCCCCTGTAATAACCTAGGTCAGTTTACTTTATGGTCACAGAATGCTGGGCAGTGGGTGTTATGTAGGTTAACTGTGTATAATTGCCATACACAGTCAGTGGCCATTTTCAGTCATGCAAGTTTCGTTATTTTAAGTTTTCGTTGTTATGCAGTTTTGTAGATCTGGTCTTGATCATATCAGATTCAAACATATGAGTTTTTGATTATTTCAAGTAAACCCAAAGGACGATACAGTGCTGCACTGAGGCCATCTACAAGTAATATGGGGGTGCCATAATCAGGTAATGTGCACCTCCAGTTATTAGCAGGGATCATGATTTTTCAATTTCATGAAAAAATACCAGTAAATCCCAAAGTTGGAGTTTCAGAAAACTGGAAAAACATAGGATTTTTTTTAAATTTGTCATTTCCAGCTAAAGTATTTATTCACCACAACTTATATTTATTCTCATATTTACTACTTATAATTTGTCAGCTTACCTTACTAAATGTTCTGTACACAGAATCAGTTTTAATTTTGGGCACACACACATGCACTAGAAAATTATAATGAAATCACAATAAAGACTGGAAATTACACGTAAGAATCATGGATAAAACTCTTAGATTTCATCTAATGAAAACAAAATATCAGTTTTTTGAGAACCATAAAGAAAGTTTCACTGGTCATTTGCAGTTTGAGTATTACAACACCTCTTGAAACCATACCTGGATAGGACTTGTTGAGTTGTATTAGGAGACTGCTCCATAACTTAGAGAAGGAAGAATCTCCATAGTGATTATGGGCAAATAAAGACTGTGTTTGGAGCATGCTTGCTGATCTGAGATTTTAGGAAGGAATATTTCATGCTGTGAGAGACTGTAAGGTAGTAACAAAACGAGGTCCTTGTCAGCAGAAACCACTCAGTAAAGAAATTCCTTAACGCGTTTTATTTATAACAACAACAAAGCGTTTTCGCCACAGCAATCCGTGGCTTCATCAGAGGGATAAATATCTAAAAACAGTACACTCCATTTATATCAGGAAATTCAGGAAGTGACATCTTCCAATTTCCTGAACTCAACAACCATTTTTTAAAAATGAATATAATATACAATACAATGTACTACAAAAGGTAACCTCAGTTAATACAACAACCTAAATATAACACTTAATATAAAAATCAATATAAAATAAAAAGTATAAGTTTAAACATTACATATAAATATAAATAAAAATTAAATAGTTTAATACTGTAACTTTTTATTTATTAATTTTTCACGGGACCAGCTACCCTAATAAACATGCCCATAAGTATATATGCATTGTTATGTGTGTACCTACAGTTGCTACATTCAACTTTTATTGGCACACTAAAGGACTTCATGTCTTGTACTTCTAAAAAACATCATGTCTTATATTTCTAAAAAAATATATGAACCAAAGTTTTAAAAAGGAAGGAACCCATTTATTCATTATTTTACTACAAGTGGCACATGTTTTAACTATGATGTTTCCACATATTCTTATAACTAAAATAAAAGGATTCTTCACTACCCTGTTTACATAAAGGTAAAAATGAAATTAAAAACCAAAATTTCTAATAGTCTACCTAAAATAACTTTTTAATTTCAGTACAGGAGCAATATTGCAGTTGCTGTTCAACCCAGGATGCCTAAACGCATCAAGGCGTAACTGCCATTCTAGTTCCCGGTTTTCCAGAATTAATGAAAAAGGGCCTCCCCTAATCTTTAATGGTACTTGGTCAATGGCCATAAATTGGAAGCTATGACCAGGGTTTAAACCTATGTGCTTTGCCAGTGCATTGTCACCCTTATCGTTCTTAATAGCATACATGTGTTCATACATTCGGTCTCGGACCCGACGGTCCGTTTTACCGATGTAGAACGCTTGGCAACAGTTACACATGGCGATGTAAATAATAGATTTACTCTCACAGTTTAAAGTAAAACGGATATGATACTTCTTTTCCCTGACCATAAATGTTTCACCAATTCTGACCATATTGCAGAATTTGCAAAAGCCACATTTGAACATACCTCTCTTTTTATGAAATGTATTTTGAGGTACGTCCCTTTGTAACAATTCCTTAAGGTTGTTTGATCTCTTAAATATAAATCTAGGTTTACTACCTAATTTTTCAACCAATAGAGAATTTGAAGATATAAGATGCCAATTCTTACGAATTACAGCCAGAATCCCTTTAGAATTTTTACTAAAGGTAGTGATGAAGCTCAAAGAAAAATCATATTCTTCACCTAAAGATACACCTGTGACTATCTCACCCATATTCAGATCAGTCTCAACCGATACTACGTTAATAGTGGGGTCAACGTGTGTAGGATTTTTTTGATGTAATAAAGGTTTATAAAAACCATTAGTCCTTTTAAAAGTGACCTCTCCAATCAAGTCTGATAGCATTTGGTCAGGGTACCCTCGGTTAGTAAACATTTCTCTCAATAGTCCACATTCTTTATTAAAATCAACCATAGTACTGCACATTCTTCCTGCCCTCACCAGTTGTCCCTTTACAATGGACCTTTTCTGTTGGTATGGATGGAAACTGGAGAAGTGCAGGAATGAGTTGCAGTATGTAGGTTTTCTGTACACAGTTGACGTGAGTCCTTGACTTACAAGGTCCTTTTCTAACTTCACGTCAAGGTAGTCAATTTCACTGGTTGAAAATTTGAGTGTGAATTTTAAAAATTCAGTTGTTGAATTTATGGTTTCCACGAAACCTGCAGCTTCTAATTCCGAGCCCCTGAACAAAATAAAAATGTCGTCCAGGAACCGGGTATAGTACATGACAGGTTCCATTAAACCTGAGATCTTCCTTAAAATGTTAGCCTCCCAATATCCCATAACGTAATTTGCCACTCCAGCCCCACATGGGGAGCCCATCGCTACACCACGTTTTTGAAGGAAAAAATCACCATTAAAGGTGAAATAGTTGGAGGTCAGGACAATGTCCAATAATTCTGTGACCAAGTCCACTTCCAACCTAGAGGCCCCAAATACCTGGAGCATAGACCCTATCCACTCCACCGCTTCTTGGTGCGGTATGGAAGTGTATAGGTCTACCACATCAATGGTTAAAAAATTGTTGTCACCGTTATATGGAATACCATTGATGTTATCGAGGAACGACCACGAATCTTTACATATACTGGTAATCCCCTTCATGTATTTATCCAGAATGTTTGTTATAAGTTTAGAACAGGGATATGTAATGGAGGACCTACTGTCAATCAGCGCTCTCATAGGGGGATTATCAATACTCTTGTGAATCTTAGGGATTCCGAACATGGTAGGTATCTTTGGACAGTTTATGTCAATATAGTTGTACAAGTTCATGTCAATTTTTCCTGCCAGGAACAGGTCCCTAAAATAACCCCTAATTCTCTGAATGTTACCATTAACCTCACTCTTAGATGATTTAATGTACGCATTAGTGTACAACACCGCGGTCATCTTCTCATTATATGTTAAGTTGTCAAATAATACCAGCCCACCTCCTTTGTCAGGTTTTAGTAAACGTATGGGTAACCGACATATCTCGTCCAATAACAACAGTTGTTCCTTGGAAATGTTTGAATTTCTTATGCCTGCCCTGTCATTACCATTGGTAGCGAGGAATCTGAAATCCATTTCACAAATATTCTCAAACAATTGTAATATGGTGTGTAGTGGGGGATTAAACACACTAGCCAATTTCATGGTAGGTAAAACATCACCACTACTTCCAATGTTTAAGTTTTCAGTGTCATTCTGTTGATTAAACAGTATTGATAATCCCCCTATGAGAGCACTGATTGACGGTAGGTCCTCCATTACATATCCCTGTTCTAAACTTATAACAAACATTCTGGATAAATACATGAAGGGGATTACCAGTATATGTAAAGATTCGTGGTCGTTCCTCGATAACATCAATGGTATTCCATATAACGGTGACAACAATTTTTTAACCATTGATGTGGTAGACCTATACACTTCCATACCGCACCAAGAAGCGGTGGAGTGGATAGGGTCTATGCTCCAGGTATTTGGGGCCTCTAGGTTGGAAGTGGACTTGGTCACAGAATTATTGGACATTGTCCTGACCTCCAACTATTTCACCTTTAATGGTGATTTTTTCCTTCAAAAACGTGGTGTAGCGATGGGCTCCCCATGTGGGGCTGGAGTGGCAAATTACGTTATGGGATATTGGGAGGCTAACATTTTAAGGAAGATCTCAGGTTTAATGGAACCTGTCATGTACTATACCCGGTTCCTGGACGACATTTTTATTTTGTTCAGGGGCTCGGAATTAGAAGCTGCAGGTTTCGTGGAAACCATAAATTCAACAACTGAATTTTTAAAATTCACACTCAAATTTTCAACCAGTGAAATTGACTACCTTGACGTGAAGTTAGAAAAGGACCTTGTAAGTCAAGGACTCACGTCAACTGTGTACAGAAAACCTACATACTGCAACTCATTCCTGCACTTCTCCAGTTTCCATCCATACCAACAGAAAAGGTCCATTGTAAAGGGACAACTGGTGAGGGCAGGAAGAATGTGCAGTACTATGGTTGATTTTAATAGAGAATGTGGACTATTGAGAGAAATGTTTACTAACCGAGGGTACCCTGACCAAATGCTATCAGACTTGATTGGAGAGGTCACTTTTAAAAGGAGTAATGGTTTTTATAAACCTTTATTACATCAAAAAAATCCTACACACGTTGACCCCACTATTAACATAGTATCGGTTGAGACTGATCTGAATATGGGTGAGATAGTCACAGGTGTATCTTTAGGTGAAGAATATGATTTTTCTTTGAGCTTCATCACTACCTTTAGTAAAAATTCTAAAGGGATTCTGGCTGTAATTCGTAAGAATTGGCATCTTATATCTTCAAATTCTCTATTGGTTGAAAAATTAGGTAGTAAACCTAGATTTACATTTAAGAGATCAAACAACCTTAAGGAATTGTTACAAAGGGACGTACCTCAAAATACATTTCATAAAAAGAGAGGTATGTTCAAATGTGGCTTTTGTAAATTCTGCAATATGGTCAGAATTGGTGAAACATTTATGGTCAGGGAAAAGAAGTATCATATCCGTTTTACTTTAAACTGTGAGAGTAAATCCATTATTTACATCGCCATGTGTAACTGTTGCCGTTCTACATCGTAAACGGACCGTCGGGTCCGAGACCGAATGTATGAACACATGTATGCTATTAAGAACGATAAGGGTGACAATGCACTGGCAAAGCACATAGGTTTAAACCCTGGTCATAGCTTCCAATTTATGGCCATTGACCAAGTACCATTAAAGATTAGGGGAGGCCCTTTTTCATTAATTCTGGAAAACCAGGAACTAGAATGGCAGTTACTTTGATGCTTAGGCATCCTGGGTTGAACAGCAACTGCAATATAGCTCCTGTACTGAAATTAAAAGTTATTTTAGGTAGACTATTAGAAATTTTGGTTTTTAATTTCATTTTTACCTTTATGTAAACAGGGTAGTGAAGAATCCTTTTATTTTAGTTATAAGAATATGTGGAAACATCATAGTTAAAACATGTGCCACTTGTAGTAAAATAATGAATAAATGGGTTCCTTCCTTTTTAAAACTTTGGTTCATATATTTTTTTAGAAATATAAGACATGATGTTTTTTAGAAGTACAAGACATGAAGTCCTTTAGTGTGCCAATAAAAGTTGAATGTAGCAACTGTAGGTACACACATAACAATGCATATATACTTATGGGCATGTTTATTAGGGTAGCTGGTCCTGTGAAAAATTAATAAATAAAAAGTTACAGTATTAAACTATTTAATTTTTATTTATATTTATATGTAATGTTTAAACTTATACTTTTTATTTTATATTGATTTTTATATTAAGTGTTATATTTAGGTTGTTGTATTAACTGAGGTTACCTTTTGTAGTACATTGTATTGTATATTATATTCATTTTTAAAAAATGGTTGTTGAGTTCAGGAAATTGGAAGATGTCACTTCCTGAATTTCCTGATATAAATGGAGTGTACTGTTTTTAGATATTTATCCCTCTGATGAAGCCACGGATTGCTGTGGCGAAAACGCTTTGTTGTTATTATAAATAAAACGCGTTAAGGAATTTCTTTACTGAGTGGTTTCTGCTGACAAGGACCTCGTTTTGTTACTATCTGTTTTTTTTACTTTTCTTTGGTTAGAGACTGTAAGGTAATATGAGATGCTGTGGACAACGAGAGCTTCCAGCTACAAACCCAGTAAATCTCTCAGATTCAGTTATCCAATGTTTTACTCTGAGAAGCAGTCTTGTAGCTGGGGTCTGATGTTACAGAGAGTGGGGGAATGCATTATATGGTAGCACTGTTGATATTTTGTTTGAGTCTGAAAGGGGCATCGGAGGATATTGTGACATTAATAAAGAGTGACAAGAGGAGTGGTCCAAAACACAAGCTTTGAGGAAGTTCTAGCTGAACTACAAGAGGCAGAGAGAGGGTATTATCCAACTTTAAAGATTTTCTACCTGCTAGATTATTGAAGAACCAGTTGATTGGATGAGGTGAGATGACATAGCAAAATGTTGTAGGAAAAGTCATGGTTAATTACGTTGAAGACTTTAAGAAGATTCAGAAAGATGACAATGGTAAAGTGACCTTGGCTAAACTTGCTGCTTAGGTAAACTGTGAAGTACAGAAGTGTAGTATTCATCTTGTGTCTGGGTCTGAAGCCCTGAGAATTGAACAGGATATTGTGTTCTATCAGATATCACAGGAGTTTCCTATGAATATATAATAGCATTTTGGTAACAACAGTAGGAGTACTATGGAGTAAAAATTGCCAGTTAGGTAAAATAGGCACTTTTATTAAAAAGGTAAATAATGTCCCTTTCCCAAAGCTGAAGAACATTGGAAATCTGAATGTAGTGATTGATAAAGATGGCAGTAATGTACACAGTGATGCTGCAAGCTTTAGAAATTCTACTAGCTAAAATTCAGGAAGGACTGATTTTATAAGTACTTTCCAGGCACTAGCAGAGTATTGGGAAAAATAGAGAGGATTTTCAATACTTGGAGTGCACATACCTCTGTTTCATAGCCCACTCAGTGTCAGCAGCTTTAAGGAGGCAGGATTTGAAATGAATTGTCACTTTCTTGGAGAAAGTGTCAGACAATATACCAGGATGAGATAATTTGGTAGGATTAAGCAACTTAATAATGCCCTGATAAAAGTGCCTTAGACTGTCACGGTGTACCACGTGCTGGTACTGGACCCATCTTAGGTTCTTTATATTAACTGAGGGTTCTTTAAAGTGCATGATGTGCTGCGGACTTGTAATGATGGCACTCACCAGAGTCAGTCTCAGTACTGCCTCATTGACATCCTGATCTCTGAAGTAACCAATGGCAGATGGCAGAGTCTTTGCTTTGATTTTCCTTTGTCTAAGTGGGTCAGGCCACTGAGAGCTGAAATGAATATGTGTCCTAACAGTTATTCAGTGTATTTGAGGTGAAGATATTGTACTTCAAACCATATAAATTACTTGAGGACAGAGACAAAGTCAGAAGGATTCAGCTTTTAGGTGTCCACAGAGAAGGTATAGAGATGGTCTTTATGGATTCTAGAAAGCATCCTGCTTACATAAACTGGAAAGGGCTCACTAGAGAAGTCTGATATCCCACTAGAGATGGGAATGTTGGCCAGAAAAGATAATTCAGTGCAGTGTGCAGTCTGTGTTAGAGACTTTATTCTGGTAGTTGGAGTAATGAGCAGCAGAACGCCATAAAAGTGAGGAAGGGGACAGGAGAAGGATTCAGCTGTGTATTACCAGTGTATGTTGAATTCTCTCATGACAACTGATTTGGCCTTAGTGTGAGCAGGCAGCCTGGAGCATGTGTCTTCAACAGTACCTCTGCAGGAATCAGTTTACAATAGATGCAACTTATTACTAGGGTTGTTGTAGAGTGCATTTTAATAGAGATGGAGTCCTAATAGGTAGTAAAAGGAAGCTGAACAGTGCTATCATCCATCCACCACATTTGTGATTTCTGTCATAGCTATATAGATTATATCCGGTGAGAGACTCTTAGAGTGTGTTTTATGTGGCTTAAGCCATATTTCAGTAATGGAAAAATGTCTGGATTAAAATAACATACCCATCATCTATGAAACAAGCTTATTGAATTCCAAACACTGCAAGTATTTATGTAATAAAGACTTAGATCACAAGGGGCCTTCAAACAGGGTCACCAGAGGTCAATGAGAATTTGTAGTATTCAGATAAGCAGGGTCCAGATATAGTTGAACATTACTAAGTCTCCAAATGCCTTCAAAGACACAGGCATTCTTACACAGCAGAAACAATTGGGGTCCGAATGGAGAGATGATAATTCAGCAAGCAAAGGAGAGTAGTATTGCTGAAATTGAAATCATCTTCAATTCTTGGTGAGTACCTTCATGAGGTGGACCCTATCTATCACAAAATCTCACCAAGATGACACTGATATATAGACTGTATTTTATACACCATATATCATGGACAGAAGTAGGTCAAAAATTCAAAAAGATAGCTGGGTGCACAAGACCCAGGATAAAAAATTGCCCAGTCGTGGTAGGCACATTGGCGCCAGGACTGGAAAAAATGACAGTGTAGAATCCTCAAAACTACAGAAACATTCCTACAATGGGGCCAGGCCCATGGGGAGGATGCCCCACCCCCCTTGTTGTAGAAGGAAGCAGCAGTCCACAAAAAACACAAAAACTGATAGGCAAAAGAAGAGCCATAAAGACGATAGTGGACTATTGAGGACAATAAAGAAATTATGTACTGTTACTATTATGCAAAAAGCCCAGAATTTCCATACACATGATATACAAAAAAGATTAAGAGAGAAATTAGAGGAAAGAAAAATACTTCCACAAGAGAAACTGTCGGAAGCTTCATATAAAAATTTGTGTTCATTAATACAACAGATTTGTGAAAAACATTATATAAACCAAGAAACTTTGATCTGTTTGAAAGAAGAGGCATCTGAGGAAGTGCAAAAATATAAACAACAAAACCTGGAGAATTTTTGAAACGTATAAAAAAGAAATATGGATATGGGAAAGAAAGAGAGATTTGATATGGTGCAACATCTATGCAAAGCTGAAGGCCAAATTAATCAAAAGAAAAAAGGCAGCCCCAAAGATATTTGAAGAGAAATACAGGCAAAGGCATCCGGATATGGAAAATTTCACAATAAAAAAATATCACAAAGAAGGAATGTAGAAAAGAAGATTAATAAAGTAGAAGTTAAAAAAAATAGAAGTTGAAGTTATGGAATGTCTGCGAATTGAAGGATTTGGTTAGGTCTAACACAAAGTACATCACAGCATGATGAAACGAGTCCCCAAAGTAAGGCGAATCATGGAAGATCAGGAGACATCTGAAGAAGAAATATGGACATGGGAAAGAAAAAGAGATTTAATATGGTGTAATATTTCTGAAAAGGGAAAGCAAAACTAATGAATACAAAAAGAGCAGCACTGAAGATATTTGAAGGGAAATATAGGCAAAGGAATCTGGACATGGAAAACTTTGCAATACAAAAAATAAGAAGAGAAAGAGGAAAAGTCAAAAAGAAGATTAGTAATGGAGAAGTTAAAGAAATAGAAAGTGAGGTTATGGAGTACCTGCAAAGTGAAGGATTCAGTGTAGAAAATCTAACTCAGAAAACACAACAGCAGGATGCAGTAATGAACATCCAAATTAAGGAGAAACCAGTGGAATGGGAAGCAACAGGTCAGCTACCATATGAAGATATTTTGGAGGCTTTCAAAGGAAACCAGCATAAACATTCACTTGAAGCTGAACAGCAAGAGAAGGAACAGGAAATGGTGGCAACTCTGATGCAGTCAATGTTGAGGAGTGATAGGCCAGTGAGTTCCCATATGATAGAGCAACAGATGACACAGGATGAAATTGAAGAGAATGTGCCACAGGAAGATGCTGTAATACTGTCTATAGAATGCCTGCAGGAAATGGAGAACAAAAATGTGCCCTCAGCTTAGAAGAAGATGAGCTAAGAGAAGAGTTGCTTGATTTAATACAGATAGATAGACACATTTTGATCAATGAAAGAGATAGACTGCAAAAGGTCAATAAAGCCCAAAAAGTTAGACATTTGATAAAACAAATGAACACAGTAATTAGGACTGTCGATAGAGATCCATGCAATATAACAGAAGTAAACAGCATATATTACTGTGCAGTTAAATTAATGTTGTTGTTTTTCTTTTGGCTTTTCCTGGTTAGGGGTCGCCACAGCGGAACTCCAGTCATTGTGCAGCCAAATTAATAATAGATAAAATTCTACCACAAGAACATAGGGTAGTAAGGGAAAGGAAGGGGAGAAATCAAATACCATCATAGAAGTATTGAATAGAAAAAAACTATAAAGCAATTAAGACAAGAAGTGCCACTGTTAGAAGAGTATAGGAGAGGGAATAGATTGACCAAAAATACTCAGAAAGCTAGACATGATAAAAGCAATGCGTAATATTATAATTTATCAGGTTTTATCATGCACTATCACAAATAATAAACTAAACATATCAGAACAGGCAGAAAAACCTAGAAGATACACAGATAAATATAAAGTACAAAATAAGAAATGTATTGATGATCCAAAAAGTTTTATAGAGAATTTGGAAACAAGGTAAAAGGAATTGATAGACCAACAAAAAAAAAAAAGAAGAAGAAGAAATAGATACATTTTGGAGAAGTATTTATGAAGATCCTGTGGAACATAGCAAAGATGCTAAACAGAGAGAAGAAGTAAAAGAAAGAATAAAAAGTCTAAAGGTACAGGAAATAACATAGGATGAAGTAACAGCCAGAGATATTGAAACAAAGTTAAGAAAAACCTCTAATTGGAAATCCCCAGGCCCAGATGCAGTACCTAACCTCTGGTCAAAAGTATTAACATCTTTGCATGAAGATTTAGCCATGAGTAAGAACTGGAGAACTGTAAAAAGGGGAAGAATCTGTGTGTGACATGGACTGAGTACAAAAAAGCATTTGAAAGTATCCCACATTCATGGTTAAAAGAGTGCTTAAAAATGTATAAGATATACCCTATATTGATCAACTACATTACATTAACCATTAAACAGTGGCACACCACTTTGCAATTAAGCCATGATAAAGGACAAATTATTATCCCCTGGATAAAAACATTCAAAGGGGGATATTCCAGGGTGACTCTCTGTCACCGCTGCTATTCTGTCTTGCCCTTAACCCATTAAACTGTCTACTTAACAGATTAGGCCATGATTATAATTTGGCTCCTAGAACACAACAAAGTGTCAAGACTTCTCATCTTCTCTTTGCTGATGATTTAAAATTGTATAGTTCATCAGATGAGGAACTGAAAGCACAACTGCAAGTAGTCAAAATGTTTTCAAATGTTATAAAAATGTCATTTGGTCTTGATAAATGTGCAAAAGCAACCTTTAAAGCAGGAAAACTGCAGCACCAAGAAAACATCATGTGGGACAGGAATTGTAATGTAAAAGAACTTGAGCAAGAGGGAGTGTATAAATATTTGGGAAATGATGAAGGATCAACAATAAAACATGAAGAAATGCGAATAAAATTTAATAAGGAATATTTTAGAAGACTTAAATTAATTCTGAAAACAGCACTGAAATCTAGGAACAAAATTTAAACTATAAACCAGTTTACTCTTCCTGTCCTAACTTACAGTTTTGGAGTGACTGACTGGCCCCAAGGTGTTGGATAGATTAGCTAGGAAAACAAGAAGGATGCTTCATGCTCATCAAATGATTTATAAAATCAGTGTACACCAAGATTATATATTTCCCGTTCCGAAGGAGGTATGGGCCTCCTTGAAATTGATTACATGTATAGATCTGCAATCGTGGAACTGCATGTCTGCTGACCTCATAAAACCCAAATATAGTGAAAGTTTTGAAACATGAGGAGAATAAATCTAAGATGACTTCCCTGCTTAGTCTAGCAGAAGCATATCAGCATCAAGCAGGAATGGAAATCAAACCAGAAGGAGATAAAAATCAGGCAGCAACTGAATGTGCCAAAAAACAAAAGAATGTAAGGTGAATGATCAGATGAGAAGGCAAGAAATATAGAAAATGCATAAATATAGTTGTAAGTATAGAAAACTTCTGGAAGAACCTCATGTTGTTCAGGATCAAATGCAGGAATAGTTAAGGAGAGGTGAATTCAAGCCAAATGATGAAAGGTTAATATTCATAGCCCAAGATAGTGGGCTGCATACACATTGGTTTACAATGTCCATTGAACATGTGGGAGAAACAGACAAATGTAGGTTTTGTAAAACAGAATTGGAAACAGTTACACACCCCGTTGCTGGGTGTGACATACTAATAGCAGAAGGACTATATACTGAAATGCATAATAATGTGGCAATGCTGTTGCACAGAGGATTGTGCAACCATTATGGTATTAAAGTGGCTGAAAGACACTGGGAACATGAGCCACAAAGTATCATAGAAAATGATAAAGTCTGCATCACCCATTACCAACAGTTCAAAAGACAGGTGTTAGAAAACCAGATATAGTGGTCCATGAAAAGATGACAAAAGCAGCATTGATCACTGAAATTGCCACACCCAGTGACTACAGTGTCTTGCGTACAGAGAGACACAAAGTCATAAAATATCAGACTGTGCAGGCAGAAACAAGAGCAATGTGTGAAGAAAGATACACACATAGTTCCAAAAGTAGTAGGAGCAATGGGTCTTATAAAAAAGAATCTACAATCATATTTATATATGTTACCAATACATGTAACTCCATACAAATTGCAGAAGGAATCATTACTGGGAACATTACAGGTGCTGTAAAGAGCAGTTCTGGCTGACATCAAAGATTGAAACAATATTAATTTCATGAACTTTAATCGTACCTTGACTTAGGAATAGGGTCCATTCCCATCATAGTATTAGAAACCCAAAAGACTTTGAGAAAAAAGAGAGAAATTAAACAGTGTTTACATCCAGGAGCAAAGTTCAAGCTATAAACCAATTTGCTCTTCCTGTCCTAACTTACAGTTTTGGAGTGATTGACTGGCCCCAAAAGGTGTTGGATAGATTAGACAGGAAAACAAGAAGGATGCTTCATGCTCATCAAATGATTTATAAAAATCAGTATATACCAAGATTGTATATTCTGCATTCCAAAAGAGGTATGGGCCTTCTTGAAACTGATTACATGTATAGATCTGCAGTCGTGGGATTGCATACATATCCGCTGACCTCACAAGACCCAAACATAGTGAAAGTTTTGAAACATGAGGAGAATTAATCTAAGATGACTTCCCTGCTTAGTCTAGCAGAAGCATGTTGGCATCAAGCAGAAATGGAAGTCAAACCAGAAGTAGATAAAAATTAGGCAAGTGAATGTTGCAAAAAACAAAAGAAAGAATATAAGGTGAAGGATCAGATAAGAAGGCAAGAAATGTGGAAAATGCATATATATATATATATATATATATATATATATATATATATAGTTGCAAGTATAGAAACTCCTGGAACAACCCCATGTTGATCAGGATAGAATGAAAGAAAGAGAGGTGAATTCAAACCAAAAGATGAAAGGTTAATACTGGTGGCCCAAGATAGTGGACTACATACATGTTGGTTTACAAACTTCATTGAGCATGTGTGAGAAACAGACAAATGTAGGTTTTGTAAAACCGAACTGGAAACAGTTGCACAGCTTTTGCTGGTTGTGACATACTACTGGCAGAAGGACTTTATAATGAAAGGCATAATAGTGTGGCAAGACTGTTGCATTGGGAATTGTGCAAACATTATAATATTGAAGTAGCTGAAAAATACTGGAAACATGAGCTACAAAACATCATAGAAAATGATGAAGTTTGCATCACATGGGATCACCCATTACCAACAGTTCAAAACATAGATGTGAGAAAACCAGATATAGTGGTCCATGAAAAGAAGAGAAAAGTAGCATTGATCATTGAAATTGCTACACCCAGTGACTACAGTGTGTTACGTACAGAGAGACACAAAGCCATAAAATATCAGTATTTGCAGGCAGAAATGAGAGCAATGTGGAGGAAAGATAAACAGACAGTTCCAGTAGTAGTAAGAGCAATGAGTCTTATAAAAAAAGAATCTACAGTTGTATTTACATATGTTACCAATACATGTAACTCCATACGAATTGCAGAAGTAGTCATTATTGCGCACATTGCAGGTGCTGCAAAGAGCACTTTCTGGCTAACATCAAAGATTGAAACAATACTAATTTCACGAACTTTAATTATACTTTCACTTAGGAATGCGGTCCATTCCCATCATGGTATTAAAACCCCAAAAGACTTGGAGAAATTAAACAAAACAGAAATGGAGAAAAGAAGAGCAGCACTGCTGGGACTGAATTCATCCTCGTCTTGGTGAGCACCTTTACATCTGCTAGGCCCCGTTTTACAAAATCTCTTAAAAACAACACTGATATACAGATTGTATTTTATAGAGCATATATCATGGAGAGAGGCAGGTTAAAAATAAAAAGGCAGCTGGGTTCATAAGTCCCAAGATAAAACGGTGCCCAATCCTGGTGTACACACTGGTGTCAAGCTTGGAAAAAATGGCAAAGTAGAATCCTCAAGACATAGAAACATTCCTACAATGGTGTTAGGCCAGGCTCAAGGGGAGGGTGGTCCTGCTGTTGTAGAAGGAAGTTGTAGTCCACAAAAATCACAATGCACACAGGCCAAAAAAAGACCCATAAAGATGACAGAGTGGACTATTGAGGATAAGGACGAAATCATGCATTGTTACTTTTATGCAAGAAGCACAAAATTTCCAGGGGTCTGTGTTTACCCATCGAATGGTAATATCATCAAATGACATTACATTGTAAATGCCGTTCTAATAACCCTCCTCATGTGGTGGGCTGCACCCCCCCCCCACTAATTATATATACCAACTGAGATCGTGGGGAAAGGACAAATTACTTCATCCCTACCATAATGCACTCTTAGTCTAAATGGTTCAATGAACAGCATGTTCAACGAAATATGCCATTCGATGATGTTGCAATTCAATGGGTAAACATAAACCCAATTTCCAGATAGAAGATATTCAGAATGATTAACAGAGAAATTAGAGCAAAGGAAAATATTCAAAAAAAAAAATAGTTAAATGCTTCAAATGCAAATTTGCATTCATTAATACCACTGATCCATAAAAAACATTATATATACAAAGAAACTTTGCTGCCTGGAAAAAGAAGCGACAGACAAAGTGAAAAAATAAAGAACAAAACCCAGAGATTTTTGAAAGATAGAGAAAACAAACATGGATGTGGGAAAGAAAAAGTAATCTGATATGGTGCAATATTTATACAATGGAGAAAGCCAAACAAATCAATACAAAAAAGAAGCTCCAAAGATATTTGAAGAGTAATACAGCCAAATGCATCTAGATATGGAAAATTTCATAAGGAAAAAAGTAAGAAATCAATGGGGAATGTACAACAGAGAATTAGTAAGGTAGAAGTTAAGCAAACAGAAACCAAAGTCATGGATTACCTTCGAAGTAAAGGATTTAGAGTAGAAGATCCAACACAGGTAATGTCACAGCATAATGGAACAATGAGTCCCCAAATTAAGGCAAAACAGATGAAGCAGAAGACATCTGAAGAAGAAATATGGACATGGAAAGGAAAACAGATTCGATATAGTGAAATATTTATGCAAAGGAGAATGCTAAACTAATCAATGTAAAAAAGCAGCACCAAAGTTATTGGAAGAGAAATATAGTCAAAAGACACCAAGATATGAACAATTTCACAATACAAAAAAAATAACAAATAAATAAGAACATAGAGGGGAAAATAGAAAAGAGGATTAGTAACGGAGAAGTTTGGATTACCTGCAAAGTGAAGGATTTAGTGTAGAACCTCCAACACAGGTAATGCCACTTACCTGCAAAGTGAAGGCTTTAGTGTAGAACATCCAACGCAGGTAATGCCACAGCACAATGGAAGAATGAGTTCCCAGACTAAGAAGAAGCAGATGGAATAGGTGGCATCTGTTGACTTGCCACATGATTATGATCTGGAGCCTTCAGCAGGAAACCAGTACAGAAGTTCAGTCTGAGCTGCACAGGAAGGGAAGGAGCAGAAACAAAGTGATAGCTCTAACACAGGTAATGTTGTGGAGTGATGGGCCAATGAGTTCCCATATGAAGGATTTGCAGCTGATGCAGGATGCAATGAAGAAGATATGTCACAGGAAGATGTTCTGGAAATTTCTGTAGAATGCCTGCAGGACACAGAGCAAAGAATGTGCTCACAGTTTAGAAGAAAGCGATCTAAGGGAAGAGTTGCTTGATTTAATAGAGATGGATTGACATATTAAGATTGGTGAAAGAAATAGATTACATAAAGTAAATAAGACCCACACTGCTAGAAATCTGATAACACAGATAGACACAGTTATCAAGACTATTAACAGAAACTTGTGTGATATAACAAAAGTAAATAGGATATATAATTGTGCAGCTAAATTAATAACAGATGAAGTCTTACCTTAAAAACATAGAACAATAAGGGAAAAGAAGAGAAGGAAAAAACGCCATCATGGAAGCCCTGAATAGAGAAAACTATAAAGCAATTAAGAAGTGTCAGTGTTAGAAGAATATGGAGGAGGGAACAAATCAACAAAAATACTTAGAAAGTTAGACGTGATAAAAACAATGCACAGTTTCAGAACAGAGCAGGATCTATCTTACACTATTGTAAATAATAAACTGAAGATATCAGCACAGGCAGAAAAACACAGAATATATGCAAATACATATAAAGGAAAAGTACAAAATAAGCAATTCATTACTGACCCAAAAAAGTTTTTTAGAGAATATGGAAATAAAGCAAAATGTGTGGAGACATGCGTGAATGGGCGTACCTTCGTTGAAGGTTGTGCGTCAGGGCTGGCAAACTCGGCACGTAAAAAATCTACTGCCAATCATTAGCGGACTGGAGTTCCGCTGTGACGACCCCTAACCGGGAAAATCCGAAAGACACAAACAAACATGGAAATAAAGCAAAAGTAATACAAATACCACCAGATATAGACACATTTTGGAGAAATATTTATGAAAAATTGTGGAACATAACAAAGATGCTGAATGTTCAGAAAAATTAAATGAAACAGTGAGAAGTTCAAATGTACATGATTTGAAATGGGATGAAGTATCGGCCAGAGAGACTGGAACAAAATTAAGAAAAGCTCCTAACTGGAAAACCCTAGGCTCAGATGTAGTACCCAACTTCTAGCTAAAAAGTATTAACATCTTTGCACAAAGATTTAGCTATGAATAAGAAATACTTATATGTTCATCCCAAACAGACACCAGCCTGATTAACAACAAGAAAAAGATACTCCTCCTTAAGAGTGAACCTGTAAGCCATCCTAAAAATTATAGATCAATAACTTGCCTTCTGACAATGTACAAACTATATACTAGAATTGATGCAGGCAGAGTTTGTAGTCATTTAAAAAAAACTTAATCATGGCGATAAAGCAAAAGAGTAACAGAAAGTCATATGGAACAAAGGATTATTTGTTGGTAAATAAACCCATAATACAGAATTGGAAAAAGGGGAATAATCTAAGTATGGCATAGACTACCAAAAAAGTTGACAGTATCCTACATTCTTGGATAAAGAAGTGCTTACAGATGTATAAGATACATCCTACATTGATCAATTACATTACAGTGACCATGAAACAGTGGCAAACCACTTTACAGTTAAGCCACGACAAAGGGCAAATTATTATCCCGGAGATAAAAATTCTAAGGGGGATATTCCAGGGTGATTGTCACTGCTGCTGTCTTGTCTTGCCCTTAACCCATTAAGCTGTTTATTTAACAGATTAGGTCATTACAATTTGTCTCCTGGGAAACATCCTTGCTTAAAGGCTTCTCATCCACTTCTTGTGGATGTTCATCAGATGAGGAGCTAAAAGCATAACTGAAAGTGGTTAGAACTTTCTCAGATAATACAAGAATATCATTTGGTCTTGATAAATTTGCAAAAGCAGCATTTAAAGCAGGAAAGTTGCAGTACCAAGAAAATATCAGTTTAGAACAGAAATGTGATATAAAGGAACTTGAGCAGAAGGGAGTGTATAAGTATTTGGGAACTGATGAAGGATCAGCAATATAACATGAACAAATGCAAATAAAAGTCAGTAAGGAATACTTCAGAAAACTAAGTCTTGATGTCTAGGAATAACATCTAAGCTATAAACCAATGTATTCTTCTTGTTCTAACTTACAGTTTTGGTATGATCGAAGGATCAGTCAGGCAGCAATACAAGAAAATGCTTCACACTTTTTAAATGATGTATAAAAATCAGTGTATACCAAGATTATACATTCCTCATTCTGAAGAAGGTATGGGCCTCCTTGAAATTGTTTACAATGAAGAGATTTACAGTCATGGGGCTGCATACCTATCTGCTGACCTCACCAGTTCCAAATGTAGTGAAAGTTTTAAAACATGAGCAGAGGAAGTCTAAGATGACTTCTCTGCTTCATTTAGCAGAAGCATTTTGCTGTCAAGCACTAATGAGAACCAAACCAGAAACAGACAAAAATCAAACAGCAACTGACTGTGCAAAAAAAAAACAAGAAAAAATATAAGTTCAGGAATCAGATGAGAAGGAACGAATGTGGAAAATCCATAAATATAGTGGCAACTAAGTATAGATATCTACTGGAGCAACCTCATGTTGATCAGGATTTTACACAGGAATGGTTAAAAAGAGGTGAGTTGAAACCAAAGAATAAAAGGTTAATAATGGCAGCCCAGCATAGTGGGCAATGTACATGTTGGTTTACAAAGTCCATTGAACATGTGGGAGAAACAGACAAATGTAGGTTCTGTAAAAAAGAACTGGAAACATTTACACACCTTCTTTCTGGGTGCGATATACTCAAATCAGTGGACCTGTACACTGAAAGGCACCATAATGTGGCAAGACTGTTGCACTGAGGATTGTGCAACAATACAATATAGAAGTATCTGAGAAGCATTGGAAACATGAACTACAAAGCATTATACAGAATGAAGTGTATATCACATGAGATCACCCATTGCCAACAGTTTGAAAAATAGATGTAAGAAAACCAAATATCCATGATAAAAGACAAAAGTAGCATTGATCATTGAAATTGCTGCACCCAGTGACTACAGTGTCTTACACACAGACACAAAGTAAAAAAAAATATCAGGATTTGCAGGCAGAAATGAGAGCAGTGTAGAAGAAAGATACCCAGACAGTTCCAGTAGTAGCAGAAGTAATGGGTCTAATATACTTAGATATGTTACCAGTACACGTAACTCTGTATAAATTAAGAAGGATTTAGTTCTGGACACATTGCAGGTACTAGGAAGATCACTTTTGGCTAACATCAAAGATTGAAACATTACTAATTTCATGAACTTTAATTAAACTCTGACTTAGGAATAGGGTTCATTCCTATCATGGTATTAAAAACACAAAAGACTTGCAGAAATTAAACAGAAATATTCAAAGCATTTTGATAAGGAGAGTTGTGTATTCATGTGCAAAAAATGCTTATCTTGTTAGTTCAAACATAACTGACAAGGAATGTTCTTTATAATGTATCACAGAAGGAATGCTCACAAAGAAAGTGATAGGTGGTTGTAACAGAATTGGGTCAAAATGAGGTGAAAATGTCTAAGATCTTATCACATAGATCAGATTTTGAAAAAAATAAAACAATTTCAAAGTATCTATTATGTTACACTGTGTGGATAGTCAAAATAAAATCAGTAGGAAGTAATTATTTCACAGTCAAAGCTCTCTGAAGGGGTCAGGCACAACTCATTAATGGAAAATATGCATATCAAAAGCTCCTGTGAAGTAATGCAGACGTAGCGGACAGTGGAAGCACTCATCCTACAAACCAGCTATATTACTACCTCAGAGATCTACATCTCTGAATATTTTTGGAGAAAGATGGACTAACTCTTATGACCGTTAGTTGAGATGATACCTGCCAAGCAGCATGGGGTAGTCCATGAGAGACCAGTATTGTGGCTCAGTGGTTGAGGCTTTCCTCTCACAGCTCCAGACTCTTGACCATAGCTCTCAACTTCCATACTTAGCAATCAGAGAGAAAGACAAAAATAATGAAGGACAAAGGCCCAAAATTAAGGTAATTTTAAATATTACTATAACTCACTTAGAAAGTTGATATATATATATATATATATATAGAGAGAGAGAGAGAGAGAGATACGTAGATATAGATATAGATATATATAGATATATCGGGAAGGCAGGGCCCAGTGGCTGTTTTGCCACATAAGAATGGATGCTTGCATGTGAAATAGCTGTAAGTGTAGATGTGGACTAGTCTCACCAAGCTGGTGATGGAAGCCATCAGTTTGTGGGTGACAGTACTCACATGCAGGGGGAGAGCACAACAGACCATTGCAGTGACACACGCAACCATATCTGCCACCAAGGAATAGGGTTATGGCCTAAAAGAAAAAAACCCTGATGACTGTTGGAATGACAGCCTCTGTGACTGATCTTCACACTACAGGAAATCAATGGATTTTTCACAGAGGATTAATGGTCAGCAGCTGGGGGGTGGGACAAAAAGCACCCAAAACGTTTCTATATTTGTAGAATGACATTTTACCCTGTGAATGCAGCATAACTCCTCAATGAAGTATTAAGTTTGTTCGTGTAATGGATATAACAGAATATATGACAGCAGTCATGCCACAGCATCTGTTTAATAACAACCCTTATCTTACCCTGATGTCCTGCTTCCACACACACCCCAGCCAGTACTTCTAAGTTTTCTTTTTTCTTTTCTGACCCTTGTTCCACTGTGACCATCTTACCTTGAGTCCCATTATTTAACTATTCATTTCACACCCCAGATTTCTACTAGCACTAATCTTTCAGAGTGCACAACAGTCAAGGAACTTACAAATGTCACCTCTGCAAGGGTAGTGGTTGTTTTGTATGCCTTTTTTCCTCAATCTCTTTTAAATGAAAGGCATGATGCAGTGTCTGGTATGCTGAGGAATGTAAATGCATGCCTCCATTCATCCATGGTCCCTGGTTATGGTGTCTGATCACAATATGGCAGGTATACAACCATGCAAATGCCTGTGTAAAGGGGAAGCAGCTCCTCTCCACCCATATTCTGCAGCAGGAGTCTTTCCAGCTTCTTCCAACTAGGATGATCTCAAGTTTGACTTGGCTTCTCTCTCTCTCTGCCCCCCCCCCCATTGTACCAGGCTACCTCCCCCAACAGTTATGTTTGGTTGTCAGTCTTAGGTTACTCCTTCTACACTCCCTTTCTCCACACTATGTAATCTCTGGATAACAATTAAACATTTGGCACAGGTCACATCATACAATTAATGCAAAGTTCTTTTGCATGCATTCCCCCCCCCCCCCCACCCCCGTGTCTGCAAAATGGCTGTTCAAGAATCATGTATAACAATAACAGAGAGGTAGTTTGCACTCTTGTCTGCTAATGAACTTTGCATTGTGTTAGCTAGACTAGGGAAAATATGACATTGTGATTCATGAGTCAGTATGTCTCTGAATTACAAACTGATATTTGTATGGAAACACATTGCACAAGCTCCCTTGCACAATGCATTGCTTTCTTATTGCTTCCCCTCTCAAGCCCATCACTTTGACATTTATTTTGTTAAATTAGAATGCTAGACTTCAGTCCTATTAAGTTTACTCAAGTATTTTAAGAATAAACTTTGAGTGAGTGTAGGTTATGCTAGAATTTACTCAGGATAATGTGATGTATTCTGCTGGCCAATCCCCTCAAGCAATCTACATCACCATGAGTAATGCAGTGTATTATCCACATCCTAATTGTGAGTTACTACCACTATAAAATGGCTTATTGTTTTAATTCTTTTTTTTTTCTTGTACACTCGAGTTTTACTTGTTTTATATCTCTTTTTTTATATACATGAACTTTGAGATGGGAAACACCTGAGTATATATTTTGCCTTGGTGAGACCTTAAGTGTGTTAATACCCTGAGACAGTTATATAGCTTGAACATATACTACATATTTATTGCTGATCTGAAAACAGATTGCTTTTCTTAATTTTCACCTCCCATTGTAGCCACACATTATAACATTTTTTTTTTTTTTTCAAGGAGCAAGGTTGAGATTTACTCACATTAAAATATAATTTGGTCGGTGAGATTTTAGGTAGTATGAAGTCTGCTTATAAAATTGCATAACTAAAATAACTTTAAGCAGAAGCCAGATTTTTTAAATTCAGACATTCCAATCAGATTTCTACCATAACACTTTGTAAGCTAATCTGATCTGAGTAATACAGTAATTAGAATACGTATACCACATTTAAATTCAGCTGCTTATTAAGATATTATTAGACCCACTCACATCTGTGAATCTTTGATCACTCAAAAAAATGTATATGGCTTCCTGCTGGAAATTGTACATGTGGGTGTCCTTGAAATACTGAAAATTGTACTGTAAATGCACAAAACCATGATCAGAAGATTATGAATGGGTATTTGTCCAGAACTGATGTTTTATACAGGGAACCTCTAATATTTAGCATAATCACTACCAGGATTTCCTTTATGCAGAAAAAAGGTACAAACAAGGTTTATACAGAAAAATAAAGTATTTGCCTTTTCCCTTTTCAGCAAATTAGAAGAAAATTTGAAGAAAAAAGAAATAAAACACAGTGTTTGAATTTGTCCAAACTGAGCATTTGTGTTTGGGCAGAAGTCATATCTCTGTACGACACTTATACTAAACCATAAAATATAGCTTGCTGTGTAGCAGGATAAACATGCAAATTAGAACCACCTGCATAGATTATAAGGCAGCAAAAATATCCTTCGCTGCTATAATTGTACTCAGTACTAAGTATGACATGGGTATCAAATTATAGATGGAAAGAAAAGCAGGGGTAGTGATCCACAAAAATACTTACAGACATTATGTCCAAGTAAACAAATAAAAGCAAAATATTAAGGAGCATCAAAAAAGGCTATGAAATGAGAAATACATATAAAAACATAAATACAGAACCTAATGTTATCACTTTAAGCCGATTATAATGAAATGTATGTACATCTGCACACATAAAATGAACTAGACAAAATACTAGTGAAAGCCAGTAAACAAAAAGGGGTGATGGGTCCAGCACACAAAATGTGTGTGTGTGTGTGGGGGGGGGGGGAGTTCCAGCACTCCAAAAGGTGAAGATGGCTGAGACCAAAAATCATTTTTCAGAGTTAGCTTCAAGCCAAAACTACACGTTTATACTCCCAGGAGGGAATAATAGTTTAGACAGCAGCATATGTTTATGTCAGATTACTTCAGACACAGAAAAACAATCAATATACAGAAACAGTCAACTTATTTTCAGCAATCAGCCACAGACCCCTAAGAAAACCACTTCATAAATCATCTCAGTGCTTCGTCTCAATCCTGAAGAGACAGACAAATGGGAACACAGGAAGTGCATCAACACACCACACCTTGGTCCGCATTCAGGAGCATATCCCCTCTTGCTGTAGGTCTCAACCTGCTAACAGGCCTATGTTGACATAGATCATAGCAATGTGTGACAAGTAGTCAAAATGAGAAATACTCTATTTTCACACTGTGCAAAAAGCATACCTTGCTCACAGCTATGGTTCTTCAACCAAAATATACATTATATAAGTATTTAATCATGTTTATACACACACACACACACACACACACACACACACACACACAAGCACTCATGCAGGCACAAATATTTGCAAAATTAGTACACTTAGTGTAACCTTTCTAAGTGAATAGACAGCACTAGCATTGTGGCAGCATTGTTCTTGAATTCAGAAAGTGTACATAAAGTGTACACACAGTGTACACTTTGTGGTAACCATTATGAATCCTTCTTATAGTGTCTCACACATATAGAGAAACTCAGATACACACACACACACACACACCACACACACACCACACACACACACACACACACACACACACACACACACACACACACACACACACACACACACACACACACACACACACACACACACACACACACACACACACACACACACACACACACACACACAGCAATGACTTTACTTCTACTTTTATTTATGCATTTCTTCATTAATTGAATCAAAATAAAATATCTGAGGAGTACTCTGTCAATTAAGTAGCTAGAATTGTTGGGCACAGACAGAAACATATAGAGAAGCATCCCCCCATGCGCATACAGACACAAAGAAAAACGTGCCCAGCAATTAAAGCCACTTTATTGACCATGTACTCCTTACGTTTCATTGTGATTCAGTGAAGGAAGACATGCATAATTTGTACCAACAGTGAAGTTACTGCTGTCAGACATATACAGAGCTAAGCATTACATCTCCCATATTCCCATCCCCACACACAGACATAAGATATTCTCATCTATCCTTAACTTTGCTGAATATCCCTAATTTGTTCTCATATTTTTATCGATTCTTCAGGAATTCTTCATATATTGTGGACTGCAGAACAATAATTAAAATGTGTCTCTGATTTGGGAGCTTTGCCCCAGTTATTTTCTGCCTTTGCCCCTGATTCTTTAGCTAAGATATTGTCAGACACCCCCCCCACACACACACACACACACACACACACACAAACATCCTTGTAACAGTTGTTATTGCAGTTACGTGGTCCTGTTCTGCTATTTTTTTATTTTATTTTTTTCTCTCCTTCATTAACTGTGATTATCCACAACAGAGTTTATCAAGGAGGAAAGGACAATGACAGTAGGTTATTTTTGCTTCTCATCTATGCTTCAGGATATCTTAAGTGGCTGACACAGAGCCACAGACCTCTACCAGGAATTCTGATTGGTGGCTTAAGCTCTGGAAGTTGCTCTCTGGCTATCCCCCATTCTGTCTCTTTGCTGACTGGCTATAACTGTGATTTCAGAGCCAATCAGGGAATGGAAAGCGGAGCCACCACTGCTTGAAGTGGAGCAGTGGAACACTGCTTCACTTCTTTGCTAAATGCGAAGCTTTCCACACAATGTGGTGAGTTTAACCCCTACAGAAGTGCATCAACACACTTCACCTTAGTCTAGGTGCAGGACCAAATTACCCCCCCCCCCCAATAGAGGGAGTGCATCAACATACCTCATCTTAGTCTAGGTGCAGCAGCACATCTCACCCCCCACAGAGGAAGGGTATCAACAAACCTCAACTCAGTAGAGCTACAGGAGTGCATCCACCTCTGACCTCCCCTTAGAAAATGTGCATCAACACACCTTACCTCACCTCACCTCAGTCTAGCTGCAGGAACACATTTCTACTGCCAACACAATGCAGCAAGTAACTAAACAGAAGCTTATAACTGATACAAGAGTTCATTTGAGCTGTAGTTCAGAAAGGAGCGGGTGGATGCTATGAATCCTTCCCCTTCTTTGTATGGTTATAACCTTGGATGAGACAAGGAAGTACACCTTCAGTTTGGGATAATGTCAGCACATAAAGACAACACTAACAGCAAAGATCTGTGTACCTGAGAAATACATCCCCCACAAGCAGTGCAGTTAGCCTTGCTTCTGGCTGAAGTCATATGATGAAGAGTTTGATCCAACTCCTCTACCAGCAACATGTCTTCTCTTATTGCTGTCTTACAGATAGTTTATTATTTGTAAAATCTCTTCCTGATAATTTCTCTAATGGAAAGCCAACAGCACTTCTAACTAGATACCTGGGTACATTCATTAATGACTGGATAGCAGGCATTCAATTTTCAAATACAAAAAAAAACAAGAAAAAGGAGGGAAGGACTCTCCATACATCACAGAATAAGTGGTGTGGACATTTAGGGTAAATGACACTATCAAAAGTAGAAAATTATCCAGTGTGTCCATCTCTGCAGCGCAGAGGGATAAAGCCCTGTTTTTGACACAGACAACTTGAGTTCATTTAGTGGTTTGCTTGTCAGATGACCCAGCTGGGGGATGGGGGGGTGGAAGTGAGAGAGAGTCATTTGTTGGTCCACCCATTTTGAGGGGGTGGTATGGTAGTTTACAGTTGTCTATTGCTCTGTTTGTAGGCAGGGACTTGTAGAGAGGCTATTGAGGAGTGGGGGAATAGATATGTCTTCCCAGACTGCTAATGATAACTCCTGGGAGCATTCACATGTCAGGTGAAGGACAATGAGAGCCCCGTGGTAATGTAGCACTTACGTCAACCACCAGCAGGAGAGTAGAGTTAGGAAAAAATAAATCCATGGCCTGTGTCTGAAAATGATGCTGGCTGCTGATTGGCAAGAGTGCTTGTCAGTCAGTGCTAGACAGACAGGTCACTGATCTGGGGGATAAGCCAAACTCACCTAGATGATGGGTGAGAGTACTCTAGTAGCAAATTAGGACTAGAAAACTAACTGTCCTGTAGGCCATGTTCTAGAAGATAAGTTAGTCTCATCTGGTCATGGGGAAGGGTGCTCATCTCTGCAGTGCACAAGCAGAAGGTTGGTTCACAGGCAGAAGCACAAAACACCCATAAGGCTGTGTGAATGACAGCCCCTCCTGAGTGCTGTCACCTCTCTAATGAAGATACTTTATACAAGAAAGTAGGCTTAGGTCCCACATACAGAAGCACAAAACACCCTCATACCTGCCTGAATGACATCCCTCCTGTTGGTTGTCACCTCTTTAGTGTAGATACCTTATACTAAGCTTAGGTCCATAGGGAGAGGCATGATAGTCAGCAGGCACAGGAGCAAAACACATAGAAAACAAATGATATGGTGCTACAGGAAGTTTAGCAGCTAATGAGCAGCTACATGAAAATTTGACATTATTCTGTTTTCTTTCAAAGAGACACACTTTTACCATGCAAACTAGGTTTTACAGATAGCATGCTCTTTTACAGTTAGCTATGTGATATGGGGTAGTTTGCAGACTTTTTATTTCACTACACAAGCATGATTTTAGTCTTAGGGCCACTGAAAAATGGTCTCAACCTGGTAAAGAAAGGTAGAAAAATGTGCAGCTAAGTCTAGCAATTTGCAAATCGTTTCACCGGCTGTGATTTATGTGAAACACTTGAATGAACACAGCAGATATCTTTTGGTAGAAAGGTGCTTCCTTTCTTGTTTCATTGCTTTTGCTGTGATGATTCAATTAGTTATTTGGACATTTCTGTTCGCCTGCTGTTTTATCTGTTTGAAAGATTGCTGCATCACAGGCGTGCTTTATAAATTGCTTGGAATGTTGGAGAGAGAGTTCAAATGAAAATTATGCCCCCATAACACTATCATGATATGAACATTTATACTGTTTCATTAGCAATTGAAAAGATTCAGTGTATTGCAGTGACATGGCCAGGTAATTATTGTTATTTGTGATGCATGATTATGATTAATTTATTTTGGGAAATCCCCTTTATTAAAGTGATGTATTTCTGTTTTTTTCTTTGTAGTTAAACTTGTTCACTCAGTCAAATTTAAGAATTACAGAATCACGCAGTTTTAACAGCATACTCAATCAACCTACTCGTTACCAGGTAATTGCTCCATTTTTTTTCTTTTGATTTGCATTAATTCTGATAAATCAAAGCAAGTAGAGCTGCAAGTGGTAGAGGCTTAAAATAACACTTCAGTATATTCACCTTTACCATGATCTGAGAGCATTTCTGTAGAAGTGGTAGGACAGTTCCTCCTCATACTGACATCTCACACCACTTAGTGTCTGTGCTATTTTATCGGTTTCTGCAACGATGACAGTAGCAGTATCTTAGCTTACTGCTTAATTTCAGTGCAGTCCTCCAAAAGTGGAGGATCAAATCTCAGAGCGGTTGCCTTTAAGAGATCACAGCAATGTGCAGGCAAAAAAAATCACCACTTTTAAAAATGTTGGTAGCTATTGTTAACAGAATGCTATTATGAAAAGGCTCATAGTTTAATTTTAACATAAAATATGAAGCATTAACATTTGTTACATGTTAACAACTGTTATGCAACATAAACCTAAAAAGTCAAAACAGTTTATTTTTTAAGTAGGAAAAATGCTTGCTTAGCTGTGACTTGGTATGTGGAGGATAATAATCATGCTCTAATAAATACTTTTAAGTTGGTGAGAACAAGTCTGTAGCACTTTGCATACCCAGTAGTTGATAATACTTGGTCCTTTATGCTTCATGTTTCAGAACTATGCGAGGGTCATGACATTATTATTCATTTCAAGCTGGTCCTGGACCCCCTTCTTTCGTTGCTATCTATACCACACAGTGTATCTAGAAGCTTCTAAGCTACTGAGCTATACACATTGCTTTATCTATTGCTGCTGTTGTCTTGAAGTTTGAATTATCTATAAATGCTGTTAAATCATTTAAGGTATTTGGACTTTTATTCCATGTTAGAACAAGGTCAAGGCAATTCGCACAGAGGATTAAGGCTCTGCCTGCAAGTGAGCCATTTCCTGTAGCCCAGTATACAGAGCTTGATTCTTTTAACGTCTATTTGCTCACTGTGTAATTCTGAGCAAGTCACTTAACAGCCAGTACTCCCAGGCCAGGTCACCCTTTAAAAGGGACATGTGTCCAGTGGATCTATCTAGTTAACAAATGTATTAAAGTGTAAGGATCTTTATAATGGATTGCAATTAATTACTTCACTGTATTGGCTCATGCATGGGAGGGGGGTAAGTGTCACAATATTGGCAGTGTCAGAAGTGATGTAAAAATGTCCCATCACCATCAATCTACCTAATGTGTAACTGATCCCAGATCAACTCTGTATTTGAGCCATTAGGGACCACTTCTACAAATGTTAAAAAAATAGAAAAGTGTTTTGCAAGAATTGGAAGCATTGAGTTAAAACTAGTAATATACAGATAATAATACAGAATAATTGATATTTATCATTGAAGTATAAGCATAAAATACACTTTTTATGTTCAAAAAATTAATTATGTGAACTAGTATCTTTCATTTTTATGTAGTCTAGTAACGACATTAAGACATGCAGAGATTATCTACAGATTTACTTAATTAAATTTCCTGTTGTCAAAACCCAAGTCCAGATCATATTTACTTATTTATTTCCTTAACTTTTGTATGCAGTGTAGAGTCCACAGAGTGTACCTTCATTTTTCATCAGAAAGAACATATGCGAACACTACTGCACATATTTAAGTACACACGCATGTGTATTTGTGCATATGGGTGGGACATTCTATTACTGGCAGTATAGTACAGCAACAAAGATGCACCAGAAGTCCCTTCTGTACCCCTGTAATTTATCTGCTGGTAGTAAGCAGTACTTCAGACAGAACTGTAATAAACAGAAATCTCTCTCAACCGTCCAGTTTTTTGCAGCATGTCCAGATTTTTGTCCCATATTTCTGGTCTTTGTAGTTTTCAGGTAAATGATTGAGGACTGTAGTCACTAAATAATTACAGATAACTGAGATTCAGACTTCATACTCTTAAGAAAATGTATGTTAATTCAAAACATGTTGTTCTGTCAACTTTCTAAGTAAATAATAAGAATACATAAAAATTGCACTTACATTTGGGCCTTTGTCCTTTCAATATTTTTGGCTTTGTCCAGATTTCTTGTCCTAAGAGATTGGGAGGTAGGCAAACAGGTAATGTGTCAGTCACACATGGGCAGATGAATCTTTTACCAGTACATTGCAGTTTCTGAGAGAAGAGAACAGAAAGAAAATAGAAATGTCACAACAGACAAGCAGCTCAGGCTGAGCAGATACGGTAACTTGATATATGAATACTGTCTGAAAGAATGAATGAAAAGAAAGGGTTAAACCGAGAATCATATGGAAAATGCTACATATAAAGTTATTTTTTATGCACAAATGATTTATTTTAAGGATACAACAAACATTTTGCAGTCTTTTAAAGTAAAATGCACAGTATATAGCAACACTTTTCTAAAAGGGAAATTAAATATATGACAGACAAACATATTTACTGTTTGTGCTTAGTATTGTCATATGTAAACAAAGTGACTTTGGTCCATCGTAAGAGACTATTTGCTGAATTTATCAAAACTGTTTAAACAAATTGCCAAGTCAATGCCATTTTAGACAATAATGTTTTATTGGATGATTCCTATTAACGTTTGTTACAGAAAACAGCATAAACATCATAACTGAATTAACTCTACAAATAGTGGATTATGTTTGGTGGGTGAGTGCTTTTAATGTGTCTAGAAATTGGTCAATCTATGCTGAGAAAGTTGACGTGTGCAATAAATCTAAAAGCATCACAGGAGACAGAAAGGTTACTACCCATAAGGGTTTGTGTAGTTTATTAGTACTAGGGAAATCAATGTAAAAAATAATTTAATGAGATTAATAAGACTTTATAGAATCATACAGACATAAAACAGCAATAAATTCAAAAGTGTGAAGGTGCCTTGTGTACCTCTCAAGTGTCCAGAATTTCTGTTTTTAGAGATAAATACAGCATCAGCCCCAACTGCCCAATTTGGGTGCTTGTAGACCCAATATTTGCAGTAAAGCGGCCTTTGCACTGCCCGCAGACATAACAGCCAATCAGAGTGTCTATCCTTTTTTCTTGCCTGCTTAACATGTGGCAGTGGATCTGAAATACCCTGCTGCCTTCTATTACATCTGCTTAATCTGCATATTAAGTAGACTTGGAACAAGAAGCATTTATTTACTGTTTTAGAGCTGTGAAGACTGTCCTGTAGAAAAGTGTTTCACTGGAGTACTAGTGAAGCCTGAAGGAGCATGTGAAGAGTGCAGACATGGATTGTAGAGGATTTCCATCAGGAAGATGTGTGCCAGCACAAGTGAATGAGGATGGGCAGCTTTTTCCTAAGTGTGTCACGTCAGACAAAGTATATCTGGTGCTGGTATGAATGTCAATTTGACTGCCAATGATGCTTCACATCAGCAGTTGAATATATATATGAATATATACATGTGTGTGTGTGTTTACACACACACACACACACACACACACACACACACACACACACACACACACACACACACACAAGTGTGCATGTGTATACGCATAATTATGTGGAATATTTAACCATGGTATTATAGAAGTTGCTTTACATAACAATAATACTAGTTAGTTATAATAACTGTTCTTTACATAATGCAATATTTATCATATAAATAGCTGTGATAGCTGATGTACTTTTGTATACATTTAATTGTATTCCCTGGGACATTTATTTAAAATGGGAACTGTACACAAATGTTATTGCACATGTGCAAGCTTGCATGTGTACAAATGCTCTGAGCTGGTGTGTGCAATTTCTGTAAGTTTTAGCCTCAGTAAAATGCATCATATTTCTTTTTTGTACCCATGTAATTTCTGTGATGACTATCTGTGGTATTTTAGGCAACAGAACAGCATGATACTGTGAATACAAATGGAAGAATCTGAAGTCAACTCTATGTCGCAGCGGTATAAAACCCTGTTTGTGAGCCGGAGAACCTGGGATCAACTACTGACCAGGTGGACAGTGCAGAAGCAGATCAGTGAGACTAAGTGGCCAATATGATATAGCCCATCTTGTGTGTAGAAAGTGACCACTGTGATGCCACTCCCTACTGGGGAGAGATGTGAATAGCATGCACTATATGGGCTAGCAATGCATGGCCCAGGGACATGCACGTAACTCTGCCAAATCATGTCTGTGAGGCAGCCTTCATGAAGCATGTAAGGGAACAAGCAGACTCACAAAGGAAGACATAGCAAGCCCCTGAAAATTTTAGTTCTTACATCAATGATAGGGAGAGAGATAACAAAATGGAAAATCCACTATGGCTGCCTAGACGACATCCATAGCCATGACTGGCTGTCAGTCCATTGATGTGTAAAGAATGGTCATAGTTAGGACTTGATGATCAGTAGGCATGGGACAAAACAGAATTTTAAAAACATGGAAGTGCCTAGATACATTCTTGCTTGTCAACATAAATAACCTCTGAGTATTGGCTTATGAGTTTTAACAGCTTCTAAAACTGCAGCCAGGGCTGGCCTTATGCATAGGACAATTGGGCAGTTGCCTAGTGCACTCTACTTGTAGCAGCATGCTTTCTTTATGTATTTATTTTTAGAGCAATACTTCTTTACTCTAAATGATAAATAAAGCACCTCTACCAAAAGAAAATGCACCCACAGTACAGGGAGTGCATGGGGGTGCTCCAATCCAGTTAACTTGACATCCACATCACATTAATGTTGTGAGGTCAAGGAGGTAGAGAACATTGCAACATTCAAATGTAGGCATGAAAGGAGTTTTTTTTTTTTAATTTTATAAATCTGATAAGAAAATGATACCAAATCAGGGGCATGCTGCAGAGATTGAGGAATTGCATGGTGAGTGTTGTTATTATTTGTTAAATAACGCTGGCAGTGATAACCAGATACTTTTTGGAGGGATTTCTGGTTTTATGATTTGTGTGGTATGGATAGCTGATAAAAGGAATGGCACCATGAGATAACTGTTATTGCTGTTTTTTTTAATCCTGGCAATGATCAACCAGATATGTTTTAGCAATATTTCTCTGGCTTTGTTATTTGTGTGAAGCAACTTGATTAGAATACTTTAACCTGTAGCAGCATTTTTACTTGGACAGACTTTGTCAATATTTTCATGAATGGCAATGTGTGATGTTTTTATTGTTTTTTACAGTAACATTAGCAGTAATTAACCAGATGTTTTACAATATTTCTTCAGCTTTGTCATTTATGTGGAGCAACTTGACTGGAATGCTTTCAACTTGTTTGTGTGGACTGTGATGCAGACCTCCCTATTTTGGAGGAATGTTGTTATTTTCAGGGCTGATTTGCCTCTACACAGGATGTACCTATTTTTGGAGGTATATCCCTATTATCAGGTTTAATTTAGCCCTTCACACAATTTTCTGAATCCCTCATCACATGTGATTTTTAAAGCTGTATATTACACAGAAAACTAGATTCCATGACCAACAAACTAGTGGCAAAGAGAAAGAAATAGGGGGATCCTAAGTAAAAGACCAGCAGTAGTACAGTTTTTAGTTGACTCTAGAACAGAAACTGCTGTTAAAATGGGGATAATTATTAGCACATACAAAATACTGCATGATAACTATAGGAGGTTAGAAAGAATTGGGATGAGAGACTGATATTCACAAGGAAACAATGGGAGGACATATGTATGGTTCCCAAATATGCAACAAAGTCTAGAAGATTTAAGAGCTTTGCTTGGAAGTGTTTGCATAGGTATTTTTATACCCCAAGCAGACTCCAAAGAAATTTTCCTCAGGTAGATAGCAAGTGGTGAAGGTGTGATGGGTAAGAAAGATGCAATTGGGAACGTATGTTTTGGGAGTGTCATGAACTGGCAGACTTTAAAAATTCACTGCAGACTACTCTGTCAGAAATATTGAGTGAACAAATTGGTGTAACTAAGGAAAAGATTTTTTGAGCTGTGATATCAGAAATGCTTAGACATAGTAAGGCCTTGCTTAGTTTAATTCTGGTGGCTGCCAAAAAGCAACCGCTAGAAAATAGAAATCAAAGTCTAAGCCAACCGTTCCAGAAGTAGTGAGTTTAGTAACAAATATAAAAGAACTGGAAGTGGAATCTTTAGAAAAGGGTAGGAGCAAATTACATAGCAAAAATAAGAATTGTGGGAACAATACATGCAGAATAATGTTTTGGAGGAGGAATGAGATTCAAAGGAAGGCAGGAATTAAATCAGCTATGTAACGTTTGACTGACGATAACTGTATAGAAGATTATAAGTGATATATGATGTTTGCACTGAAAATATGCCAATATGGTTTGTTTAAGCAATAACCAACTATGTGGTGTGATATATTGAAGATTTACCCACGGTTGGTGTGGTTTAATCATGAGGGTGAAGCCTGAGTGATTAAATAAAGCCAACCGTGGGTAAATCTTCAATATACCACAACCACGGAGTCGGTTATTGCTATTATACAATGACATTATTTAAGAAAAAAAATACTTACTTTTCTTAAATAATGTCTTTGTATAACGGCGCATTACTGTTCTTCCACCGGTGGTGGTATACTACTTCCTTGTGTTGATGTACTGCGCATGCATATAGGACTTGCATTCCCACACATACCCAGTACATCAATGCTTTGAAACAGAAGCAACGGAGAAAAAAAAGTCTGCGTTGTTCCGTTTTTTTTTTTTTTTTTTTTTAATTTAAAAAAAAAGTTTTGGACACCTTATACCAACAGAAAAAAGTTTGGGCAACCGGATCTTTTTCCGTTGGTATATTGTGAGATTTACAACGGGCATGCTGGCCAATCATGGTGCACATTTTGGAATATTAATGGGGGGGGGGTCACTGTATAATTTCATTTATATAAATGTATGAATGCCTATGTCATAAGTGACAATTCAGTAAAGATGTTTCTTGTTTAAAAAAACACATACTAGTAACAACAATAATTTGGGAGGACACACATCTTACATCTCCTCTTTCTACAGCAAAAATAAATCATTGTGTGGTAGAATTTTGCAGTACAATTCATTAAAGTCTACAAATTTTACACCATTGCTTTGATAATGTGCTTATATTTTTGTATAATTTTTCTCACACTATTTTCATAATGTGTTTATGAGTAGTATGTCACATTCCTACTGAAAGTGGGAACAGTTATGTCTGTTTGGTATTCAAATTTTATACTGTTTAAATTTCCAGACTTTTAGCTGGATGCACATACATTTCAAGGTCCTTTGTTCTTAGTTTCAGTGTCTGCGGGTTAGGAAGTACGCTGTGGAGGCAAAATATTACATAGCCATCAGACACTGCGGCTATAACTGCTGGGTGAGGGTTGTCTGGATGAAAGTAATTGACCTTCTTAGCACTTGCTCAGTTTAACAATCTTTTCTCAGAAAGAAGGGATAAATTAATCACATAATAACCAAACATTCAGAACTTTTACAGCTGGTAGCTCCCACACACCAAGGCTGTAAAAGTGGATTTTAACTTGGGCTTAGTCATTGCCTCTGCCCTGAACCCCACCTAATCTAAGACCAGCCCTGCTCATAGGGGTACACAGAAGGCTATTCCACTTGTGTGGTGGGCTGGGATCAGTGGCATCAATTCTTAAACATTCTTCCCATACCTCAAAGATCATTGTATTGCTATGGACAGTATGGTCATTACTTCTTTAACTTTCCTCACAAACTTCAGAGGGGTGCACAGGGGTTTGCTATAGCTTGTATAGAAACACTGCACTGTCTCAAGAAGTAACATGTTGGAAACATTATAGTATTTTTTTTTTTCATTTTCCTCACAGTCAAGAATCTGATACACATACAAGTAGCTATCTTTTAGGGGGAGTAAAAAAGCATGTAGTTCATATATGACTGACAGTAAATATGTTATGTTCTATTCGTATTTTTCAGTTTTGTCTCAGTGTGACATCAGAAAGATATGTAGAACATAGCTGTTTTTGGAAGGGGAGAGGTGAATAGGCATTCTTTATATAAATATGACAGCAGCAGCTTGAAATATCACATTAGTGCCTTCATTTTAATCTCAGTTTGATACCAGAAGTGGATACAAAAGTGACTGCCTCTTTTGAAGTGGGGGTAGGGAGCAGGTACTATTTCCAGATATGACATATGTATCCTCCCAAGTATTTATATTCACAGTCCATTGGGAACTAGTATTTTGGTAATTTTTAGCTTTGAAAGTTGGCTACAACATATTTCTTCCTTGAAATGAAAAAGTAGAATAGAATTTCTTTTCTGCATGCATGCTTTTTGTTCCAGCCATAAATGAATCAAAACACACACAAAAAAAGCTCTAAAATACATCTCAGAAAATCTATAACCCCCATGACTTCTGGGTGCTTAGCAGCCCTCAGTCCCCCAGCTTAATTTAATTATTGCAGGGTAGTCTTGGTCAGTTAAGACATGTTGAAAGGATGCAGGTAAAAGCAAAGTTGAAGAGTAAGAGTGAATGGGCTGGATTCACGAAGGCTTGCACGGAGTCTAAGAGTAGAGTAAGACTCCATGCAGCCAACATGTCTGCCGAGCGATTCAGGAACAGCCGGCAGGGGCGTGCAAGAGAGCTCCTAAAACGACTCCTGCACGGACAGGGTTAGTATATGCAAATTACCTCATTTGCTGCTGAAAGCTATGCAAATGAGGTAAATTTGCGATCCAGGAAATACTAACCTGTCCGAGCAAGAGTAGTGTTATTTGCAGAAATGTACTTGGTTGGCAACTGAGTACCGGTCTGCAAATAGCAAAACAGAGCCATGACAGCTCCAAATAAAGGATGCATCCAGTTGAGGAAGCATGCCAATGGCCAAATATATGGCCAGTGGCATTTTTATGTGTTGCAAAATATAAAAAAAATGTTTTTTTTTCCTCGATCTCTGATGTTTAAGCGTAGCGCAGCGCCACGCAAACGTGCATCGCACTAAAAAATCAGAAAATCAAGAATTTAAAAGCCACAAATATGATTTAATTCAAAATATTCATCTGCCATGTAAGTGAATGGCAGGCTGAAGACAACATGGCTACTGAGTAGTGGTTGCTAAGGGGGGAAGCTCAGTCTGAAAGATGTAACCAAGCATTAGTAGGCAATCCTATGCAAATGAGGATAAGGATAGTGAATCCCAATATTTCCTGCTATGTGAACCATGTCCCTAGAGTGTAAGAGTATGATAAGGGGAGTAACAGAGTAGAAGATGGGTGACATCATGAGGGAGTATGTATCAAAAAGACTGTAAGCTTATTGGAGCTGAGTGGCATGTGTTTGCTGTGAGTTACTCAGGACTAGGAGAGGTGTGTCTACAGTTGTCTAAACTGAAACCCAGAAATTGAAGGTGTATGCCATGACTATCACTAAAGTTTCTTGCAAAGCTGCTTACACTGTGTGTGCACGTGTGCACGCGTGTAAACTCGTCTAAGCCTGTGTGTATGTGTGCGCCCGTGTAAGCCTGTGTTAGGCCGTCTAAGCTTGTATACACGAATGTGCACCTGCCTAAGCCTGTGTAAGCTTGTGTAAGCCTGTGTGCGTGCGTGTGTGCGTGCTTGCGCTTGTTTGCGCGGTGCTGCCCCCTGTGGAAACAGAAAGGGAAAAGGAAGGAATAGAAGTAGTAGGAAGTTAACCAAGGAGAACTAGCAGAGCTGCCAGGTGAAATCAATCAGAATCAGCCAATTACACAGGCAGTACACTAGCCCAGCCCAGCCCAGCACTTAAAACTCTGCAAACAACATTCCCCCATGTTTTTCTCAGAAACACTGCAACACTGCAGTCAACAAAGAGAAGTGAAAACTTAAAAAGCTTAAACTGAGACATAAAAATGTTAGGGGCTGCCACTGCTGTTATAAGGCAACATGTGCAAGATGCTGAGGGTGGTGCCATTGCGAATGCTGCTGAGCAACCCACAGTGAGGAGACAGAGAAGAGTGTACAGACCCAGGGTAACCTACCAGGGGCTACATGAGCTGGAGATAGTAGAGCGCTATAGAGTGGACAGAGAGCTCCTGCAGCAAATTGTTGAGCTGTGCAGGCCACACCTTCCACACAGAGCCAACAGAGGGGAACCCATCCCAGTGGAAACCAAGGTATGTGTTGGCCTAATAATACTAGCAACAGGTACCTTCCAGAGACCAACTGGTGATATGATGGGGATTTCACAGGCATCAGCATCAAGGGTACTGCACCAGTTCCTGAATGCCATGTCAGCACATGTTGGTGATCATGTATATTTCCCCAATTCCCGTGAGGTATTGGCCAGCAATATGCATCTCTTACAGCAAATAGCGGAATACCCTGAGGTAGTGGGTGCAATTGACTGCATGCACATACACATCAAAGCACCAGCTGGTGAGTGGGGTAGGGCCTACATCAACCGCAAGGGCTTCCACTCCATCAACTGCCAGGTCATGTGCGATGCCCAGGGCAGAATACTGAATGTGTGTGCTGGCTGCCCTGGAACCTACCACAATTGTCATATCTGGCATCTGTCGCAGCTGTACCAGACATTTGCAAATGGGGACATCCCTGACGGTCACCTAGTGGGGGATGCTGGACATGCACTGGAGCCGTGGCTGATGACACCCACCAGAAATGCACACACCTGAACAAGAACTCCATAATGAGTCAGACGCACAAACACGAAATGTAATCGAGCATGTGTTTGGGATGCTCAAGTCATGGTTCCGGTGCCTGGACACATCTGGTGGAGCCTTGCAGTACTCACCAACTACATGTACCCAAATTGTCATGGTATGTGCCATGCTACACAATATGATCCTGCAGAAAAAGCTGCAGCAGGAACAGCATGGGCAGGGCCAAACAACCCCCCACCATTGCCAAGGCCTGCACAGGCACAGCGTGACTCGGAGGAGGAACAGCCTGAGCCTGCTCCAGTAGGCAGAAGGAGGCATGCCCAGTATGCCTTGCAAAGAGGCAATGCATAGCACATACACTGACTCAGTAGGAACCCTAGAAATGATACCTCTCTCTGACTTGCACATAAAATAAAAGTGATGCCTACCTTGACACTACCTGTTTCCAAACTTGTATAGGGAGTGTAGTTTGTGCATCTGACATAGGCAGCCCTGCAGCACCACCTGAGGCATGATTGCCATGTTTTAAGCAATATAAAGCAGTGCTAAGCAGGTTTTACCAATATTTAGTATATGTAAACAAAATTGCTCGTGCAATGTTGGCCAAGGTCAGGCAAAGTTGAACAAAGTCAGTTAAACATGCTCATATCTGCTTTACTGTTCCTTAAGCAGTCTGGTCTGGTCAGCATGAAAATAAAAAGCAGTGACAGGGCTTGAACCCAGGATACTGTGCACTATAGTCACAGTACTGAACCACTAAGCCATGATAGCATTACAGTGGCACAGACACAGCAGGACAATTGTACACTAATGCAAACACAAAGCAATGCTGTATCATGCCCCTAATTAGGCAAATGGGTAACCTCACCCACACGCCTATGCAGACAGAGAACATCAGGCCAGGCGTTGTGATGTGGGTTGTGTAGGCTATGAAGTTGCAAGCTTATATATGTGACAATGGACGCTAAGATCTGTAGTACAGTAGTATGCCTCAAGCCAGTACGATAGGCAACAGTACAGAGTGTAATGGTGTCCTGTACATAGCAGTGCAGGCACAGCAAATGTGTATAAGTGTCAGGTGAAACCCACATCCTATGTACACCCACAGTAACAATCCGGTGTGCCCACGGCTAGAAATGTACAAAGAATAGCTGTCTCCCCTGTATGTAGAAATGTTGATAGGTCTATGCAAAGTGTCTCATGGAAGCCCTGCAGGCACAGCATGATCCCTGTTGATCTATGACACAAAGGTGAGCCCTGCTGTAAAAATACACCTTGATTTACCATACACATATAGTATAAATGTGTATACTGTGCATGCTCACACACTCCAACAAATGTAGTGGATTTCATTCAGCATCACACTGAAAGGTCATACTGGGCATGCTCACACACTTAGGCTAAATACGGATGTGATAATAAGGGATCTATGGACAAATGTGTATAGTCATCTCTACTTCCAGAAACACATTCACAAAGAGGTCTGAAAATCCTGCTATGTGTTCACACAAACTGCCAAGGTCTGTGCATGTAGGTCAAAGGAGGTTGCCACTACTCAGCAGTCATCAGACCTGTCAGAGAGTACCACAACACACTTGCGATGAATCTGACTAGGCACGTTCAGCAGCTAGAAAGACCAATGAAGTACCTTAACAAGAGGATTACTAGCCTCAAATAGTTGCCCCATGCAACAAGAATGAATGTAACCCAAGCTGTACTCTGTTGCATACCGTCTAAGCAGGTGATCTCTGCCCAACAAACAGGTCCATATCATGGTTACACTCAGATCTGTTCTGAGTTACAGCTCGATGGCACTAAATGTACAGAGTCAACTGATATTGGCAACATCCTGGCAGATAGGATCAGTGTTAACTTTACCCCCCTCTCACCCATGAAAGAGCACATGTCTATAATGGAAGACTGCAAAGTTGCTGTCATCACGGCTGCACAGGTAAAAAACACTCTCCGAAGCCAGTATCACAGCAGCCATGGGACTAGATAACTTCCCAGGCTGTGTAGTATCTACTTCCCTGAAGTAAACATTAACATGAAAGGTCTGTGGCTACTGAAGTTTCCAGAGGACTGCAAACTAGGAGCCATCATTGTAAACACTAAAGATGTGGACATCCTACAAAAGGGTCTCACTGAGACAGATGGCTGTTGCCCAAGCCATGGGCTGTAGCTCAATGCCAAAAGGTGCATTATCATCACCTTTGTTAAAATCTCTGTAGCCAAGAACTACAACTTAGGTGGTAGTATATGTCACACTGTAAGTGTGACAAGATCCCTGGGTCACAGGTGGATACAACTGTGATAAGCACATTCCCACAGTAGTCAGGAAACCCTCTTATGTGGCACACCTCATCACAAAATGTGTCTCATGCAGAATAAAAGAGGACATTGTTCCCCTCTACTCACCACTCACTAGAACTATAAAAGAGTACAACGCCACTGTTGCTATGTACCTCACAAGACAACTACAACAACTGGAAAGCCAGCAGCAATACCTCACAAAGAGCATTAGTGGCCTGAAATACATGCCATATACAAACCATCGCAAAATGCTCCATCCGTACTCCATTGCATATCGCCTACTCAGAGGTGTTCACTGCCTAACATACAAAGCTATGTCACACATAGAACTGTTGGATATGCTTCACGTAAAACACTCACAATCACTCTGACCTTTGGACCCAAAACCACGAATGAAATACAAAAGGAAGGGGTGTAGCCATTTACCTTATGGATATCCACACCTTCAGGTTACTGGCACAGCATGAGGTCTTGGAGACCATGCAAGTGCAACTAACATTGGGCAAAGCTGCCCATCAGATTGTAGCCTGCTACAGATCACGTGCCTTGTCTCAGGAACCTCACTCAGTATTCCGGAGAACAATATCCAAAGAAATAGTGCTACAAGTGCTCCAGAAGAAATCCAGGTAAAATAAAGGAGCACACTGTTGCGAGTCCACAGTACTATTTTAATATTTAAAATGATAAACCAAAGTTGTTAAGCACTTTCATCAACTAGTATGACTTCTTCAGAACAAGTTACCATTGAAAATTTCAAATTTAAATACATGTTGCTGGTTAGTCATTGGTTCTAATCCAACCAATTCCATCAATAAAAAATCACTACTCATGAATATATAAACACCAGTTGCTTAAAATAAAATAAAATAATTTTACACAGTAGTAAATATAACAAGAATCTAATATTCTCAAAACATAAATAATATAAAATACTAGTCCATTGCAATATGAACTCATCATAGAAAAAATATGTGTATATAATCACAAATATGTTTACAAATGGCTTTGATATTACTAAACTGAATCTGCCTTTTCCTTAAGAATTGGCATTATAGTGATATGCTCATTGAGCCCTGGTGGATAATCAGCAGCTAGCCTTAATTGCCACAAAAGCTCCTTTTTATACAACACATTTTGCCAATCACCACCCCTTGCTTCCACTGTTACAAATTCAAGTATACCTAACTTAAAACATGTAAACTTGGTACATAAAATACTATGCTTATATAATGCATTAGTATCTTTGTTGTTTTTAATATCACAAAGATGTTCATATATTCTAGTTTTGAACATTCTCTCTGTCTTCCCTATATAAAAGGAAGAACAGGTACTGCACCTAGCTATATAAACTAATTTACTTGAACAACAATTGCCACTTTTTAAAAAAACATTACTTTTATTTTTATTATCTAGAGCAATAGAGGTATCTTGTAATATATAAGGACAATAGGAGCACCTGCCACAAGGTTTACTTCCGCATCTTTTACCCTGTCTATTGTTGGAAACAGAACCTGCCTCTAACAAGGACTTCATGTTAGGTCCTACCTTTGTAGAAAATATGGGTTTGTCACCCAATATACGGAATATCTCAGTGTTTGTTTTAAAGATGTTCCAGTTTTTTGTCAGAATTTCTTTAATCTGAGAATACAAGGGACTATATTGCACTACACAAGCCTGTTGGAAGTTAGGTGGATCCTGAACTATCATATCAATAAGTTTATTATCTGCTCTATCACCACCAGTACCCAATAAAGGTATATAAATATCACCCCATTTATTAAGAACATCTGTAAGTATAGGATCAATAAAATGTCCTGGATACCCTCTCTCTAAAAACATATCCCTTAGATTTTTAAACTCTGTTATCACATCATTTTTCATAGTTGTCATCCTAGCTATTCTTATAGCCTGACCCTTTATAATACTTTTTTTCTGATGAATTGGGTGGTGACTAGTATAATGCAAATAATTATTGCAAAATGTGTTTTTACGGTAGATTTTGGAGATGAAGCCATCCTGGCCTTTAATGATCTTAGTATCCAGGAAATTAATTTCTTGTTTATCAAACTGAGAGGTAAACTTTAGATATTCTGTAGTTTGATTCAAATACTGAACAAACTCAAATATTTGTTCTTGACATCCTTTCCACAAAATAAAAATATCATCCAAAAATCTACCGTAATATATGACATTGGTGGAAAATAATACATTTTGAAAAATATACTTGTATTCCCAACCCAGGAGAACTAAATTAGCATACAAGGGAGCGCAGGCAGCACCCATAGCAACCCCTTTAAGCTGCTGACAGTATTCTCCTTCAAAAAATATATAATTGTTTTCTAATATAACATTCATTAGTTCACATATAAGTAATACTTCATCTGGGGTCAAAGATGAATAAGTGAAAAGTACATCCTCAAACAAGCATAAACCTTCTGTTTTTGGAGTACAAGAAAAAAAGTCCTGGACATGTATAATAAGAAAAAAGATGTCAAGTGACCATAATTCCTTCTTAATTTGTCCTAAAAAATCCCATGAGTCCTTTAATAAATGAGGAAATGTATTCATAATGTGCTTCAATTTTTTATCCACATATACTGCTATATTATGCGTTTTGGAACCTGCAGCTGCTACAATAGGTCTAAAAGGTGGCTTTCTCAAGTTCTTATGTATCTTAGGTATTCCAAAGATCACTGGAATCTTGGGATATTTGTTCAGTAAAAAATCATAGTCATCCTTTGATATTCTCTGGTCCATTAAATATTCATATAGATAACTATCTAATCTACGGTATGAGATATATATTTCATTTTTGGAACATAAAGAATAATTATCTGCTTCAAATAGTATATTTTGCATATCATTAGTATAATCTTCTGAACTATATAAAACCACCCCACCTCCTTTATCAGGTGTCATAATTCTTATACCCTTATCTTCCTTTAAGGTCTTTAAGAGGTTCCTTTCTTCAAGATTTAAGTTAGTAAATAATCTTCTTTTCTGTCCCCATGCTTTGTATAGATCATCCTTGACTAATTTTTCATAAGCAGTAACTAGCGGATGCAATGGAGGATTGAATGTACTACTTCTCTTAAGAATATCTTTCGATTCTACTCTACAGGTTTATCCGAAAACATAATATTCAGATTTAATTTCCTTAAGTATAGCTGTAAGTCAACCATTACTTTGGCTATATCAGGTACATTAGTTGGAACAAATTTAAATCCTTTAGAGAATAAAGAAAAGAGTTCTTTGGTAATGGGAACCTCAGAATAGTTATATATATTAAAGCCATTCAAACTGTATTGGATATTATCTATACATTGTATTTGAACTATAGAATCTACCACTTGGTATACCCGTGGTTCTGCTGTGTTGCCCTGCTGTAGGTTTTGTACATCCCTTGTCTGCGATTCGCTATTCTCTCCGAGCGTCTGGGAAGCGGAAAATCCTGAGGATCAACTGGATAGTCCGACTCAACTTCCCTGTAATTTTCACTGTGTAGTTCAAAATTAAAGTTAGAAATAGGTTTGGCCCTCTCGGCCTTTTCATTTGCTGCATTATCATATTCTCTTTTATAAAAAACTAATTTATCTGTAGGATATACCTTGTGCAGTTTATACTGTCTAATGTCCCTATCTAATTTCTTAACGTTTTTCTTGAAAATGTTATCACATTTTTGATCCACCCTGCTGATGATTTTATAGTACAAATTTTCATACAGTGCAAATAATAAATCAGTAATAATTTTTTCATTTAATACATTCACTACATCATAAAGCCTTGTTTCCATTGCCTCATAAAAAGAGACAGTTTTACCTAATAATTCCAAACCCCATTTGTTGAACATATCAATAAATATCTTAATAATATCAGTGTCATAATAAATTCCATAAGGAAATTTAAAGATTCTTAGTCCCTGTGGAACTATTTGTCTTTTCATGCATTCATTTAAATAACACACTTCCATTTGACACATTTTAAGCTTGAATAATTTCCTCTCAAAGGTATAAATCATGTCTCTTAATGATTCAAAATTGTGCTGTCCAGTTTCCCTGTTAACCAGGGCTCCATTGTTTCGTTTGGGGCTGGTACCAGCAAAAGTAAAATATTTTTGAAGCAAATTACCAAAATGTTCATTATTGTTTTTAAAAGATATAGTTTCTTTACGAGTACAAGATTCACACTTTTTGGGAGTATTCAAATGTTCTCTTCTCTCGGTAACCCTGTTGCTTGTATAAGAATTATTACTGTTTATAGATTTACCATTCAAATTAGAATAGACAGTACCTGTTGTTAAAACTTCTTGACATCGTACTTGTTTCGCGTTAGAAAAATCAACAGAGGCAGATTCAATGTCTCCTTCAAACTGGACCACACAATTGCTTTTGAAAGAGTTTTTGTGGCGAGCAGGCCCCTGCGTATCACATACTTCGACGAAACTGTTAGCGTTACATGGAGAACGCCTTCCTTCATCCCCATTGTGAATTTGCGCCGCCGTGATGACGTCATCTGTTTTCTTAAAGCGGCAAGGCGGTGTATGAACATCAGAACCAAGTATATCACCAACAACAGCTTTATCGCCCCTTTTAGAGCCATCCGAAATTAAGAAACAATCCAAATCTTTTTTACTAGGCTGCGTGAATAATTCTATAAGCCTAGTTAGTTCTCCCTTCAATTCTGCCACATCCTTCTTCAAGGATATGATATCAGACTGGCCAGAATTCATAATGGGAGAAAGACTAAACGATTCTGGGGACCCCATAGCAACAAGCACCACCAAAATCAAACAAAATCCAAAGAAATAGTGCTACAAGTGCTCCAGAAGAAAACCAGGTAAAATAAAGGAGCACAACGTTGCGAGTCCACAGTACTATTTTAATATTTAAAATGATAAACCAAAGTTGTTAAGCGCTTTCATCAACTAGTATGACTTCTTCAGAACAAGTTACCATTGAAAATTTCAAATTTAAATACATTTTCCTGGTTAGTCATTGGTTCTAATCCAACCAATTCCATTAAAGAAAAATCACTACTCATGAATATATAAACACCAGTTGCTTAAAATAAAATAAAATAATTGTACACAGTAGTAAATATAACAAGAATCTAATATTCTCAAAACATAAATAATATAAAATACTAGTCCATTGCAATATGAACTCATCATACAAAAAATATGTGTATATAATCACAAATATGTTTACAAATGGCTTTGATATTACTAAACTGAATCTGCCTTTTCCTTAAGAATTGGCATTATAGTGATATGCTCATTGAGCCCTGGTGGATAATCAGCAGCTAGCCTTATATGCCACAAAAGCTCCTTTTTATACAACACATTTTGCCAATCACCACCCCTTGCTTCCACTGTTACAAATTCAAGTATACCTAACTTAAAACATGTAAACTTGGTACATAAAATACTATGCTTATATAATGCATTAGTATCTTTGTTGTTTTTAATATCATAAAGATCTACCGTAAAAATACATTTTGCAACAATTATTTGCATTATACCAGTCACCACACAATTCATCAGAAAAAAAGTATTATAAAGGGTCAGGCTATAAGAATAGCTAGGATGACAACTATGAAAAATGATGTGATAACAGAGTTTAAAAATCTAAGGGATATGTTTTTAGAGAGAGGGTATCCAGGACATTTTATTGATCCTATACTTACAGATGTTCTTAATAAATGGGGTGATATTTATATACCGTTATTAGGTACTGGTGGTGACAGATCAGATAATAAATGTATTGATATTATAGTTCAGGATCAATCTAACTTCCAAAAGGCTTGTGTAGTGCAATATAGTCCTTTGTATTCTCAGATTAAAGAAATTCTGACAAAAAACTGGAACATCTTTAAAACAAACACTGAGATATTCCGTATATTGGGTGACAAACCCATATTTTCTACAAAGGTAGGACCTAACATGAAGTCCTTGTTAGAGGCAGGTTCTGTTTCCAACAATAGACAGGGTAAAAGATGCGGAAGTAAACCTTGTGGCAGGTGCTCCTATTGTCCTTATATATTACAAGATACCTCTATTGCTCTAGATAATAAAAATAAAAGTCATGTTTTTTTAAAAAGTGGCAATTGTTGTTCAAGTAAATTAGTTTATATAGCTAGGTGCAGTACCTGTTCTTCCTTTTATATAGGGAAGACAGAGAGAATGTTCAAAACTAGAATATATGAACATCTTTATGATATTAAAAACAACAAAGATACTAATGCATTATATAAGCATAGTATTTTATGTACCAAGTTTACATGTTTTAAGTTAGGTATACTTGAATTTGTAACAGTGGAAGCAAGGGGTGGTGATTGGCAAAATGTGTTGTATAAAAAGGAGCTTTTGTGGCAATTAAGGCTAGCTGCTGATTATCCACCAGGGCTCAATGAGCATATCACTATAATGCCAATTCTTAAGGAAAAGGCAGATTCAGTTTAGTAATATCAAAGCCATTTGTAAACATATTTGTGATTATATACACATATTTTTTTGTATGATGAGTTCATATTGCAATGGACTAGTATTTTATATTATTTATGTTTTGAGAATATTAGATTCTTGTTATATTTACTACTGTGTAAAATTATTTTATTTTATTTTAAGCAACTGGTGTTTATATATTCATGAGTAGTGATTTTTCATTGATGGAATTGGTTGGATTAGAACCAATGACTAACTAGCAACATGTATTTAAATTTGAAATTTTCAATGGTAACTTGTTCTGAAGAAGTCATACTAGTTGATGAAAGCGCTTAACAACTTTGGTTTATCATTTTAAATATTAAAATAGTACTGTGGACTCGCAACGTTGTGCTCCTTTATTCCGGAGAACAATGGCAAAAATAAAGGTCCTATCAAACACCATTATATGAGGAGATTACAACTAGCCAAACATTGAGTGCGTGAATTACTCGTATACAACCTACAATTAAGAAACTCTAACACCCTGGAACAGCTGGTCAGCACACCTACTACAGGTGACAACATACTGGACATGATCATCACCAACATGGGGTACCAGTGTTCCACAACAGAGATAAACCCCTCGCTGGGAATATCAGATCATGAAGTAATCAAACTGGACATCCACATCACGCCCCCCACACCCAGTCAATGAAACCACTGTGAAGACATTTGCAAAAACAAACTGCACACTTCCCAAGACCAAAGTAGAAAGTTCCGAAGACCTCTTGCTATAGGATAATGGTATGCAATCTGCAGAAACATTTACAAGTGCATCCTATGAGCATCTACAGGGATGCATGGAATGAGACAACACAAATAAAACCAAGATGCACTCCTCCAAAAATAGGACAACAATCAGGTGGTTGTTGTCCATAAATAAGCCAGACAAGAGAAGGAGGAAATGAACACATGATAGAGCCAACTTCACTAAAGGAAAGGCATCACTGATCATTATCAGGAAGAAACAATGATCGCTCATAAAATAATCCAAGGATGGTTTCCAAAGACAAATAACCAAGGAATGTAAGAATAGCAACCACAAAGCCTTCGGTAGCTATACTAGACATGTAGGTGTCAACTTCCAAATATGCTGTCAGCTACTGAAAAAAGGAAGGAAATACACCAAATCAACTTTCATTGCCCACATCCAGGGGGACAAGTTCAGTGTAAACTCCCCCCATCACCCCCAAAAGGGCCTGTGTCCATCACAGAAGGATGCAGAGACCCAGACGTCATGGATATGCAGGTAAAGACAGCCCTCACCAAAGCTAAGAACATAGCATCAATGTGACTGTATGTTGTCCCAGGCTGCGTCTTACACTAGGCCCATAAGGAACTACACCCTCACCTACATTCACTGTCCAGACTCAACCGTACCACAGACTATGTACCCAAAGAATGGCATACACTAACAGTCATCCAGCTCCACAAAGGGTGTGCCAAAACAGAACCTGGAAACCATTTCCCAATATGTCTACTCAGTCGGGTCTACAGAGCTATTGAGCCAATTGTCATCGAACCCATACACTGAGACATTGGAGATCTCCAGACACTGGACTCTACACAACTTCACCTTGTTAAAGGCAGAGCCTGGCTCCCAAACCTAGTTGAGTTATTTAAAACAGTTACCATGAACATAGATGGAAGTGAAAGTAGTCCACACAGCCCACCTGGACCTCACTAAGGGCTTACTACACCCTTCCCCACTCTGTCATCATGGACAAGTGTACCAGCTTGAACATTAACAGCTATGTCACAGGATGGGTAGCCAAGTGGCTCACAGATCAAACACACATGTTTATAGTTGCGGGTGCAATGTCCAACCCTAAGCCAGTCACAAATGGCATCACACAGTTCTTGGTCCTGGGACCCCACCTGTTCAGTAGATACTGCTCAGAAGTACAGGAAAGCACAGCAGGTGTATGACTGAACAGGTTTGCAGATGAATGGTAACTGTGGTCCATAATCAACTGTACAGCTGACACAGACATCCTCCAGAAGTGTCTTACAGAGACAGATACCTGGTGTCAAAACAATGCCCTCAAGCTGAATGGCAAAGAATGCATAGTCATCCCCTTTGGGTAAAACAAAGTGCACACAAATTACCACATAGGTGGTAATCCAGCATGTACGGAGGAAGTCATTATGGCCCTGGGGACACAGTTAGATAGTAAACTCACCTTTGATGATCACATGCCCAAAGTGTTTAGACATTCCTTCAATGTAGCCCATCTAATGTCACCTAATGTAACCCACTTCGTATAGTCTGATGATGTCACCATCCTACAAATATTCCTGTGGAAAGGATAATTCCCAGTATTGTGTATAGCACGTCATGTTAATACTTACTTCTGTAGTATCATGAAGTAGTTAGGTAGGGGTTTGAATCCTGCACTGAACAAGTGTGTGTGTGTGTGTGTGTGTGTGTGTGTGGTCTCCTTGGGAAGGAGCAACCTTTTAGGAGAGTAGTAAGAGACCTCAAAAGCGGTAAACTAACCTTTGTCAAATCTGATGATGTCACCATCCTACAAATATACCTGTGGAAAAGAGAACTCCCAGTAATGTGTATAGCGCGTCATGTTAATGCATACTCCTGTAGTATCATGAAGTAGTTAGGTAGGGGTTTGAATCCTGCACTGGACAACTGTGTGTGTATGTGTGTTATCCCCTCGGGAAGGAGCAACCTTTTAGGAGAGTAGTAAGAGACCTCAAAAGCGATAAACTAACCTTTGTCAAGTCTGAGGATGTCACCATCCTACAAATATACCTCTGGAAAAGAGAGCTCCCAGTAATGTGTATAGCGCATTGTGTTAATGCATACTCCTGTAGTATCATGAAGTAGTTAGGTAGGGGTTTGAATCCTGCACTAGACAAGTGTGTGTGTGTGTGTGTGTGTGTGTGTGTGTGTGTGTGTGTGTGTGTGTGTGTGTGTGTGTGTGTGTGTGTGTTGTCCCCTTGGGAAGGAGTAACCTTTTAGGAGAGTAGTAAGAGACCTCAAAAGCGGTAAACTAACCTTTGTCAAGTCTGCTGATGTCACCATCCTACAAATATACCTGTTGAAAAGAGAACTCCCAGTGATGTGTATAGTGTGTCGTGTTAATGCGTACTCCTCTAGTATCATGAAGTAGTTAGTTAGGTAGGGGTTTGAATCCTGCACTGGACAAGTGTGTGTGTTTGTGTGCTGTCTCCTTGGGAAGGAGCAACATTTTAGGAGAGTAGTAAGAGACCTCAAAAGCAGTAAACTAACCTTTGTCAAGTCTGATGATGTAACCATCCTACAAATATACCTGTGGAAAAAAGAACTCCCAGTAATGTGCATAGCATGTCGTGTTAATGCATACTCCTCTAGTATCATGAAGTAGTTAGGTAGGGGTTTGAATCCTGCACTTGGGGAGTGTGTGTGCTGTATGTGTGTGAGGCTGTTGGTCAATGTGTTGTGGGTTTTGCTTTTACCACTGTATGACATATCAGTATGCATTGCACATGTGAGCTAGCTGTGTGGCAAATACATATCTGTACATGTTACCTCAATGAATGCATGTGTGGGAACAATGCTGTCATCCTTGCCAGACTGTGCTGCTGCTTCCCAGACGTTAGGTCACATCTGTATGCTTGTGACAAGCCCAGCCACTGCAGTGATCCCTGGCCTAGGTCATCTGTGTCACACAAAGTCATTACGGTTCCTACTGGAATGTGTGAGTGAGGGTCTATGGCCAAGGTATATGTCAGACCTGTTCAAACACAGCAAAGTCTGTCAATGATGACTATTCATAACAGGTGTAGAACAACCTATGTGGATATGCATGCAGACCCCTTATTGCTTATGTGATCCACCAAGGAATTCCAAAATACCTTTGGAAATGTGATTAACAAAGGAGAGATGACATAACACTTTGTTGCATGCACACATCGGTACCTGTTCATCATGTTGGTGGCTACTACCTATGTGGTACTGTGGGGATAATATGTTCCATAAAGGTGGATGACTATGCTTAGTTTGGCTTATAGCTTTACATCATGGGTTTGACAACAGGCATCTGTCTGTATGATACCCTTGTGGAGGATGTGTGTGTCATCTGGAGAATGCATTATAGGCCACAGTATGCATTACCAGATGTAGATGGACATATCCCTACTGTGATTGCTTGTACCTAAGAGAGCTATATGCCAAACAGGAGTGGTCTCAGTAATGGGTGCAGGTGAATACCAGTGGTTACTGGCATTGTATAGTACCTGAAGGATCCAAATGCTGCTGTGTGTCCTACATCTGTGTGTCGGTTGTCAAGACATCATCTAACGACTGGTTATGGTCAGGCTGTTGAAGTGATGTATACTACCAGAATGCAAAACAATGGCAGATAGTAACAGTATCACCCACAGCACAGTGTCAAACCATGTCATACACACATGTGTAGTCAGGTTCCGGAATGTGTGTAGTACAATGCATACTGGCCACCAATAGAAACTATGGAGTGTTACTGTGTAATACAGAGCATGTCACCCTGGCCATGTGTCCACTATGCACGTACATGCAGACATTGCACCTCCACCATGTTCACAACAGTACACCTGCAAATCTGTGCTACACACATCCCACATATACTGTCCACTCTCTAATACATGCTGCCAATACTGCACACATCAGCCAAGTGGCACGTGGCCGGACAATACACAATTGGAACCAACACTGGTGTAAACAACACTACAATGACAATCATAGCTTTAATGCATCATGCCTGCTCAGCTACACCTTCAAGCATATCATTACACTCTACTGCTGACAACATGCTAACATTGCTATACTGCTATATAGACACCCTGTGCATCAGCACCATGGTAGCTTGTTCCTGCATCGATGTTACAGATGACAGGAGGCGGCACAGGTTTCATCATATGCACAGGGTGTGTTGTTGGTTTGCCAGAGGCCTACAGTGAGCCATCCAATTGACATGTGTGTGTGTGTGTGTGTGTGTGTGTGTGTGTGTGTGTGTGTGTGTGTGTGTGGGGCAAGAATATTGAAATGGGCCAATGTTGTTGTAATGTGTGTGGATATGTGTTAGCCCTAGGTGTCTGGAGTATGTGTGTGTGTCTGCATGCACACAGTTCCACCATGTGGCTGCCATATATGGGTATTTGTGGGACAGCCACAGACTGTACCTGCGAGGCTTTACAGATCACCGTCTCTGGCCACGGATACGGTACCTGTGCTGGCAGGGGTGCTACTGACACTATCAGGTACTAAGCTAGACTGGGTACTATGCCCAGAGGTGGATGGATGTACCCTGGACACAGGTCCCTGCTGGGACTGTCCAGAGCCACGTGCACGTGGTCTTCTAGGACGTTCTATGGACAGCCCACCCCCAACATTGCTGGAGCTGGTACTGGCACTACGGAAGTGGCTGTGGCTTAAGGAACGTCTGCTGCGACTGCCAGCTGCTGATGTTGCTGGCATACGTCCATGTCGACGTCTCAACCGTCGTGCACTGTCCTGACACATGGACATGGCATTGCGGAGGATATCTAATGTCTCACCCCAACGTCTATCAGTGACATCGATGTAATGATGGATGGCACCTGCTAGGTCATGAATACTGTCAATGACGGTGGTGTTATGTGCCCCCTGTGCCCTTAATCCCTGTCTGGTGTACCGTTCCATACGTGCCTGTGCCTCCATGACAGCCTGGAACATGCATGACATTGTCAGACCTGTGGCACGTCTGCCAGTGGCATGATGAACAGCAGTGCTCCTACTAGAACCCCTGGACATCTGCCTATGTAGCACCCTTCCAGACATCTGGGTATGGCTGCTGTGTTGGGATGCATGTGCCATGGATACCACACTGTCCTGGCCAATGCCAACTGTACACTGTCCCTCAGCTATGGGCATTGGTGATGGATGTATTGACAGTATGACTGTATGCATGGATGGGGTGGACAGCTGTGTACTGTCAATTGATGGCCCAACGACAGACCCTGGCAAACACGCCTGTGCCTCAACACACCTATCTTCATTATCACTATGTGGCTCAGTGACATCAGTTTCCCTGCTGCAGTGAACCAGCCCTAGCACAGCACCTGTGGGAGGAAGACAGTAAACACACTTTACGACCTGTACATGATGTCGGCACACATGCACACATGAACACATGAACACATGCACACATGCACACATGAACACATGCACACAAATACACTCCTCACTACAGCAGATACCCACACACACCACCAGCAATCCAAAACATACTCAATAGTGGTTGAAGGTGGGTCACAGTATCACAAGGGAAACAGTCATATCACACGTGTCAGCATGCAGAAAATTTGTTGCTCAAGACCATGCAGTGCGAGTGTAGACAGCCCTTGTTAATAACAGTATACATGGCTTTGATGCATGTGGGTTGTTGTTCAGTGATTGGCCTCACCCTGGAACGCAATGTGTACATGGACACAACATTACTTTGCAAGTATTAAAATGTCTGCAATGTCCTATGCACCATCACTCACAAGTATACATACCATGGCTGGATGTGTATCTGTGTGTCACATAGATATCCATTTCTGATTACAGTGTCTGTGTCTGTAGCAGATAATTGTGGACACAGGTTTAGCACATGCATGCTATGTATACACACAGGATGAGTGGTGCATGTATACGTGATGGAATACCATTGCTCAACATGGCCATTGTACAGTGGTTATGGTGAGTGTAGGCCATATTGTGGACATGCCAGTACCAGCCATGACATGGCATGCTACAACATGACTGCAACATTGAACATCACACATACCCAATGTGTGTCATGTGACCTGTACACTCAATAGCATTACAAGACATATATGTGCCACTTTGTACAAATGGTGATTGCTATGCATATTGTGTATAGGTGCATATGTTTGCACACACACAACATTGAGGTGCATAGCAAAGACTGCTATGTGTAGTACTGTGGTCACTGTAACTGGATGGGGTGTAGTACCATGAGCCATCCTCATCATGCATCATGTGGTCACTCAAGGCTACTATGTGTGCCAGACCACCAACTGGCATGCTGTACCTGAACTGCAGTACTGTGGCTACATTCGCAATTACACAGCCACTTGTTACATGGGTTTGTAAGGTGCCCAATAGGGAGCATTGCCTAACATGAATGTGCTATGTGTTGAAGAGTGTCGCACAGCCCTATGATAGGCCTCTACCCCTCAGGTATATTATGTGTGCTGTGTGGATGACATGTGGGATACTGAAGTGTGACCTTACAGCGGATGTCTGGATACGCCATGTGTAGCATGTTAAGGTGTACTGCGTATGACAAAGTTGTGTATGTTGTGTACATGTGTATCAACTATGCCTATCCAATGTCCAGTACGGTGTTGCCACAATTGTGTGCGATGCTCTGTGTATTGCATGTGACTGAGGCAGCTACTGACATTACTGAGATGTGCATAGTCTCACAGCAAACATGCACAGCATGCATTATGCGTAGGTGTGTTACGTGTACATGGCCTACACCTCACCTATGACATGCAAATTTCATTAGCAATATTACATTTATAACACACTCACCAGCATCGAACAGCTGCCTTGCTGTCACACCAGAGGGACCTACAAGAATATGAGACAGTTTGTCAGTGGCCACAACTGTGGCATTGCTACTGTGAGTTTGCTAAACTACAGTAGTACATCACTCAACAGTCACAGGCGTACAGATTATATTCCAAATATCAGTATTGCACAATAAACACACAGTACACATCTCACATATGCATAATCTGCCAATACAGGTAATAGCAGTCTACAGATAGGGCATGTTACCTGCACGCTCCATGTCAACATGCTGGGTGGCACCGGCCTCCATGATGACACATGTATGTTTCTGTTCCTGTTGTTGGCCAGGAGCCAACACACTTATGAGCAGCTCCTCCACTCTGGTGTGGGGGGGATGAATGGCTACCCCACCACTTGTGGCAAGCTGTTGTCTATGGATATCAGATGCACACCACCGGACATGTCTAATTAAATTACTGCTGTGATGGTGTACCTGCTTATATGTCCAGTTATGCATGCCTATGTCATTTACCAGATGAACAAGACCTTGCCACAGTGCAGTCCGCTCATGCTGGTCCTGGTTGGTTCTAGAGAACAGCAGGGTGTAGTGCTGCACTAGACTGCTGTGTATTTCCTGTTCCTCTGCAGCTGTATAACATGGGTTGCATTGGGGGGGCCATGCCCCTGGAAGACAATTAAACAATATATGTGAGCAAGTCATGTGTCACACTTAACATTCTAAAGTACAGATATCACTTAACTGCCATATATAGCATCCGATTGGCTGTCAGAGGATACACATGTTCAATACCGCATATTAGTGCTCAGGCTACAACTGGCTGACAGTGCCTGGCACGCTCTATATATCAAACCATGTTCTGCACAGCAGCAAAGAGAAGCCAGTATGTAAGACTATACACCAGTACATGGCACACTCTATGTGACACAATGCACCACCTAACCACAGGAGGTATATATCAAGCTAATGCATAAAGAAAGATGTCATCCATTGCAATGAATATAAAGTACAGTTACAGTATTACCAGTATACCACCCTAGTCGTTGATGCCAAACCCCTGCCTAACATATGTGCACAGTTGTTAATATAGATGGCATACTGCTGTACTAGACTATACATGTTGCTAGATACACATGTATACCCTGTAACACACATATGATTGAGGGCATGGTACAGGCATAATTACACACACATCAGACATACATACAACACACAAATGTATGCAAACCCAGATGAGTTTTACCTGTGTACCATACAGTACTGTGTGTCGCTACTTACAAAACCTTATGCCTGAGGTATGTAATCTGTGAGGACTACAGGGAACACACAAAACAGTCTTTCCAAGCAATGTGAACATACACCATACTGTACTGTTTAGGCCTACAGCTTCAGGTAGTACTACAGTTCATATGGGAGTTGGATTCACCAGCAGTACCACTCACTAAGCATACATGTATTGCTTTAGCCTACAATGGGACACCACAGTCGACAACAAGGGACTACGTCACACCATATGCCATACTACTTTTTCTGCCTAGCAATAGCATACACATCTTTTGCTGGGATCACAGCTAGGACACAAACTACCATGACAGAAACAATTTCACACTAAGCTATCACACCTTTACAGACCTTGCACACATTCACCAACACATTCACCACCACACTCGGTCAACCTCACATAGCAATTATTGCACTAAGTACATGTGTGTGTGTGCATTGTCTCATAGGTAGGTAATACGCTACTGGCCCTAGGGCCTACAGCAGCCTAGCCATATGCTACCCTGGCCTTTGACACACATGTAATTTAATTTCACTTGCCCCTGTCAACCAGAGCCACAGAGGTGATTCCCGGGGTGTATTTCCTATCTCCCAACCAATCATCAGGAGTATTTATGACAACTGCTAATGAGGAGCTTTGTTTGCTATTGATAGGTGGTTTGTTCCAGAGTATGGCATGTCTTTGTGATGGGAATCTATACCTCCAGCTTGTACTGTTTAGTGAGCTGACAAGGTTTAGGGCCCTAGAGCGTGCATCTCGGAGGGATTGTAATATGTTTACATGGAGGATGTACAACAGCTATGGGTGTGACATAGCTCTGTATGTTAGACAGAGGTCACCTCTGGGTAGGCGGTATGCAACACAGTCTAACTGTGGTTTTGTGAGTCGGTCTGCATAGGGCATCTGTTTGAGGCCGGTATTACTCTTTGTGAGGTATTTCTGTGGCCTTTCCAATTGCTGTAGTTGTCATGTGAGGTACATACCACATGGGGCATTGTACTCTATAATGGGTTTTAAGTGTGATGAGTAGAGGGGAACACTGACCTATATTTCCCTAGATGACACACCTTTTGTGATGACGTGTACCACGTAGACAGATTACATGACTAGTGTGGCACTGTGATTATCAAAGGGGAGGCTACTGTCCACCTGTGTCCCATGTTCCCTTATCACACCTTCGGTGTTAGGTAGACTACCACCTATGTGGTAGTTAATGGGTAGAGTGTTTTGGCAAGAAGGATGGCACTGCAGTGTCAACACTGAGCTTTAGTCCATGCCTTGGTCACCAGGCACCTGTCTCAGTAAGTATGACCCCGTATCTCTCTCTCTCTCTCTCTCTACATATATATATATATATATATATATATATATATATACACACACACACACATACATACACGCATCCATATAAACATCCATTCTTGTAAATATAGATGTACATATAGGCACATATACAGTCCACTTTTCATGGTGGGAATATCAATTATGCGACAGTTGTGCGATATACAGTTATGTAATAATATTGCACAGTGTTGTGCAGAATGCATTGAAGGTGTCCTCAGCCCATGTAGCTTTAGCAGGCCTCACTGGCTGTAACACTGCAAAACTGACAAATCATACCCACAGCGTTTAACCACCACATGTCATATACCAGCACTGCATGTTTTCTTTGCCACACACTACAACCTACATAGAAATATGCACATAACAGCCTTCAACAACATATATATATATATATATATATATATATATATATATATATATATATATATATATACACACACACACACACACACACACACACACACCCTTCACAAACAGTTGCAGTATGTCCCTTGCCCTATGCACATGTACAGATACATATAGATACGTACTGCTGCCACATATGGATGATTCACAGTATGTAGAGTAGTCTTCAGAAACATCTACTACATGTCAGCAAATACATATGTGTTACATACCTTTCCTTTGTATTTCTCTGTTCCGTCTGTTTTTAAAGGAAATATTTTTTTTTTTTTGGGGGGGGGTTCTATGTCTGTTGATGTTGCTCTTTCTTTTTCTGTGTCTGTCTGTTTCTGTCTCTTTGTCTTTGTCTGTGTTTCTGTCTCTGTCTCTCTCTCGCTCTCACTCTCTCTCTCTCTCTCTGTTGCTGCAATAATATTATTGCATGTGTGGACAGCAAGTACAGCCTGCTTTTCTAGGTATCTGCACATGTGCATGTGATGGCCTCTGCACCAATTGGTGCCCACCATTTAGTAATCGCATGCAGCCTGCTGTGTGGTAATTGCAGTACTCACTGTCATAGCAGCCCACTGCTATAAAATGCTAAGTTAGGTAGGCGTATCCCTTTCAGCTTTCCAAAGTGGGGCCCATGCTTGTTTGCTGTGGACACCGTTGTGTCAGTCAGAAGGTTGGTATACTTCTTATATCTGAAGCTAGCGTTGTAGTCAGTGATTTGCATGTTGTACTCAAACCTGAATGTTGCTGCTTCTAGTACACACTTGTCAGTGTAGAATTTTACTCACCCCTCCAAATGCTAACACAAGATACATGGGAGTATGTACTTTCTTTTCTAATTAGACAATTAACTGCCATACAAAAGTAGTTATTACAATGTATTCTTCTGGCACATGAACTGTTTGTAAACTACTATACTGTAAATATTAATTTACTCAATTCTGAACAGTTTGTGGTTTTTTTGTGTTGACATTAGCACAGGCTGCTCAACACAACTGGACAAATTTCAGTACTGAGTATGCCTACCTACATCCTTGGTAGAGCCTGAATACACAGGTATATTGTTCTTTTGGGTAGGGGTGCAGAAGTACAGAGAGCATTATTTATTATCGTGTGATGTTTATCTTGCTGAACATACAGGGTTGCTGTGTACCTGTTAGTCTATCAAGGCAAGTAGTCTGTCTGCCTAGCTCCCACCTGTGGACATATCCAGATGGTAGCCAGAGGTTAGCCTATTATTCTTTGCCTGTGCACCACACCAGTCTTTTCAGCACTGGAACAATGGCATTGTCACAGTTGGTTGCTACCAGTACATGGCTACATCCTTTGATATTTCTGTGTTGTACTCCTACATAAGGGTATGCTTGTGGGACTCCTTCCAAAGCTATTTGCAGAGTGTGTAACAGCAGAAAAGCTGATATGCCTGTGTGTTTCTGCCTCTGCCAGGCCTCTGATACACTCAGGTATATATTTGAACAGCCTCAGGGAAAAGTACATATAAGTGAGGTACACCTGTAACATATTACAGACATTAAGTTGAGACTGTGAGAGAATCAGAGCATACACCTTTTCTGACGTGCAAGCAGTGTCTACTCTTACTTATTGACATTATTCATTAAGTGTAATTCCCCACTTTTCTGCCTAACGTCAGTACTTTTCAGAGGGATTCAGAGGGATACAGCTAACATTTGTTTACGAATCAGGGAAATCCCTGACACGCAGTCACAGTTGGGAAGTATGGCCTCTGCCCTATTCAAATATGCCAGTGTTTATCCTGCTCTGATACTGTGTGGGGTTTGTAAAGTGCTACTGTAACATTATTTCCTGCTAGAATGGCTGGTTCTCTTTTCAAAGTCATGTCATGCAGTTCTACAACAACTGCTGGTAAAGATCCACAGAACAAGATTTGTGTTATGGCATTCCTATTTTCTCTTTACATTCACTCATTGTAATGCATGATGTATTTATTACAGCACCAACTTGTTGTATGTCTACTGTGGCTTAGTGGTACTTCATGCAGTGTAGTGTGTCCGGGGTTCGAGACTGACAGAGGTGTTTTATTTTGCTGCTCAGCAGAAAAAGGGCCCTGCCATGCAGAGTGACTAAGGCACTTTTAAGCAGTTGTAAGCGGGTTTGCGTGAGTTTGCGTGACACTTAGCGATGCTTAGCTAAGTGCACACAAGTGCACACTCGCGCACACCCGCTAACTACTGCTTAAAAGTGCTTACTTCCGCTATCCCCCGCGCTAATTTCTTTGAAAGAAAAGAAAATAGGGAGATAGGAAAGTGGTGAAAAAGGGGGCACAAAGAGGGAAAGACAGTAGGGAAACCAGCTCAGGATGTGCAGGATGGGTGTAGGGAAGGTCCATAACTGCCCATTTCTTTACCAGCAATAGCTGTGCATATGTTAGACATTTGGAGTGAAATTTGAAATCTTCCACCCCTGAGAGAGGGGTGAAGACAACAAAGTATGTTGTACTGCCAATTATAATTATCAGTTTACGTGTCCAGCGGACATGTGTGCAAAATGGGCAGCTATGTATGGGGCGTACTTTTTTTGTGGGAACAGATTGCCCTTTTTTTTTTGTTTTTTTCAGGTGAGAGTGGAATGTGAGGTAGAGGAAGTAGGTATATTTGGGGAGGTAGGGTGAGGAGGTAAACAGACAAGACAAACAAGATGCATACAGGGGCGGAATATGACACATGTGGTGGATGAACACAATTGACAGGGACGGATGCTTGGATATCGCAAGCCCATGAGCCCACAGATGGCAACAGTGGAACTGAGATCCCCACCCATTGGCAGTCACCACTGCACCTTCACAGCCCAGAGGGTGGCTGTGCTGGGGGCTGAGTAGGAGAGGAAGGCTCACCCGTGAGTCACGCCACTCGTGCCTCAAGCTGGTGTAGAGGATCAGCGACCGAATGCTTGATCTCCCTATGCACCACAGCCTGGACCGTTCGGAGGGTGATAGGTGGCCCTCCTCCAGCCACGCTTGCATGGGGAGGATGAGCCCCATCCCCTGCAGCGCTTCCACCTGAAGGTGGCACAGGGCCACTGGAGGAGGAGGTCCCGGGCTGGGCACCGGACATGCTGGTGCAGGTGCCATCGCCAGCTGAGGTGGGAGAGGAGGGTCCGCTGGGACTGGCCTTCCCATACGTTCTATGTTTAGCAGAATTTAATGACAATATGGGTTAGTAACAGACAACAGCATTCCAAATTAGTTGTAACAGCATGCAGTAGTATTCCCATTAACCCAACACACAAGAATTTGAACAGTTGAACAGCAAGCATAACACATGCATATTTAGAACAACAGCGGACATTCCAACAGCATGCAGGGTTGATTGGTGGCAACAGGCCACCAAGATTGTGGTATGTGAACAGGGCACATGCATCAAAGTACATGCAGATATTTATAAACCAATAGGACATATGTCCCAACAAAGTTTTTCAGATTACACATACCCATTTAGGTGTGGAATGGCATTATTTATGATCATAAAGTAGGGTGTAAAAAGGTCACTCCATTAACAACTTATATATACTTATAACTTTACTCTACATTCCTACTGACTGCAGGTATATATCCCCTACATGTATTATTACACTAGGCAGTGTCCATTAAATTGTGAAATGGGTTTTTATAGTTGTTTATATACCTGACATGTATCTGACATACAAACTGTTCAAGACGCAGATGTTACTGCTACGTATTTATATATTTCATTTATATTCATTTATCTACATATCTGGTTGTCTTCAGGTGACATTATCAGCTACATTTAAACAGACCCCTACATTTCTAGCAGCACACTGACATATCTGGGGAACACAATCACAAGTTACTCATGTGCCAGATTAACCTGTACATGCTATGACATGACTGCGAAAAGAGAACCAGCCATTCTAGCAGGAAATAATGAACCAACAGTTGAGGACTGTATATATGCTTAAGAGCTACTGGCATTCCCTTCATCCACTTTATATGGACCTACCCAAGTGTGGATTGACAGCACTTAGGTTCATAGGTTCATAGGTAACTATTAGGCTATCTGCCCATGGGCATTTATAAGCCTAGCCACAGAGTGATGGCTTTTGCCTCCCCATTAGATTAGTAACCTGGGCCTCTGTCAACAGAGCTCCTGAAGTGATCCCAGGGTAGAACATACGATTACCCATCCACTCATCAAGATTTCTCATGAAGAGGGTCAGAGAGGAGCTCTGTTGAATATGGATTGGGATTCTATTCCAGAGTTAATACAACTATACTATTTCCATAATGCAAGGGTACAACAACATATCAAAAAAGTGACATGGACACAGTCCAGGAATTATACCTTTATTAATTACATTACACACTTTTGTTATGGCTCTCTCATTCATTTCATATTTTGGTGCATGCAGAATACTTTTATTCCAGACTTATTATACCTTTATTAATGGGTTACAACACTCTTTTTCAGGCTCTCTCACTTATTTTATATAACAGGACATGCAGAGAAGTTATTCAAGACTTATTAGACCTTTATTAATGGGTTACAACACTCTTTTTCAGGCTGTCTCACATATTTTATATAATAATACATGCAGAATAATTACTAACCTGCCTGGTGGCGCAGCCTTAGCAGCCTATCTGCATAGGCTTGCCGATTTTCAGCACGGACACCTGCAGCTGTGAAGTAAATGAAGGGATATTGAGACATACCTATCCATTATATAGACTACAATAGCATTTCTTACATACTTCATTCCATGGCTACCTACTCAGTAGTGGGGCATCTTGCATGTCACGGGCCTCCTGTATCCATCGGGTAAGTTAGTCCTGCTTCCGTCTCTTCAGGTCTTCATGGTGTTGATGGACCTGCTCACCAGTCCGAGGGACACCTGTGGCACTGGTGAGATCATGAGCTAACCGGTTCCAAGCCTCCACTTTGTACTCCATCCCTTGAAACTGGCCCTGCAAGAGTTTTGACTCATGATGGTGGACAAGGAGCCAAACCATGTATTTTGACTCCTTGATGCCCCACCATTGCACTCGAAAGCGAGTACCCTCTCCAGCACCGGCCATTCTGACTGCAGATGGGAGCTACAACCAGTTATGGCGAGTATTCCCACCTATGGAGCTTAAATATGCCTCATTTCCCACACTTATTTGTGATTGGCCGTTTTTGAAAATTCTCAGCTAACAGCAAACCTGCTTAGCAATGGTTAAACTTCCATTTATAAGTATATGTATGTTAACAGTGCATGTTTATGCTAAGCTGTCATGGCTTAGTGGTTCAGTACTTTGATTATGGTGCACAGTGTCCCGGGTTCGAGCCTTGTCATTGCTTTTTATTTTACTACTGTCCAGACAGGCTAGGGGGTGTGGCTGTGTTTAGGCCACTTTGCTCAACTTTGCTCTACGCTGTTCCACGTTGCCCGACGTTGCCCGACGGTGCGCTGGTTAGTGCGGTGCGCAGCTCCACGCAAACCTACTGCGCTAAGTAAAGCGCTGCTTAGCTATGCGCAACTATATTGCACTGGGTACAACACTGCTTAGCTATGGGCAACTATATTGCGCTGGGTACAACGCTGCTTAGCTATGGGCAGTTATATGTCAATATCCTTAATGCTGCTCACCTTCTTATATTTATATATATATATACGTTTTGTTCACTAATACATAGGCCATTTCAATGCTTTTTACTAAAATTTCATTCATATATGTCAGGAATTATTTTATATACTAATTTAAAACATAAAATAGAAAGGGGGGTGGTGGGACTAGAACTGGGAATGCCTCCTCTTTGTGCGAAGGCTCTACCACTACGCTATTGCTATTTGGCTTAATTTGCATAAACATTTCTTATTATGCTCTTCGATGTCGAAATTGCTAACTGTAGTTAAGCAATGGGCACACCCATGCAAACACGCGCAAATACGGGCAGCTATATCGGGAATTATAAAAAAAAAATAAAAAGTTTACATTTTACAATTATAAAAGGGTTTAGTATGTGGGGATGTATAGTGTTTGCTATGTGTACATTTCAGCGGACTCGCTCATTGCACTTGTCATTTTCACATTTATATAGTTGCAGGGGTGTGGATATTTGGACTGCTTGGCAGTCTGACATGTCCCCTGCACTCCTACATGCTCCATGTTAGCCAGGGAGTTGAGTCAGCATGCCCTCATGCATATGCATGATGCGCTGATGTCATACTCTTAGACGGCCGTCTCTGAGTAGGGCTTCATTCATCCTACATGGAGGATTACTGAATCCTCTCAATATCTTTCCTTAATCATAATTTTAGTTCAGGCCTTTGTTAGAAGAAAAGTTTGTTTAAAAAAAAAACTAAATTATATCCCAAAGCATCTAGAAACATTGTGGCTTAATATAGTTATTACTACTGCAGTTATTACAGTGCAGTCTTGGTCAGTTAGGATGTGCTGAAAGGAGCAGGAAAATAGCTGAAGAGTAATGTTGTTGTTTGTTGTTGTTTGTCTTTCGGCTTTTCCCAGTTAGGGGTCGCCACAGCGGAACTCCGGTCCGCTAATGATTGGCAGTAGATTTTCACGGACGCCGAGGTGCCAGGTCGACGTTCAACCTTCAACGAAGGCACGCCCATTTATGCATGTCTTTCGAATGCCCACCCATCAAATTTAAATTTGACGTTCAGCAGACTCCACACAGAAGGCACTCCCCGCACTCCAGCCGAGAATTGAACAGGAAAACTTCTTGCTGTGAGGCAACAATGCTACCGCTGCACCACCGCAGGTCGCTGAAGATTAATACATTTCTTTTTTATTGTGAGTAATACATTTGTTTTTTATTGTGAGTAATACATTTCTTTTTTTTCATTGTGTTTTTTGTTCAGGCACTCACTGGATGAAAAAGATTCTATAAAAAATAACATCCACCTCAGAGTATCTAGCACTGTATGGCTTAATGCAGTTGTTTCCTCCACAGTTATGAAAGTGCAGTCTTGCTTAGACAGAACATGTTGAAAGAATGAATAACTACAGAAATAAATGAAGAATAAGACAAACTGAGAAAAAGGAGAAAAAATAATCTAGAATGTGACTAGACATAGATGGGCTGGGCAGTGGGGTGGGGGTGGGACGTCATGCAGTCTTTCCTCCTAGGGCACCAATCTACCTACGGCTGGCCCCGATTGTGGTTTCAATATAAGATTCCATCTGAAATAAGACATTATTGTAGTAGAACAGTTAGTCAATAGGCACTTCAGCAATGAAGCAGATTTCACTGAAAAGCACACTGATTGAACAAAGGTCACTACAGAGATAATGCCCCTTTCTTAAAGGTACAGTTGACATCAGAGATGATTACATTAAATAGAAGAATACACAGACTAAGCCTCCCATGGGGGGGGGGTCTTTGGCTCACACAGAAAAACAAGTCTTGAGTTTTGCTTCTAGTTCTGTGCTTTCATTCAGAATTTAAGTTTGATTAAAAATGATGTTGGTAGGACATTTGAGAGCCAAGACTTCAAAGGATGTTTCGCTCATAAATGCAACCTATGTGGGAGCCCTGTATATACAACAGAATGTACAAAAGTCTGTATTTTACCTTGTTTTTAAAAGTAAATATACTTTGCTCTGCATAGTTCCTGTCACTATAAGAGCATTCAAAGCATATATATTATCATAGAGGCATAGCTGGATATTTTGCCCCAGAGCTGTCCCTTTCATTTAAAATATCTATTGATGATTTTTGTTTGTAATGTTGATGCTTCATTTTGTCAATATTCATGGAAGCTTTACTTTTAATCAGTGGCTCGGCTTATCTAACTGTGCTGTAGTTAACTTGTGGTTAGTCAACTACAACACTGCAGTATTGTTTGCACTTAGGTCACTGCGTTAGCATATATAAGTTATGGGGGTGGGGGAAGCCCCCATATAAATTATTGTAAGGTATGACTGCATGTATGAGTGTGGTGTCTGATTCGACATGGAATGTGGAACAGCGATCCAAGAGGGAATGATATCATTGATGTGTTTGCATCACTTTTGTGAATGCTGAGCAGTTTAGCTGTCTGCATCTGTGAATGAAGTCACATTTATATGAAAAAGTCATATTAATATGGGGTGTAGCATCACTGCCCCAAAACAGGAAATTAGGATACTTGGCACCCTAAAAAAGTATTTATTTTCATTTGCTGTGTGTTAAATTCATATTCTGTATTTGCTTTCATGAGTAATTTCATTGTTATTTAAGTTTCACCCCCATATTCTCAAAAGCTTGCACCGAGTGCATGATTAGTGTAAGGGGTAATGTTGGCAATATGGCAGCCGAACGATCCACGTACATGCTCATTTGACGTGCGCAAGCACTCTCGCACTAGTGCTGCACGTTCTCAGCCCCCATATGCAAATTACCCCATTTTCAGGTGAAAACCATGCAAATGAGGTAAATCTGCCATCCAGGAAGCAAGAATTAGGGGGTGCAGGACTAGCGTAATATGCAGAAATGTACTCGGTTAGTAACCGAGTATGGTACTGCAAAATCCAAAATGGGGACATGACAGCTCCAATTAAAGGTGCATATCATTGAGGAAGCAAGTAAATGGCCAAGTATAAGGCCATTGGCATTGCAAACAACGCAAAATGTACAAAATACAACTTTTATTATATGTCCGCTGATCATGGCTGTTGAAGCATAGGGCAGTGGCGCGCAAACGGGATTGGTGGGGAAATAAGAAAATAAACCTAAAAAAGCAGTCTAACTAAAATCAGTATTCCGCCATGCAAGTCAATGGCAGGCAAAAGACAACCTGGCTAGTGAATAGTGGTTGCTAAGGGGGGAGGCACAGTGTGACACATGTAACTATGCATTAGCAGGCAATCCTATGCAAATGAGGTGAAGGATAGTGAATCCCAGATTTCCCCAGCATGTGAGGCAGGTCCCAACAGTGTAAGAGTATGAATAGCTGAGTGCAAGACTAGGAGGTAGGTGACATCATGGGTGGGTGTGTCAAGTTTACTGTAAGCGGACTGAAGCCCTGTGGCTCAGGTATGCTCCCAGCTTAGCACAGCCAAGCTAGCGGGTGTCAGCACTCTTTACAAAGTGTAAGCAGGTGTGCGCACCATGCACCAGGATTTACAGGAAGAAGAAAAAAGTTAAACCAGGAAACAGCAGCAGTGTGCACATCCATGTAATTTGTTTGCACGGCACGGCCCCGGGTCCAACCAGAAGGGCAATGGGAAGGGAAATCAGCAGTAGGAAGGTAATCAAGGAGAACTAGCATATCTGGCAGGTGAAATGTATCAGAATCAGCCAATTACACAGGCAGCAGCCCAGCCCAGAACACTACTATAAACTAAGCAAACACCTTCCCCACTGGTTTTCCCCACACTCTACACCACCGGTGTATACAAGTGCAGAGATTTTAACAAACAAACCTATAAAATGAAAAGAGCTGCAGCAGGCAACATAGAACAACATGTGCAAGAGGCTGAGGGTGGTGAGGATGTGCATGCTGCTGAACAACCCACAGTGAGGAGACGGAGAAGAGTGTACAGACCCAGGGTAACCTACCAGGGGCTATGTGAGCTGGAGATAGTGGAGCGCTCTAGGGTAGACAGAGACCTCCTACAGCAAGTTTTTGAGCTGTGCTGGCCACACCTGACACACCAAACAGAACGAGGGGAACCCATCCCAGTGGATACCAAGGTATGTGTAGGCCTAGGTATACTAGCCACAGGTACCTCCCAAAGCACAACTGGGGATAACATGGGGATCTCACAGGCATCAGCATCCAGAGTATTCCACCAGTTCCTGGATGCCATGTCAGCACATGCCAGTGAGCAGGTATATTTCCTCAACATCCTTGAGGTGTTGACCAGCAACATGCATCTCTTCAACCAAATAGCAGAATACCCTGGGGTAGTGGGTGCTATAGACTGCACGCACATACACATCAAAGCACCACCCAGTGAGCAGGGTATGGCCTACGTCAACCGCAGGGACATCCCCTCCATCAACTGCCAGGTCGTATGTGATGCCCAGGGCATTATAATGAATGTGTGTGCTGGCTGCCCTGGAAACTATGACGATTCCCACATATGGCATCTGATGCCATAATGAGGCACACGCACAGGTGAGACATATAATGGGATGCTCAGATCATGGTTCCAGTGTCTGGACACATCCGGTGGAGCCTTGCAGAATTCACCAGCTACATGTACCCAGATTGTTATGGTACGTGCGATGCTACACAATATGATCCTGCGGAAACAGCTGCAGCAGGAACAGCATGGGGCAGGGCCACACAGCCCCCCACCAATGCCAAGGCCTGCACAGGCACAGAGTGACCCAGAGGAGGAAGAACTTGAGCCTGCCTCAGTAGGCAGAAGGAGGCGTGCTCAGTATGCCCTGGTCTTGGCAAAGAGGCAACACATAGCACATGCACTGACACAGTAGGGTCCCAGGGAATGACACCTCTCTCTCTGACACGCACATACAGTAAAAGGGATGCCAAACATGACACCACCTGTGCTCAACCATGTATAGGGAGTGTACTATGTGCATCCGACATAGGCAGCCCTCCAGCACCATCGGCAAGTCTGGCACACCGACAAGGTAAGTCAATTAACCTACCAATTGCTAAAGTGGAGTAGAATGTGTTGTCACCTGTAGCTATGGTATAAATGTGAGCAGGCAAGGGAATTGGGTGGCTGAATGTTACGGCAGCAGACAGTACACACCCATAGCGGCACCCTGATATGTGTAATACATACTGGAGTCACCATAGTAGCCAGTACTACACAGTGTGACAAAAACTACTGCAGAAAATGTGTTGTGTGAAATGTGTATCCATATGACCCACACATGCCAGTCAGGATGGTTCACATACCCAACAACAGTTGCGGCCAGCAGGACAGGTGGACACAAACCCAAACAGGGCCTGTGCCATGGCCCCAGAATGATGGCTAGGGTTAACACCACACCCAGGCCTACATAGACCATAGCAGGGCAGGCAGTGGGATGCCAGTTCTGAAGGGTAGGATGTCAGACAGTAATATGTAGGGCAACCAAAACCACAATCTGTAGTACACTGGTGTGCCTCTAGACAGCATGATAGTTAGCAATACAGAATGAAATGGAGTACATGACATACCAGTACAGCCATAGCAAATGTGTACAAGTGTCACTTGTGCCTCCCCCATCCTACATAGCAATGTAATGACAGTCAGGTGTGCCCCCCCACTCCCATGCAGACATGTAGAAACAGTCAGGTGTGCCCCTTCCCCCAGTAAAGCATAGAAATGTAGTAACAGTCAGGTTTGGCCCCCCAATCCTGTGTAGAAATGTAGTAACATGCATGAGTAGGTATAATACGAGTGGAGCAGAGATGCCCAGAGGTGACCAAGGTAGCAGGATAGGTTGTAGCATGTGCACAATATGCAGGTCTGTGTATGTTAGGATGGTGTGTATTTTATATTGTGTGAGAGTGGTCAGTATGTATGCATGTCAAAGTAAGACCTGGTGGCCATAGCCCAGTACTGCTGATGACAGGGACAAGCCCTCACAATTGCAGTGCCAAGGACAATCCCCACTAGTATACCACCTGCTAGCAGTAAGCCAATGTAAATGTATGGTGGTAATATGTGTCACCACCTGGAAGACTGACATAGCATGGCTGTTGGGCTAGATATACAAGCAGTACACAGGGGAAAGTACACCAGACATATAGTATACATTGTATCACTGTGAAATGGAGACACCCTTGGAACTGTACATACAAGTATGCATCACAGCAACTGGTCCTGTAGTAGGGGATACTAGTGATGTCCGCCTGAACACCTGCAGATCACAAAGGAGGTAGGACTGATGTATTGGGAAACAGCTGATGTACCTGCACATGCCAGCATACCTGGAATGCCCCATGCATATCTGTGTGTCAGATGCAAGTAGTGTCCGTAGCACACATGCACCCAGCTCACACAAACACCACTCACAGGTACCTCTCTGGCCATATCCCTGCTGTGGGGAATGGGTACAGTATGACCCCTCCTGTATATGGCAATAGTAGAAGAACGCAGCATGCTGTGCAGGTGTCCCGTGCAGGTGTGTCCCTAGCTGTACGTAGCACTCTGCCAGCATCCTCACCACCTGATCAAGACTGATAGAAGGAATTTGCATGAACACATATCACACCTACCCTGTTACCCCAGGGGAATATACTGTATGATGGTCTGCGACTGTAGGCCTGACAGAATGCCACGGCCTGCCACATGTGGCCCGCAGCAACACCTAATGCCCCACAGGCCTCTGCCATAGGCCTGTGTCTCACATGTACTGCCAATGCATGTTAAGTCATGGACACCCAAATAACAACATAACACACTCCACATAAGCCATATGCAAGGCCATGTGAACAAACCACAGTAACATGTCCACCATGTCCCACTGCATGAACTGTGGACCAACACTAACACACACCTGTGATGGGGTGATACCCTTAGGGAAAGTATCAGAGAATGTATGCATAATGTATGGAAGAGGTTAGAATAACGGGGGGGGGGGGTGGCAGCATGGCCAGCATGGAATGTGCAGGATCTGACACCAAGCTGTGTGCCCACACTATCCCTGGCTGCAAATACATAAATGGGTGGCTACACACCTGCCCGTACACCACAATAGGGTTAATGTCCTGACCCATGGCCCCTGCCTCTGGGCAACCTCTGTGAATCTGTACAGCTGTGAGGCATTGCCACAGCAAGATAAGCCCATACTGTCTTGTCAATGGGTGTACAAGTATGGTATCCCCTGCCAGCACTCTACCAAGGTGCTGAACCAGATACACAGACCCAGCAGCAAGTGTCTGCAGCTCCCCCTCCAGAATGGCATAACTTACCATGAATACATAGGTGTCTGCCCACAATACCGGATACAGCTGCAGTCACCCTTGTCCCCCAAGACAGCACTGTGAGCAAGACTGTCCACCTGGCAGTACATGAAGACAGAAAACATCACTGTGTATAACATTAAACATGTCTGAATATCTCTGCTAACAGTGATACCATGCAGCTGATGCAGTACAGACACAATTACCTACAGTACACACTATCCCCTGCACAGTATATCCCCATATTGCCAAATGATTGACGGATACCCAGCAGAAACACCTTGCTTACCTGTAGGTGTACAACACAAAGGTCTGCACTGGAGTACAAACTACCTGGTATTGATCCAGAAATTCTATACAGAAAGATATACTTGGCATGCTCACACACTTAAAGAAATGAAGGCATTGTCAGTCAACAACATACTGAAAGGTCATACTGGGCATACTCACACACGTAATCAAAAGAAGCCCATGTCTGCAAACAACAGTGGACCAGACATATCTGGCAGTCGCAGATGTTAGTGCAGACACTCCTCAGTATGCACCACTCATGCTTTGTACACACAGTGGATAGAAATACATGCATATATCCAAGGACAATACACTATAATAAGCCAAACATACATGTACATAGATGTGTGGGAGAGAGTGACTGTGACAAGGAGCCAACCATTATGAGGCTTGTCCCACCCAGCACACAGCCAAATGACCAACCATATGATGCTCAGATGTCATTCACTGTAGACATTAGCCACCGGTATCGGTCAGCATTACGGACTATGTGGTGCAAGTGCTAGCTGTGCAACATGACTGTACAAGGAAGTAGTCATCTAGCAGCTGTATACACGTACCTGTGGAATAAAACCCTGTGTGTGCCCACATGTGGTGTGTCAACCTCTAAATGAATGAGTTATGACCCATGCACACACATTGCCCTCCCCATAGCCCTACTATGACAAACCCGCTGAGGTCATCCACTTTGAAATACACCCTTGGGAAAAGTGTAGCCCAGTAATCTCAGTAGCGCGTCCCATAACTGCGTACTGCTGTAGTGTGATAAAGTAGCTAGGTAGGTGTTCTAAGCCCAGATGTGGCAACTGTGTGTGTGTGTGTGTGTGTGTGTGTGTGTGTGTGTGTGTGTGTGTGTGTGTGTGTGTGTGTTAGTGTGCATGCCTGTTTGTGTCTATATGTGTAGAAAGCAATGCTTTTTACAGTAGCCAAACTACTTACAATTCCCATACTCAACTTTGGCAAGGCTGCTGATGTCATCACCTAGAAATACACCTTTGGGAAGATTGTAGCCCAGTAATCTCTGTAGCACATCCTGTAACTATGTATTGCTGTAGAGTGATAAAGTAGCAATATAGGTGGTCTAACCCCAGAGGTGGAAAGTGTGTGTGCATGTTTGTCTGTGTCTGTTTGCATAGAGAGCAATGCTTTTTACGGTAGCCACACTTCTTACAATTCCCATACTCAACTTTGGCAAGTCCGCTGATGTCACTCACCTAGAAATACACCTCTGGGAAGGTTGTAGCCCAGTAATCACTGTAGCATATCCCATAACTGTGTACTGCTGTAGAGTGATAAAGTAGCTAGGTAGGTGTTCTAACCCCAGACGTGGCAAGTGTGTGTGTGTGTGTGTCTGTCTGTCTGTCTGTCTGTCACTGTCTGTGTAGAGAGCAATGCATTTTAGGGTAGCCACACAAATTATAATCCCTATACTCAACTTTGGAAAGCCTGCTGATGTCACCCACCTAGAAATACACCTCTGGGAAGGTTGTAGCCCAGTAATCATCATAGCGCTTTCCATAACTGTGTACTGCTGTAGAGTGATAAAGTAACTAGGTAGGTGTTATAACCCCAGACATGGCAACTGTGTGTGTTAGTGTGTGTGTCTGTCTGTCACTGTCTGTGTAGAGGGCAATGCATTTTAGGGTAGCCACACAAATTACAATTCCTATACTCAACTTTGGCAAGCCTGCTGATGTCACCCACCTAGGAATACACCGGAAGGTAGTAGCCCAGTAATTTCTGTAGCGTGTCATGTAACTGCAAACTGCTGGATTGTAATTTAGAACTATGGCAGGGTTCCATCCCCACCCATGGCAGTTCTGGATGTTAGTCACACGCAGTACATTTCACATCGCCCACTTTGGCAATCCAGCTGATGTAATTCTTCATGAAAGACAGCTTTGGGGGAGGAGTTCCCTAGTAATCCCCGTGGTGCGTCCTATAACAGCTCCATGCTGTAGTGTGGTATAGACCTCTGTCAGGGGTTCTATACCCACTCATGTCGGTCGTGGATGTTTTGTGTGTGTCTCACTGCCTGTGTAGGGAGCAATGCATTTTAGAGTAGTCACTCCCAGTACATTTCAAATGGCCTACTTTGGCAATTCTGCTGATGTCATTCATTGTGGCATACACCCTTGGGGAAGGAGTACTTCAGTAATGTGCATGGTGCGTACTATAACTGCGTAGTGCTGAGGTGTAATAAACTAGTTAGGTAGGGGTTCTACTTCCAGACATGACAGGTGTGTATGTGTGTGTTCGTACCTCGTATCCTGAGTAGAGGTGGTTGTGAGCGTGTGGCCAATGTGGAGCGGGTTTCGCTTATGTCTTATATGGCGGCCCTACTATATAGCACAATGTCCACCATACAGGGATAACAGATGTGAAATAGCTGAGAGGCTGGGGTGCAAAGCCATACCCATACATGTGATATCAAGGCCAGGCAATCAAATTTAGCAACCCCAGTATTACCCAGAGCACACTCTCAATCCATGTCTCATATGCACACACATGCCTAGGCAACAGCCAATATGTGGGTAGTGCACTACATATTGGCCACTGATAGTAACCATGGAGTGATAGCAGTGGGCTACAGAGGGCATATCCCCTGTCCATCTATCCAATATGCACGTACATGCTGACAGTGCACCTCTCCCATGTTCCCCCGTGGACACCTGCACCACCTGTGGTGGCATCACATGTGTCCCACAATGAACATACCATGCCTGACAACATGCCTGTATGGGCAGTTGCCACTAACACCAGGGAATGCTGTCAGCATGCTATCAATTTAGGTGCAGGTAAACCTGGTGCCCATTACTGGTCCCCACCACAGGGGGCAAGACTGGCACATATGATGGTAATCTGTGTTCACAACATGGGTAAGACACCCCAGGTACAGTTCCACATGTCACTGTACATGCATGTGGGAGGTGTGCACATCCCAAACACCATCCATGTCATGGGGTAAGGAACACATACATGGCAAGTGATGCACAGCATTGGCCAGACACAATAGTCACCCAGGTGACTGGATGGGGGATACAATACCCACCTGTATGGGCAAGAGTGTAAACTACAGCCCTGAGACACAATGCAAATCATTGTCATGTGTCCTGATGGCAAGGTATACCAATCACCTACCCTTGTATAGCCTGCTGCCACAGTCGACCACCACACACTCATGCAGACATGGACACATACATGTCAGTACTTGCACCCTGTGTGTTTTTCTGTGTGTTGTATGGTGCGTATGTTCACAGCCACACGCACTGCAACCCCCATGTGCATACAGAAGCATGGTGTCAGATGTCAGACACCTCCTCATACCCTTTGCCCATACAACCTCCGTATGACCCATGTGGTGCATGTGGTACCTGCACAGTGATATGTTGTGGCAATCCCGCTACTGATGAGTTGTACCCCTGGCCCTGCCAAGTGTGTCGATGTGTGCGTGTCCCTGTGAGAGTGTGGCTGTGTTGATGCTGGCACCTGGTCATGCTGACAGGCACGTGTACGTCACCTACCATATAGCTACCGTATCCCTGTTGCAGATGTCACACACCATCACATTTATGTTCTCAGGGCTCCACAACAGGTAACCCATGTGGTGCATCCAATAACTGCATCCAATAACAGTACATAGTTGTCAGGGGTTTGATACCCTGTGCTGATAGGTGTGTGACACAAACAAGCTGCAGTTTTACTCCACCACCCCTCCCTGACATGTCTTTGCCTCTGTCTGCCTCTACCACTCCCTCTCTGGAGGATGTGGAGACCCACACCAGCTTTGCTTAGGCAGCAGCATGTGTAATTTAAGTGATGCTCATGATCAGCTGATGGCCTCTGCACGAATTGCAGCCCTCCTCTAGCTGATTGCATGTGGAACAGCTGTGGTAACATTCCCATAGCCAATTGCATGGAAACACACTCTGATATCTAGGAACATCATGTTGGTGTTGGCCCTTGTCATTCACTGTGAGCAGGAACTAGATGTGTTGGATGGCAACCAGCATCTGTGATGGATTGGGAATTTACCTTCAACAACATGCACAATGGAAACAGGGCAACACACAGGAGGGGGATGTGCCTGACCCACCTACAAACTGTAAGTGCTGCTATACTGTATGTTGCGTACTGTTGGTTTTACAGTGTGTGTACGGATATGTCTTTCCTACATGTCTCCATACCTGCCATGTCAGTTTCATGTTTATGTGGAATCCCCATCTGCAAAGTCATCTGCAGACAGTGCAGTGTGTTGTGCCGTTGGTTCCATGTGTTACCAATGGAGCATCTATCTGTGGACTGCAGACGGTAGTGTGAGGATTGCAGTCTGTAGATGGTGAAAGCTGTGACAGTTACTGGCATCTTATCTCTCATAGGACATATGTTGCCACAAACCCTGTTACAACCATAAATGTATGAGGTTATCACAGCAACATGTCATTATTGGCTCTGTGTATGTGCTGCCAGCCACAACTCTGCCAACCTGTGTACATATGTCATTCATGACATGGTGCGTATGTGCTGTACACCATAATTAGTGTCATCATATCTGCTAACAAGCCAGTGAGATATCAGACCGCCCCACATATTATGTACAGTAGGGGTTGTATTTGATGACATAACCTGGAAATCCCGTGGATGTTTCTACAGTCCTATGTGTGTGTGGGCATCAGTGTTACAGACAGCAGGTAGCAATAACTTCTACAGGAGAACCGGCACACTCAGGGCAGCTACATATCTGTAGGAGGTTTAGGAACTACAAACAGAGTGTGAGTAGAGCCGTGTTATGCTTTGTATAGTACTGGTGTTACATGGTGTGTGTGTACATACTACTTTACCTTGTAATGCAGTCTGTCTGCATATCCCAGAACTGTAGGCCTATCCTTTTGGTGGCCAGAGGTGTGCCTAACATGTGTTGCCTGTCCACCTCACAGGTCCTGTGTCTGATATCCCACTGGCAGTGTGTGTGTGGAGTGCTATCAGTACATGATCTACATATCAAGCTTTGCACATATGACATGCTGTGGGGGGTGTTCCATTGTGGGCTATGAGTATATCACACTGCCATTGCTGCCATCAGTCCACGTCTGTTGTATTCCCAACACATATGGTGGGGCAGGGGCCATATATGTGTGGGCGTCACCTACACAATACGTGTGTGCTCTTATGCACTCCAGAGGCCAGTGTATGTAACAGTGGTATATGGCCTTGTATTATTGAGTCTAGGGGGGGCACCATAAATGACCTAGGCTGTTAAATATATGGGGGTATCAGGGGTGAGCTGTCATAAGGTGTCTGGATGTAAATTGCCGTATACTTCAACTATATGTACATCACATACATATATTCGGTTACTGCAAGCCTACTGACACCTGCCAGACGGACTGTTCTATTTGTCAGTGTGCATGTGATGGTGTCAGTTATGCCTTGTTTTGTCACAGTTACAACCCATGTGGTCACATGACATCTTTACCTCCCACTGCTGTTGTACAGAGTGTAGATAGCGGCTGCTGAACTATACACCTGCATTACACACTGTTGATTGTCTGGTATACTGTGGCCCAGTCAGTCCTCACTACTGTACAAATCTAAGGACTTGGCCTGGACAGCCACGGTTGTGAACCTTTCCAGACTACTGTAATAGTATAACTGTTTCATGGTTGCATTCCTCTGTTTATATGGATGTCACTGTCTGAACAGCTATATGACATGGTATGTAGAACTGTCATGGTAGAGTACACAATGAAAGGTATTCCATTTCTGCAAACCTGTGTGTGGAGTTTATCCAATGACCTCTCTGTGGGTATATGTTGTAGGCAACGGTTGTCATTTGTATGGGTGGCCCATAAACTGTCCAGTTGTTCATGGGTTAGATGTAGGCTTAGTGGCTGTTCCATATTGTGTGCACCGACTACATATGTATCCTATTGTACATATATCTGCGTGTGTATGTGTAGTCACATGTATATCCATATATATGTATGTGTATATATATATATATATATATATATATATATATATATGTGTGTATATATATATATATATATATATATATATATATATATATATATATACATATAAATATATATATATATATATATATATGTGTGTGTGTGTGTGTGTGTGCATATGTACATATGTATGTATGTATTTGCTATCTGTGTCTGTGTATCTGTATCCTGGGGATGTTGCTGGCTACCACAGTTTACATTACCTATGGGAGGCACACTGTACTGCATGATATGTCAACAATACCAGCCTGACATCATACAGGTGGGATGTTGTACTCTTAACTTCCTGTGCCCATGTCGTGTTAGGTCCTGGTTACGGGATCTGCAACACTTGGTAGTGTATTGTGGAGCGGATGTGTTTGGCCGTGGGGGGGATGCCTACTTGTACAAGACGTATAGTGTGTGGGGCCTCTCAACCCCAGTAACTGTGCATGTGGAAATATGTGTGTTCGTTAATCTACGATTGCTCTCTACAGATGTATGGTCATATGTACCGATATAGTTATATATATCTGCTGACATATATGTAACTATGTCCGTATATATCTAGATAGCTGTATATCTGCATACACATATGTAACATGCTGTGTATATGTAGACATATAGGTGTAGACACAAATATGTGTCGATGTAGCCATTAGCATGTATATATGTCCATATATAGTAATATCTATGTATATTGTGTTAGAAAGCTATATATATATATATATATATATATATATATATATATATATACATATACAGATATGTTGTAGCAGTGTAGATAGTAATATATTTACACAGATACATCTAGATGATGGTATACATTATCTGTACAGTTGCATGACTGGACTGGTTGATATGTTTCAGATATTGCCCTGACTTTCTACAGCTGTAGTGGCCTACTGTTAGACCGTTGTAGCTGTGTTGCGGAGGGTCCTGGGGTCAAGAACTGCATGTGCTGGATATTGCATTGCACAGCATATCTGTTACAGCTGTGGTGGGGGGGACATAGCAGTCATCACCAGGTTCCCCTCATCTGAGCCCCCACCCCATCAACTGTGCATAAGGTCAGTTATTTTGTGGTGGGGGGTTCCAGTTGTTATTCCTATCTGGTGCTGCAATTCACATATCTATCTGTGTATATATATATATATATATATATATATATATATATATATATATATATGTATAGCTATATTTACATCTAAATATATGTGGACATAGGTATCCACCCACCTACATACCATTGATGTGATATGATGTATGTGTGAGTCAGACATTTACATGTACCTGTGTATCTCTCTACATTTACAGATCTATGACTGTCCATATGTCCATGCAGGAGTGGGTCACAATATTGGCCTGCCCCACATTCGTCTGGCCAATTGACATGGATGATGTCAGGCATGTGGGTAGTCAGGAATGCCGATACATTACAGTTGCAGACATCATGTTGTTCCGATCATGTGTATTACAACAGATCACTGTTTAAATAGCAATGTTTTACATTTATATGAACAATATTTCACGTGTCAAGATATGTACCCCACTTTTGTCACACTGTGTCCACAATGTTTGCAATAAGAGGTTGTGTGTTGTGATATTAGTACAATTCCCCTTATGCAGGGCATGACTGTGCTGCATGATATATCTGGGAATACATGGGATGTCTGTATATCCGACATGGTGTGTTAATTCACTATGATTGTGGTATGCAGGGTCCTGGGTTTGGGCAGTGCAGTGGCTGTCAATTATGTTGCAGGGTTGAACAAGGGCGGTGGTATGCAGGGTGATTAAGGCGCTTGAAAGTAGTCATGAGTGCGTTTGCACGATGGTATGCGTCACCAACTACAGGTAACAGCCAGTTACACCAGGTTAGCCTCGGCATTGCTTACTTTGTGTAAGCAGTGCTCACCGTCATGCAAACACAGACCTCCGGTTACATATGCCTACAGATAGTTTGCATCAGATTTGCTGAGCCTGGAAATGTAAACTCGCTTACTAGTGCTGACATATGCTTACAACAGCTTAGTGCTGCTTAACCTAACTACTGCTGCATGCATTATGATACCGACACCTCACATGTGCATTTCCTGCAGTACTCCTGTTTATATATATATATATATATATATATATATATATATATATATATATATATATATATATGTGTGTTATTTCATGGCTGGAGTACTCCAGTTCATGTATATGTGTTATTCCGTGGGTTATGCAACATACATATTACCCATAACGTGGTTTGCCATGGGAAATGGTATGTCCCAGTACTTTCCCTGTGTCCCCCCCCTCCTTTCTCGCTGACATCCATGGGCCAGTCCCATTAGAATGGGTTCATCCAACCATGGCACGCCTTGGTCCATAATGTCCCCCTCCACATCAGTCATCCTTCCTACAGATTCCAGCCTAATCTAACCACACCACTACACATTGCCCACTCTCCACTTTTCGGGACCCTTCGCGTATGTTTTCTCAACCCATGGATCTTCAGGCTTCCCACACATGTAGTCCGTGAACATATGTTACCCTCTGTGCTTACTTTTTAGGCATGGTATGTTACCCCAAGGACTCTTTTTGGCAGTCGTTTGGGATCGTCCCGCTAGGGACGGACGTGTGTTTGTTTAAGAGTAGACTTAGCAGGGTGACACTGTTTCTCCCACTGGTAGTATCTTGCCAGTAGTCTGGGAGCCAGTGCTGCGCTAAGCTTAGCACTGCGTACTATTAGATTTGCATGAAAATTGCCTTTTGGCATTGATTTCCCCTTCGCCACTTGTTATATATGTGGCATGTATCCTCGACACGTGTACGGACAATGTATGGGGTCCTGGGAACTTCTACACTTTATTACATTAACACCTCACATCTCGACTTAATGCTGTACTCCAGTTCAGATATGTATGTTCTGTAGTCAGTTATGGCACATATGACTGTATACTGATGCCTTTCACAGGTTCAGTTTGGTTATACTATGGTGAGGACATGTTTACTACTACTCCATTCTTCTGTATGTCTGTTATGGCTTGGTGGATAGCTACTGGGACTATGCTGTATAGGATCCTTGGTTTGTGACCTGCACGGCTGTTTATTGTTTTGCTGGGCTGACAAAGGCCCATTGGATACAGCATGATTAAGGCACTCTAAAGCAGTTGTAAGGCCTCACACCCACTTACTAGTGCATACACATGCCTACTATTGCCTATTTGTGCTTACACCTGCTTACTAGTGTCTTATTCTGTCTGACACTGATACATCACATGTGCATTTCTTGCGGTACTCCAGTTCATATATATCAGCTATTTAGTGGGTCTTGCAACAAAAATATTGGTTATAACGTGCTTTGCCATGTAAAATAGACTGGGCTACAGTGGGACCAGAACCGTGAATGCCTGCTCATTGGTCGGATGCTCTACCCACTAAACTATTGCTGTTCTGCTTCATTTGCATATTTCTACCATATTGTAATACCCATGTTTCCTTCCCCCAGCCCCCGAGCTCCATGTACACAGCATCTATCCATTCCCCAGTTGCTGGCCCAGCCATACCACACCTCCACACATTTCCCTCTCTGCATGTGTCGGTACTCCTCCATTATACTGTCTCGACCCAAGCTTCTGCAGGCTCTTCATCAATTTAGTCCATGTATGCTCGTGCCTTCCCTTGATCCTCCTCCGATACTGGTGGAAACATCCACGTGACCCACAAAGTTTGGTTCGTCCCGAGTAGACTTTGCTGGTCTACATTGTTTCTCCCACTGGTAGCATCCTGCCAGGGTTTTGAGAAGCAGCGGTTTGCTCACACACCAGGCCAGCCTCATCTCCCGGTTCTGCAGAACCAACACCCCAGGTGTGACATTCTGTGCAAGAAGCACACCCACACGCCCCCACGGCGTGCACCGTTTTTTATTCTTCTCTTCTGTAATATGCAAGACTACTGTTCTCACAGGATGTTTGGACAGGCAGTGTTCACTGATAAACATAGGCTGCTCAGAATACTGTGATTGAGCAATGTGCACATGTTTGCTGGTATTAATCTACATACTTACATACATTTCCTATACTGTTGAATGACTGTGCTGGATGATATGTTTGTGATAACAGCAGCTGAATGTGTATCTGCCATGCCTTAGTGGTAACTCACTTAGACTACAGTGTGCAGGGTGGGGGGGTTGGAACCTGGGAGTGCAGATTAATTTGTTAATGGGCACGATGAGAACTGTTGACTACAGAGTGCCTAAGGCACTATAGAGGAAGTGTAGGCGGGTATGCACTGGTGTGCACGAGGCTCAGCCTTGCTGACCTCCGGTTACGGCGTCTTACACTGAGTTGGCCTCCACATTGCTTAACCAGTGTGGGCATTGCTTACCACCACCAAAACAGCCGTAACCTCACTTGCTGCCACACACCCCCGCACTACTTCATGTATTTAGTTCACATTTGCTGTCCAGGACAATCCGACTGGATGCTTCCCCATTGTCAGCGGTGGCCCGGGGAGTGGAGCTCCACAGTAAACCCCAGCTACACATTACACGTACTACTGAGGTGTACACATTCATAGAGAGTAACAGACTTAACATAGCTATGTACCACATTCTTCATGCTTAGTTCACATTAACATGTCAGTATTATACATGCTTAGGTCAGGTTTACATGTCAGGTATGACTGTTGACAAAGGTCAGTTTAAGGTGAAGTTAGATTCCAGTTTAACAGTTCTGGATAGGTTACACTCAGGTATTCGGGTTAGGTTTAGTTATTCCATACCTGTGTGGTAGAGTAGAAGAGAATAGTGAAGGAGTAGGTAGGTAGGTAGGTAGAGGGAGGGGACATTGTAACTGTATAGTAGGCTGTAGGAATGATTGGTGGGGGAGCAATAGGGAAGGTATGCAGGATGTTGGGAGTTGTATGCAAGGCAGGACAGGAGGTGTCGGTTTCACTAGTTGGTGTAGGAGTATAGAGTGTTAGTTGGGGGGGGGGGTTCACCAGGTGGTGAGCATGTGCTGATCGAAGTGTGCTTGAGGTGTTCCTTCATGTGTTATTTACATGCGTCGTGTGGGACAGCTGAGGTAATAAAGGTGGGTGGGGGGTTCCAGATTCTGCCAAAATAGTTGGGGAAGAGGGTGTCACCTACTTGTGACTGTGAACATTAATAGTAATGAAACAGGGGTCGATAGGTAAGTGGTGCTAATGGGTCACACAGAGGGGCAGACAGTAGGGGAAATGTCCATGAATGTCCAGGAAGGCTGACGGGAAGGTCCACAGGTGGCCATTTCTTCTACAGCAACAGCTGTGTATATACACTGCATTTGGAGGTAGGTTTGGACACTCACACCCCTGGGTGGGGGTGAGGACAACAATAATATCTTGTGTGCCAATTCGTTCGGCTTACATGCCTACAGTGGGATGTTGCGATCATGTGTTCTTTGGTGTTATTTAGTGGAATTTGCAACAACACATCTGGTTATACCATACTTTGCCATGTAAAATAGATTGTGCGGCAGTGGGACTCATACCAGGAGTGGCTGCTCATTAGGCGGCGGCTCTGCCCAATGCACACTATTGCTTACATCCCTGGGGCTGTCTGAATAGAACCACTCCAGCCAACACCTGCATGCTTAGGCCCATCATTTTATACCCATAGCCCCACCCCCCCACATCTCCTCTACAGCAATCATCCTTACTCTGGGTGCAGGTCGGGTCTAAACACACCACTACATACTGCCCACTCTCCACGTCACGAGACACATCTTGTACGTTGTCTCGACCCATGGGTCATTAGGCTTTCCCACCCTTGTAGTCCAGGTACATACATGCCCCGCTTTGAAAGGTCATTGCACGGGCATCCGCCTATTACAAGACAATTTTTGGGGTGTCCCACAAAGGGAGCTCCTGTCTCTGTTCCAAGATTAGACTTAGCAGGTCCACTGTGTTTTTATATATATATATATATATATATATATATATATATATATATATATATGTATGTGTGTGTGTGTTTGTACATATACACAGATATATAGCTATGATATGATACAGCACTTAAGAATGACATATGTTCACAGGCCAAACCAATGGGGGTGAGGGGCTCAATCAACAAACGTGTAACACATAGCATTAACCCCCCCAGCCAGACAGGGGAAGCATACAAACATACAAACAATGGAAACAATCCATTGCTCCCCAAACCACAGGCAGGATACAGCCAGAGGGGGGAAACACAGTGGACCTGCTAAGTCTAATCTTGGAACAGAGACAAGAGCGTCCCTTGTGGGACACCCCAAAAATTGTCTTGTAATAGGCGGACGCCCGTGCAATGACCTTTGAAAGCAGGGCATGTATGTACCTGGACTACAAGGGTGGGAAAGCCTGATGACCCATGGGTCGAGACAACGTACGAGATGGGTCCCGTGAAGTGGAGAGTGGGCAGTATGTAGTGGTGTGTTTAGACCCAACCTGCACCCAGAGTAAGGATGATTGCTGTAGAGGAGGTGTGGGGGGGACTATGGGTATAAAATTATGGGCCTAAGCGTGCAGGTGTTAGCTGGATCGGTTCTATTCGAACCGCCCCAGGGATATAAGCAATAGTGTGCATTGGGCAGAGCCACCACCTAACGAGCAGCCACTCCCAGTATGAGTCCCACTGCAGCACAGTCAATTTTACATGTATGTATATATATATATATATATAAAACGACATGTGGATGTATGGGTGTCTGCATTTGTACATATCTATATGTGGGTACTTATATATATAAATCTGTCTATGCATGTATACATTTGTATGTATTTAGTTATGGGTATATATATATATATATATATATATATATATATATATATATATATATATATACATATATATATATATATATATATATACACAAACACACATACCTCTACATATTTAGCTACATATCCTGTAATGCTGACTGGTATCGCTGGATACTGTGTTTCATGTGCATACTGGCCAACCTTGTGTGCCACGTATGCTTTGCGATACCTACAACTAAACCCGTTAGTGTACACAGAGTCACACGTGAAATCTATTGTTAGTACCAGGAATACATTCATCCCATGCGGGACAACCCGAACATTGGGTATTCAACTTTTGTCTACACCCAGAGTTACATAGTTACCCATGGCTATGTGCATGGACTACAGCGTGTGCCAGACCTAGGATACTTGGGTCGGGACAACATGCGGGATGGGTCCCAAGAGGGGGGAGTGGAGAGCGGGCAATGCGTGGTGGTGTGGTAGCTACGGGACAGTAACCAGGGTAGGGATGGTGGCTGCATGTGTGCAGCGGGTGGGAGGAAGCGGAACTGTGGGTAATGACTGTATGGGTCGGGAATGGCCTGGGTTGGATGGGCCTGTACTGCTCGGCCCACCTAGTGGGTGGAGGAGAGGGGTATGTGATGTCAACATGTGAAACATAACAGAGGGCTAATTTAAATCCCTATTTCAATGACACACATACAATACAATGAGCTTGGTAGTGTATTGCAGGGCAGATGTGTTTGGCTGGGTGGGGGGTATGCCAATTCGTACCTGACGTATATTGTTTGGGGCCTCTCAAGCCCATTAATGGTGCATGTGGACATATATGTTTCTGTTCATCTACCATTGCTATCTACAGATGTCTGGCCATATATACCTCTGTGGCTATATATAGTTGCTTACATATTTCTAACTATTTCTGTATATACCTACGGAGACATATATCTGTGTACATATATGTAACTTGGTGTGTATATGTGGACATATAGATGTTGAGATATATATGTGTAATTGTCGGCATTTGCATGTATATCTGTTCATATATTTGTATATATATATGTATATATCTCTGGATATTGATATATATATATATATATATATATATATATATATATATATATATACGTGACTACATCTATAGATATGTTGTATCCATTTAAATAGTAATATATTTGCACACACACGTCCATCTAGCTGTAGGTATACATTCTCTGTACTGTTGCATGACTGGGCTGGGATTATGTTTCTGACAACATACGATTTATGCGTATCTGGCATGGCTTAGTGGTAAATCATTTTGTGTATGGTGTGCATGGTCCTGGGTTCCGGCCTTGTAGAAGCTGTTTGTTTTGTTGCTAGGCAGAACACCAGCCATTGGATACGGTGTGCTTAAGGCACTTTAAAGCAGTTGTAAGCGGGTTTGCGTGGAGGTAAACACTGCTAACTTCTAGTCACAGTGTCTTACACCCAGTTAACTTCTCCTTTACTTAATCTGTGTTGGCAGTGCTTAACCCCATGCAAACGCACTTGCACATGCTTACTTGCGCTTACATATGCTTACTACTGCTTATCTGTGCTTACGCCTGCTTACTGCTGCCTTATTCATTATGATACTGACTCTTCACATGTGCATTTCCTGCAATACTCCTGTTCATAAAAAAATGTGCGTTATTTAGTGGGTTTTGCATTACAAATATTGCTTATACCATGCTTTGCCATGTAAAATAGACTGTGCAGTGCTGGGACTCGAACTGGGAATGCCTGCTCGTTAGGCGAACACTCTGCCCACTACACTATTGCTGACATGCTTAATTTGCATATATCGTCCTTGTTATCCTCTTCAGCCTTTTAGGCTGCTTTCACCATGGCTAAGCAATGGGCACACCCGCGCACCTACGGTTAGCTATACTCAGAGCTTTATACACCAATACAAGGGTTTCTTCTTTTGATTTTTATGTACTGCTGCTGTTGTACACATAGGGGACTGTTGATGGGGATATGTGGACATGTATGAGTGGTATCGCCCATTTATTTCCACTTTCTGCTGTTCAACATTGCAGGGGCATGTTTATTCTGAGTACTCTGCTCTCAGACACGCCCCCTGCACTCATACACGCTCCGTGTAAGCATGGGGGCTCGGGCAGTGCACCTTCATTACTATGCATGGTGCACTGCCCTCCTGCTCCTAAGCGGCCACTTCCATGCAGGACTAGACTAGTAAATCCAGGGATCAGTCTTTTTATCTTTATTGTTTTATAGTTTTCAGGATTTTGGTTTTAGCTTTGTTGTTACATTATGGAACTAGCAAAAGCAATTAGGCATTTTGAAACGTAATTTAGGAGTGTAGTAGTGTGTATTTTACAACAATAATTAAATTATACTTAGAGGACTGAGATTTGTGGAACTTGGAATGATCATCAGGCTTTAAGTCGAGAAAATATGCACTAGCCACTGAAGAGGCACCTTGTACATAAAAACAAAATAAAAAAAATACTTAAAATATTACTTTGAGTAAGGAAACCTGCTGTTTACCAACCTCTATTTAAGCAATGCTCAGGACACCATAATTGGAAAGTCACTAGGTTAGAACTGGAAAAGAGGGAAAAGGTTAATGTTATTCCTTATTTTCTACCTTTTCTCCAAATTTGTTCAGGTTCAGACTTAAAATATATGTTAATTTGTTGAAATGTACAAGCACTCAGACATGAGTGACTGATGCCAAAATTTCAAAAATCACCACACTGAAAAATCCAAAGTATATATATATATATATATATATATATATATATATATATATATATATAAAAGAAAAAAAATGTTTCCTTTTGCAATCCTGTAACCAAAATCCTACCACTAAATTAAGACATACTTTGTCTGAATAGTTACAGTTACAGAAAGGGTTTTTTTGCTAAGGTGGATTAGGGTTAAGGACAGGGTTTGCCCTTCTGTTCCACCTTAATAATGCATGCTAACCCTAATCCTGCCCCTGTCCTTTACTCCAGCCATAGACTTTACCTTAGAAAAACTCGTTTCATAACACACACCACCACTACAAAAAATACTAAGGCACACACCACATACAGCACCACGCACACACACACACACACACACACACACACACACACACACACACACACACACACACACGAGTAAATCTATCCCCTTCCCTACCCTCACTATATCTCTGACCTGCAAAAAAACACACACACACACACACACACACACACACACACACACACACACACACACACACACACTCATTCTTCCTTCCTTTAATGTCTCCAGCACTGAATAGTGAGTGCTGTCAGCAAATTTCCTAGGCAAATTACTCTGTCAACAAACTGACGACTCAATAGAGTGAATGGTACCTTGATATATATATATATATATATATATATATATATATATATATAGGATATGCAAAAAAAATATATAACTATATAAATATATATGTGTGTGTGTGTGTGTGTGTGTGTGTGTGTGTGTGTGTGTGTGTGTGTATGATTATATAAGCAAATGCTGAACAGTAATAATACTAAACTGGAAAAACCTGAAAAAATAGTCCCAAACACATATTCCCAAACTCACAAAACACTGACTCAACCAGTATCAAAAATAATAAAAAAAAATTATCTTTATACTCTTTAGAATTATACAAAATAAGGTCAAGACTCTGGAACCATACATGTAGGGGAGTACCCCCCCCACACACACATAGATGTAAATATACCAACTACAACTCCGTCTCACAAAAAGGAAGATATGACCATGTCAAAAACAAATCAGTGTTAGTACAAAACAGATGAACCAGCAAATACTTCCATATCCAAATGCACTCGCCAGCATACACACACACACACACACACACACACACACACACACACACACACACACACACACACACACACACACACACACACACACACACACACACACACACACACACACACACACACACACATACCTTCTTACAATCACTGAACCACAAAATTTAGAGCACACATATATTTGACCTTAATACAGTCAATAATATGTGCAATCAGAATTGTATGTATTTGCTAAGAACCACACAGTACAAAAAACCCATAAAAGTGTTGATATTTTCAGCACTTGACCTTTCCCTATCCTCAGCCTCAAACACACACACACTATAAATATATATATATATATATATATATATATATATATATATATATATATATATATATATAAAAACTATATACGTGTAGTTAGAGTGTAAAGGTGGTTTGCTCCCTCAAAAAAAGTCTGTGTGCTTTACAGCCTTGGGAATGTTGTAGTCTTTGAGTTGAAATCTCACAAGGTTTTACACATTTTAGGTTCACTTAATGCATGCCAATTAAACAACACACAATTATTCATAATAAATCGTGTTGGGTGGCATGGGTAAGATATAGGTTTTTTGACCTTATTTGAGCTTCTGACTTTAATATCATTTCATTTTTTTTAACTCGAGGGAAACTGCAGCCCAGCAGCCAGTACCACAGGCTATCCCAGGAATAACAAATGATGAAAGCTGATGGAAAAGAGTGGATATTTCACATTTTTCCAGAAAGAGATGCCTGGAGTGGAAACCTGCATCACTGAGCAGGATCTGCTACCAGGCATAGGTTCATTAAGTAGAAGGCAGGCAGTGGTGTATTAAGAGCATCTTGGGCCTCAGGCTGTTTTTAATTCATTGGGCGCTTCCCTCCACACTTGTTTTTTGCATAAATTCACATGTCCCTTTGAGTTATCTTTCATGACTGTTGCAAATTAAATTTATTATTTGATGAAGCAATACTTGCTTGAGTATTTGTTTTAAATTTGATTACTATTGAACATTTTTCAGCAGGAATTGAAATAAAAATTTCTAACAAATAATAACAAAAATTATCACTTCGGAACATTTCAATCATAACAGGCCACATGAACCACATGAAACCCACCAGTATAGACAGGGGCGAGACAAGGGATAAGAGACAATAATTATAAATGCCTGCCAGTTTTCCAGAGTTGCAACTAAAGAGGGGCAAAGAGGGTGCTACCCTGAGTGCAGGCTATCATGTTCCAATGGTGTAGAAATGCAGTCCCGACATTCATTTATGAAACCATGAAAACTTATAACTGACCTCATAAAGTACAATCTCATGAATCTTATTATACTCTACCCTCAACACTTTGACTTTTTGAAGGGTACAACCTGTTTATTAAATCAGGTAAACTCCTTTGAAATGGTTATGGTGACTGCAGATGGTGACCATGGAGTACACACAGCTTATCTTGACCTGCCCAAGGACTTCATCACCATTCCCATCACCAGAATTTCAATGTTTCAAAGATCAAACCATATGAAGTAAGATGGACAGCGAACTATCTGAGAGACATAACCCACACAGTGTGAGTTGAAGGCTCCTCATAAGAAAGTATGAAACTGACCAGTGGTGTCCCTCAGGACTCAGTGCTGGGATGATGGGATCTCTCATTTTTGGCATTTACTTCACAAATCTCCAAGCAGAGAGACAGGACCTTTGGCTAACTAAGTTTGCAGATGACTGTAAACTAGGGTAGTTGTTAAGTTACGGTCTGACACCCAAACCATCCAAAATGAACTCCCCTTAGTACTTATGAAAAATGTATAAAACACACACATATATATGTATGCTCAAACTAAGTGCTAAAAGGTGTATTATCAGCACTTTTGGTAAACAACCTCTCATCCCATCACACTGTATAAGCAACACACCACAAAAATAAAAAATGTAGTCAGAGACCTAGGAACATGGGGTAATAAGTCTTTCTCTTTTGACCAACAAGTGACAATGGTTGTTAGAAAAAAATATTTAGCATAGCTAATTGTCAAAAGAATATCAGTAAGGTCTAAAGAGGTAATCACTCACTTGTACACAGCATTTATCAGAACTATTATCAAGTACAACAGCCTATTTTGGGATGTTTCTCACTAAACATATCTAACACTTAGAAATACTCCAAAGGTTCTTAACCAAAAAAAAAATCACAAGTCTGTAGTCCTTGGCATATCAAGACAGACTGGGAGCTATATCCCTTTATTCAATGTCTTCAGACATCTGAAGGCAGATCACTGTCTTTTTTATCATGCCATTAGAGACCCAAATGTTCTGGACCTCCTGTTTCTCTGCAAGTCCAATATTTTCACTTATATTTGAATCAGAGATGTAAATTTTTACCAACAGGTAAATAAAACATGTTGGAGGGATAGGTTTATATCTCAGCATGTCTCAAACCTCTGGAATAAACTTCCCCTACATTTTAAGTGCTGCAAATCGCTATCTTCCTTTAACATAACATCAGATGACCAGATGGTATCCACAAACTTATTGTGGGATTGACTGGTATGGCCCACCTTAAGAAAGGAGGTGCAGCTATAATGTGGGAGATGGCAAGGCATGAATGCTCATAGGACTCAGTGACCATGGAATATCTGTGATTCTATAAACATGGTTACCTTGCTGCAGATTGCGGCTTGCTTTAACAGGTGTGCTGTAAAGTACTCCTGCACCATTTAGTTAGATGTATTTCCCAAACACAGGATTACCGCTGGGATGTTTCAAGATATACATGACAAACATATACAGGATTTATGATTAGGTCTCCAATCATAACCAATTTATTACATACAAATACAATCTTGGGTATTGACTAGTACCTTTACGGTATTACATTGGGTTGAAACAGCCAGGCTCTAAATGACCTCTGGGTCGATAGCCTAGTAATCTCCTATGATCATATGATGCTACGATTATGTGTTTGAAACATGGATGCCAAGAAATTCACCAGAAGAGTGAAACAAAAGAGGTGAATCTTGGTATTCATGCTGAGAACAAATAATAAAGCCACAATAACAGTCACCAGCCCACACAGGTTCCTGAATTCTAAATAAATCCAAAAGCAAACAATGATAAAAACACAGAAGAACTCGGGTATAACCAAGGTTTCCAGTTTCAGTTGATGTTTTATTGTTAAAATGTAAGTGCTTTCGCAGGAAGACCTGCTTCATCAGATATTAATAAATACAACTAAAATGTGCTTCTATTTATACAACCTCTAACAAATACAAGTAGTCACATGATACAAATTAAGTGATAACAATTAACATCATAGGATGGGACTTGAACTCACTGACCTACTAAGTGAAGTAAATGCACACAAGCATACACTGCTGTTTGTAAAAAGCACTTATGAAAAATGTATAAAACACACACACATATATATATATATATATATATATATATATATATATATATGTGTAAAAACATATATATAAAAGTTTGTTTCTTTCTTTCTTTCGGCTTTTCCCAGTTAGGGGTCGCCACAGCAATACTCCGGTCCGCTAATGATTGGCAGTAGATTTTGACGTGCTGGCCTAACGCACAACATTCAATGAAGGAACGCCCATTCACGCATATATATATATATATATATATATATATATATATATATATATATATATATATATATCACAATCTTTTAAATGCAACCTTGAAATATAACACTTATACATCTATAAAAGTTTATATATAAAACTATGTAAAGAATATATAAGTAAGCACACTTCATTGGTGAGACAGCTGTTGTTGTTGTCTTTTGGCTTTTCCCGGTTAGGGGTCACCACAGAGGAACTCCTGTCCGCTAATGATTAGCAGTGGATTTTCACAAACGCTGAGGTGCCAGCTCAACATCCAACCTTCAACGAAGGCACACCCATTTACGCATGTTTTTGAATGCCCACCCAACTGTGGGGAGGACATGCAAACACCAAACAGAAGGCACTCCCCGCACTCCATCCGAGAATCGAACGGGAGAACCTCTTGCTGTGAGGCAACAACGCTACTGCTGCACCACCGCAGAAGTACAGCTAAGAAAGAAAACAAGGTCTGGATTTTACCTTAGGTTTAAGTGGCACATATTCACTTAAACCATGCCCTGAGTCTCCCCTAAGTCTAATAATCCATCTGGCCTCTAACTGCTCGATCATATTACGTATACCCCCCCCCCCCGATATTCTCAAAAATTTTACCTATGGCCATAAACTTAAAGGTGTGTTCAGAATTAGTACTGATAACATGCTTGGCCAAAGCACTGGTTTTATTTCTTCTATTGATATATTAAATATGTTCACGAATCCTTTCTTTGAAAGGTCTGTCTGTTTTGCCTATATAGAATTTTTTACGTTTAAGGCAATAGGCTAAATAAACTATATGTTGGCTATCACATGTGGATTACACCTGAAAACGAAACACTATTCTGATCTGGATGTTCAGAGCTAGCTGTGTTATCAATATATTTACAATAGTTGCATTTACCACATGGGTATGTTCCAACTGCTCTATTTGAATGAAAAGTACTCCTAGGATAGCATAGTTGCCTTTTGAGGGACTTCATATTCGTAAATAAAAACTTAGGCTCAGCATCTATCAGGTCACAAATATCCCTATCTGTGGTAAAAACACCCCAATGCCTCCTTGCTATATCCGTATAGGAAGAAACATTGTCTGAATAGTATAAAGGAACCTTAAGTTTCATGCTAGATGGCTTTCTGGAGGCCTGTTCACCTCTGTAGTTGCATTTAGAAAAATAAGGCTTGGCTACCGTTCCCCTCAATCCTGTCATCTCATTAACATTAATTAGGACATCTGCCTCATTATATCCTCTCTCTGTCAGTTCTTGGTTCAATAGTATGCACCCTTCATACATTTTTAGGAATGTGATGCGTAATCAGGTGTTCAGAGCCTCAAGACTTCATGTATGTGAAGATTTTCAGCAGCAGGCAGGCCTTAGTGTTCTACCAGTTACAATAAAAGAGTATAGGAATGAAAAGTGTTTTACTAGCTTTTGATATAGCATTTAGTGCTGTCAAACAGGCAGCAGGCAAAAAACTAATAGTCCCTCTGTAGAACTAATGGTTTGAAAACCTGTTAGATACTTCATCCTGCCACACGTTTTGTTTATAAATGTGGAAAAGTAAAATTCTAACAGCTTTTAAAAGCTGTTTTACTTTCTGTCACTGTTCTTTACCAGCATATACTGTCCTCTGTTAATCCCTAGTGCAAGATTTAATCTTAACAGTGTTTAGAGGTGCTAAACAAAAGCTTGTTAAATATATTAAGATTAGAAAAATGCTTAATAAGGTTTTCTTTTTCCCATTTTCACAGCACAATTCCAGTACCCTACACACTGCATATTATTAATGCTTATGCCAATGGTGCAAAAGATGCTTTTAGCCTTCAGGATGGAGAGTTTGGTCAAATGGATTTCATGATTATTACTGGCAAGGGTATTTTAACTTTTAGTTATTTTAGTCATTTTTTGGCCTTTCATGCATCTCATTTTCAAAAAAAACTGACACAGTTTCTTAACTAATGATATTAAAGCCAAGTTTTTTAACGACAAAATGCCTTTTATCTTCTCTTCGGTAGAGATTGTTGTGTTCATCACATAACTTTACTAAAATGAATTAGCAGTGTTGCTGAACATAACAAAGGTTTTTGCTTCATTGTGGATACTTTGTAGAGGGAAATGGGTTCCCTTGGAGCTGTGGGCCCTGTGCAACAGCTAGAATTAGTCACCACTGATTGTGGAGCTTTCTACTGCAGTCAGTAAACATTGCATGATATTTTACTATAAGCCGATCAAGTTAACATGTCACTGACACCAGAGCATAAACCCCCAACACAACACAATGAAGGTATCCAAGAATAGTTAAACATCAGTGTCAGCAAAATTCTGACAAATGTCCCAAAGAAAGACAGAAACTTCAGTCACAGATTTGGATGTTATTTTTGAGACAATAATTATCAAGAAAGAGGAATTTTGATGGACAGACTCCAGTGAGTGACATTCTACTGCTGAACAAATGTGCAAAGCATAGTCTTATCATCAAAGACACTACCTTTAGACACAATGGCTAGTGTAAAACCACTAGAGATACCTTTTTATTCAAGCACTAGCACCTGATATCCAAAAGGGCCATGAGGTGAATTAATAATTTCCTAAAACCATTACATCACCATCTATGTCTTGATCTTTCTCAAAGCACTGAAGGCAGTCAACATCAGTGTATGGTAAAGTTAACACTAAGTCCCTTAAAAAACTTCTAACAATGTCCCTACTATGCCAAATCCTTTGATTCCACTACCTACTATTACTAGGACTGTTTTGATAAAAACGTTGGTGAAAAATTTAGTAGGACTATAGATCTTCCCAACTGAAAAAAGAAGACCGATATGTATGTCACAATGATGTTGCATGCTAGTCAAAGAAAGAGTCACATCTGTAGCTTAGGACAGATGCTCAAATAAAAATAACAGGCATCAAAACAAATGATGATTGGGAAGACAAAGGGGATCAAGATCCATACAGACAAAAACAAAATACAGAGCTTCCTCTAGGTTACAAGAGCCATATTGTCTTTTATGGTCCAAACTTACATCATCCTATTCACCTTCAATGTCAAGATAACCAGACTTCCAAAGAGGAAGGAAACAATTTAAGCTGTACAGAAGGAATACTCTGACATACTCCTGAACTGTGAATCCTCTGCATCAAGTCCCATTGTAAAAATCATTTCTCAACAGCCTGTAAGTTAATGTTTTTCAGGTTTTTCCACCACTGAAGAAGTAAGATGTGACATTAAGCAGGCCAGAAACAGCAATGCTTTTAAACTAGACGAGACTGCAGTTTTCAAATCTGGATGTGAGGAATTGGTATTGAAGTTCAACAGTGCATACTCCAAATTTAGGATAAAGAGGAAATTCTTAAATACCTAAGTAGTTCCAACATTGTTGCCATCCTCAGGAAGGGAGACAAGTAAGGGTATGGAATCCACTGAAAATCTACCTTTGTATCCACTGCATTGAAAAATTCTCACCCTTGTTTTTTCCCCCATATTGTCCACATTCTTTAAGAAATCACACAATTATGCCAGGGTAGAATCCGATTGTCAAGTGGAATAACAATGTGATCTTCATTTTCAGACAGATCCAAAAAACGTTTTGAGAACAGCATAGGAGCCTTAAACTGTCTTGTGGTAACCTAATTAGAAATTTTTACTCAAGCTGTTGTAAAGTTGTGTAGTATACATTGTGAGATGTAGTTTCCCTACCAAATTCATTAAGTTTTGCATAGCCAGACAACTCTCAGTATTCTTTCTCATTGTTAAAGATAGACATTCACATTTTTATGGTTAACTGAGAATCTATCATAACCCCAACTTTGCTCTCCCTTCTCTAGCATTCAGATGAGTTTTTAGTCTGTGAAATTTTTGTGGGGAGAGGTCCAAAAATCAGAGTGCCGTGACTCATCATTACAGATGTATGGAAGTCACCTGTGCCAAAGACACTGCCCACTTCTTCTTTCAAATGAGATGAAAGACCCCTTTATATCCAAATAAGCAGAATGACATAATTGTTTATCAGTTTAGACCATACTGTTATTCCTAAAGTAGGGTGCAGTATTAAAGGCTCTCAGCACAAACGCAACTACTTTCTGTCTCCAATATGTGCTTTTTCTAACTTGTTCCCTTATCAGCATCACATGCTTTAGGTTATTTTCTTGTACATTTTATTAGGTAGTGACAATACCCAAGTCTTCCCAACTACATACACAAAACTGCTAGGAGTTGAAATAGACAATAATCTAAAATTCATCATAGACATAGCACAAATAATCAAGAAAGTTAACAAAAAGTTTGGTCTCCTTTATAGGAACACAGTTCATCATTAAACATACCAAAGCCACTATTGCAAGAGCTCATCTCTTATCTGTCCTCCTTTATGCCTCCCCCATCATGTCTAATCCTAACCGCACCAAACGAAACAAAATGGAATCTTGTTATAACAAGATAGCCAAGTTTGCAACTGATGCCTCTCATAGACCCCACCACTGTCATTCCCTCAAGCAGCTCAACTGGCTTGAGCTAGCTCAACTACTCTGACTCAATCAACTCTCAATAGCACACAAGCTCTACCATCTTCCTGACAAAACCCCAGCACTTCAGTATCTAATCCAGGCCTACACCACCACTACAGCCTTAAGATCTAGTAACCAAAACCTGTTAAATGTCATCAAACACAAAAATGATGCTGGTAAATCACTCTTTTCTGCACTATTTCCAGAACCTGGAATTCACTCTCAAGCCAAATTACTTCCACTACCTCTATTACCCAATTTAAAAACCTCCTAAAAACCCACTATGCAAACAACTGGCTTTGTTCATGCTATGCCCCTGGCTAATCCACCCCACTGCACTGCTGAAAGGATTCCATTAAGGATCACCTGTAGCCTCCTGGTATACTTGTTCATCCGAGGATATGTGCTTTTCAGATTCAATAATATGTACTTTACAAAACAAGTACTATCTTCTATTAGAAGAAAAAAAAAGTGTGATTTTCTATTTTGCAATCATGGTCGTGTATAATGTACTATAGCTGTATACATGTTTATATGTAATCTCTTAAATGTGCTCATATGTATTCTTATAAGCTTCCTCATATTGTCCTTCATGTACTTTATGTTATTTGGAGCTTTTCTCCCCGGGCCTCCACTGAAAATGGACCTGTGTCCAGTTGGACTTTCCCCGTAAACAAAAAATAAATAAAATAAAATATTTTTTTAAAGATTTAGCATTTTCTAGCTTCTAAATTAGATCATTCCTAGTCTGCTAGGAGACTACAAGCTGTCTGAATCCAGCAGAATCAAGTTCGCAGTCAGTAGCACTTCCAGTGTTTGACAATTTATCAGTGATTTCTTTTAATACTTTAACTGCATCCCATGATGTAAACCTGCAGACCATACAACTGCAAACTGAGCTTCCCTTTTTATATCTTGTTGCTCTGGGCAGTACAGCCAAAACTATGTTTTTGTCACAAAATACAAGCTCATAGTGACTGAATTGTCAGGGCAAATTAGTGCAAAGCACTCTGTTGAGGCTATGTTCACTAACCTACCTATCAGCAGTGAAGACTAGTAGATTTGTATGAATGGGAGCCTTGTCTGCCTTCTCATTCACACATCAAAGGCATCAGTCAGTCTGTTATGCATGCTGATCCTTGTCAGGTCCCTTTTCTCTGGCAAACATAGCTTAACTTATTTTTATTAAAGGGGAAGCCTCTTATCTGTTTACTTATTTACTTATTCACTTGTTTGTTTGCTTTTAACAGCAGGCGTGGACACTATCATTATGGCTTACAGAGTTCTTATTTATTTTCTAGGCAATGCCAATGTGTCATTTTCCACCAATATTTCAGGAAGCCATTTAATATACTCTGCTATTATGATACTGTAACTCATACTTTTCGTATCTTAAGAAAGTGATAACTGATAACTGGAATGCAGATATGGTACTTATGAACAATGACTCCCATAGTTTTACAGCAAATGCCTAACATCTCAGAAGCCAGTCTATTCTGTATAGCAGGTGGTTATTGGCAGTCCTGTCTGCTGTCAGTTAACCTTGCCGTGCATACCCTTAAACCAAACTTCACTTGCTGAAGTTTTTCATGAGCTTTACTTGTTAATAAAGTAACGTTACTAGTAATCATACTCACTATAAAAGTTACATTTCAAAAGCAACTCAAAATTCATTGCAGTGACTGTGTGGTACAACATCCTACTGAAAGCTTAAACACAATGAAAGCTTTTCATTCTGTTCCTTTATGCAGCAGACGTAGCCTCTAGGTTTTTAATTATACATGAACATTGAAGCAATAAATTGTACAGGTGTCTTCATTTTTCACAGCAATCTATGAAATCCCAAAGACAAATGAGGGGAAGTCACTATTTACATATTTTCTTCTATGTAAGTTCCACTAATACTAGTTAGCTATTGTCATTATTATTTTTTGTTTGTTCACATTTGTTGACCATTAATATCTTCTGGTATGACTCATTTTCAGCAAAGTTATGGGAAGAAGACTCCATTCAATAATAAATGAAGTGGAAGAGAACAAAGTTGGATAAAAATGCAATACAAATATAAGTACAGATACAGAAAATGTAAGCAATAACAGCCAGTAATAAATCAGTGTGATATGAACTCAGAATAAATGCAACTAATTTATTATTATACAAAACAAAACTCTAAGAAGCAATGCAAGTTAGTTAAATCCATCAACATCAAGTTAGTAAATAAAACATTTATTGAGGAAATATGTCATACCACCCAAAAAGACACGCTAAAACACATACATACACTTAAACACATGTATACACACACAAAGAAATAGACACACACACACACACACACACACACACATACACACATGTAGACTTATATTCTCTTTCTTCTAAACCTACATAGACACAAAACTGATCAAAAAACAATTCCTGAGATGTACACATTTGTTTCATTTTAGACAGTTTTCAGTAACTAGTAACTCCATGAAAGTATAGCAGAGGATAGAACCACAAAGCAAAGGTGTATTTTGCACCCCCTCCTTTGTCTAAAAGTTACTTTACATCATTAGTCGTAATATATTTCAGTGATCATTTTATTAACATAAAGGTGCTTCTCAGTATGGCTTATATAGTACCGTATCACACTGAGAATAAAGTGTAAATTACTGCCATGAATCTTGTCCAGTTACTGGCCACTCTACATTCCAGCTTTGAATAAATCCCCTGCGGGTCCTTCCAGAGATATTCAGCATAGAAGTGTGAACTAGAAAAATGTAGCCAAGATGCAATTCTAGTATTTTATTTACGTATAGTATATATTTGATAGTAGTACATACAGAGATTTGCTTTTAGATTTTTTTTTTACATTGGCTCAAAAGCCCCAAACCCAAACTAGTTTCTTTTTTGCCAAGGGCAAGTCAAGGCTACTTAACCTGATGGACTTCTTTGAGAAGGTCAGAACGCACTGCTTACCTTGGCCTGGCAAAGGCATTCGGCACAATACCTAAATCGGGAATTGTAGATAAGTTCCGAAATTAGAAATAAACCCATATTTCTCCCTATGGCTAGCCCAGATGGCTCACTGATAGTATGCAATAAGTTAGGATAAGGGAATCCACCTACGCAAAGATGCCAGTCACTAGTGGAGTCCCACAGAGATCAGTGCTAGGGCCTCTCCTTTCTGGCATCTGTCCTTGAAGTTAAGGCAAACATCAAGGACCTCTGGTTGACAAAATATGCAGATGACTGCAAACTAGGTGTGGTCATTGAATCCCCCTAAAGACACAGATACTCTTCAAGAGGGCCTGATGCAGACATATAACTGATGCCAGAGCCATGGACTAAAACTCATTGCAAAAAAAAAATGTATAATTGTACCCTTTGGAAAGAAGCCCACTCTGGAAATTACCATACTGGTAATAAACTCCCAAAAATGAATTAGTGGTCAGGGCTCTGGGAATGCATGTTGGCAGTAACCTAATCTTTTACTATGGTAAGAAAATGCATTCTACATTGCACAACCTATAAGCAAGGAAATTGGCATACAAGTCCAAGGAGGTCATTGTTCTGCTGTATTTGGCTCTCAACAGACCAGTCATCAAGGGAAATACACCCTTCCTTCTACACCTGACAGGCATTTGGAACAGCTTGGGAGACAACAGAGATTACTCATAAAAAAAAAAAAAAATTATAGAGAGTAAACAAGTCCTATGCAGACTGTCTGAAAGCATTATCCCTATACTCAGTATTCTACATGCTGTTGTGCACTGAGTTATTCCTAGCCTACAAGGCATCTTATGATCTCATACTGATGGATTTATTGCACATCTGCAAAACAAACAACATCAGAAATCTCATTCTAAAGTCCAAAACCTTGTCTGTGACATAATAAGGACACATTGGAGGGACAGGTATGTGTCTCAAAGATTACCCCTTCTCTGGAAGAGGCTTCCCATACATGTGAAGCAAAGCGGATTCTTAATCTCATTCAAATGTAACTTGGACCAATGGATGGAAAATCGCAAATTTACCCCTGGTTTGGCACTATGTCCCTAATGGACAGGGGCAGCCTGAGAATGCTTGATGTGTGCAAGCCTATATCATAACCATAACATTTCTTGGGGTATTGACATATGTCAACAATATTTTGTTAAATTTGGGGTCAGCTTGGCTAAGTTTAAAATGGCACTTGGGCTGATAGCCTAATAACCATCTATGAAACTATGAAAAGCAGAAAAAAAATGGTTGTCTTTGACTTCCATTACAAAAACAATACCAGTTATTCACCTTGTGATGATGTCAGGTATTGCCAGCTATGCCTGGAGAAGTAGGACAGGGGCTGTGTAACATATGCCAGCATAGCTAGCTGGAGTTTTGTAAATAATTATATGTTATTTGTATATCAAACTGATTTGTGCAGGTGCTTGTGTTGAAAAATGTATTTATAAAGCTGATTGTCTTAAAATAATATACCAACATTAGGTCTTGGACAGAAAGAAAAATGCACCTGTATGTCAGACTGTATTGTAACTGTAGAAATTAACATATTGCAACAGAGGATACTAGAAGAGGAGGTTAATCTCAGTCCAGCTAAATTTGAAAAATAGTTTGAAATTAAATTACTTGGTAGGCCATAAAGACTCTATCTTACAGTTCTGATTGCAAGCAGAGATGAAATGTCTGTGAAAACAAGGAACAGGAATTTGTGTTGTATTGTCCTTAGCAGTAAACTAATTGCTACCCTGGAATGGTGGAAGTGTTGAAATGGTTTTCCGGCTTCCAGATGCTATAACATATCTTAGCAAAACTCTATCTGTGTATATGGTAACACATATGTGCAAGATTCTGGTTCAGTTTCTAGTAGTGGGGTTAGTATGTGAACCAAAAGTCAGATGCCCAGATGCTTTTGATGTCATTCTGTAATCCAGCACAAAATGAGTTTTAATACTAGATGAGATTGAAGTCTCAAGGCAGTTAGTTTTCGGAACCTGACAAAGAAGGAATACCACTCACCTATTTCATCTTGCCTTGCTTTAGTAAATAACCAGGGAATAGCAATTCTTGAGATCAGTCAGGAAAATATAGTGAGCTTAGTTAAGTACTGTTTTTCTGTATCTGAGTGAATCTGTCCATCTGTGTTATTTTAATATTTCCTGTGACTGAAACTCTGGTGTTTATTGTAAATAGATAGTATTTTCATGTTCTTTCATTATTTATTATTTAAACTTTTCATTGTGGCTGGTCTTTTAGAGAATTGTTTAAACTTTGACAGTACTTATATTTATTTGTTGACACGTTGGCCACTCCTGAAGGCCTTACTGCATTGGTCAAACAGTACCATTTGTATTAATATTAATTTCACTCATTATAACCGCATTGGTCAAACACTATCATTTGTATTAATATTAATTTCACTCAGCATAATTGGGTACCCTTTTAAGAGCATTTGAGTAGCTGGCTTTGGAGTGTCTGGTGGCAGTAACTAACTTATAGTCTGGGTAAAGGGTAGCAGAGTGTGTAAATCTGTGCTAGCCTTTCCCAAGTGTGACAGTGTGTGTGTGTGTGTGTGTGTGTGTGTGTGTGTGTGTGTGTGTGTGTGTATCGCAAATCAAATCTCAAAAAGTGTGTGTGTCAGCCACTTGAAGCAGAGACACAGAGCACTGGTTTCACAGAGAGGGTGTTGGAGGACCTGGCTTGGACACTCAGCTGAGGACTCATCTCTACAACTGTGCCATTGGGGAGACTTATTAGGGGTCTGTAAAGAGAGAGGGAAACCCAGACCGTGGACTGAGTGTGTTCCATGTGTACTCTTAAGGAAAAGTGTTACTGATGCAGAGAGCTGCATCTGGAAATACTGTGTACCTACATTATCTTTGTTCCAAGTGAATGCCCCTTAGCAGTGTCAGTGGTGAGGATTCAGGCTCCTTGATTACTGGCCCAAAGGAGGGGATGTCACACACCTTAAGAGTCTGGCAAAATAATTTACTAAATGAAAAAAAAAACATCAGTTTACTCATTTACTGTGTACTGCATTTTTACATATTCATGCATCACTTGTCTTTCTCATATGCTATAAGATAAATTACATTAATTTTATATACATTTATGTTTTAATATACAAAGTTAGTGGCACATGATTCTCACTGCACCTTTATGCTTCTGCCTGCTTATTAAGTATTACATCTATCATCATGTGATGATACAATTAGGAAAATGATCATTTAACTAAACAAACCTTAGAACACTGCAACAACCCTGACAAGTTACATCAGCAGTAGCATGTCAAGGATTGGGTTATCATTTCTGATTTATAGCCTCCTGGACACTACATTTCTTCCCATGTGTTTCACCCTAAGGGACAAATCTGCAGTCAGTTGGGAATAAATTCAACAATAAACCCTACCCCTACCATTGATTCATTCTGTATAGTATTATCCAAAATATTACTGTTTGTTGTACTATCTAATCCTTAGAGACTGTGCCTCATATGTTTCTTGCATTCCTGCGGTTCATATCTAAGAAGGCTCTCAGGCATGCTTCAGATTCTGTAGCTACTCTCAATAACCCTATAGATATTTTTCAGCTAATTAAGCAGAACTGATGGCATCAAGACTGTAGCCAGACACACTCAGTGTACATCACCAAGCACATTTTTCTGAGTATTTCCCAAAGACACTGTAGGTTACGGAAGAAAAAATGTATAGAACTGTCAAACTAGTTTAAGTTCACAGGACCAGATTTCGGATTGCCAAGCTTATGATGACATGGCCTTCAACAAACTTGATTGCCATAAACTTCATATTATTATTTCTAATTCCCGTGTGTGTGTGTGTGTGTGTGTGTGTGTGTGTGTGTGTGTGTGTGTGTGTGTGTGTGTGTGTGTATATGTGTATAAATGTCAAGCAGAGCGCCTCCATTGCCCTCTTCAAAAGGAACCTTGACGATTGGATGGGGGATAGGAAATTCACCCCGGGGATCACGTCAGTTGCCCTGCTAGACAGGGGTCCAGGGAAGTAAATATTGTGGGAAGAAATATCCAGGGAATTTTTAGCTTGTATAGGCCCTAGGGCTGATAGCCTAGTACCAACCTATGAACCTGTGTGTGTGTGTGTGTGTGTGTGTGTGTGTGTGTGTGTGTGTGTGTGCGTGTGCGTGTGTGTGTGTATATACATATATATATATATATATATATATATATATATATATATATATATATACACACATATGGGTCCACTTTGTAATTTCAAAATTCCACAATCCCGATGTTCTAAATACCAATGCTCAGATCTTCAAGATTGTGGAATCTCAAAACTTGTCAATGAAGATCGCCATAGAGAGGAACAGGAACATTACCGCTCTCTTTACTGTAGTGTGATCTCAGAGTTGGTATATTTAAGTTGTAGGGGGTGGAGATGGGGTGCAGAGGGGCTTGCCCCCTGCAGAAACTTGTTTCTTGATGTATTTTTGTTTTAGTTTTTTTTTTATTTTGAGTTTCCACAATCTTGAAGTTCTGAGCATTGATAATTAGAACATTGGGATTGTGGAATTTTGAAATTACAAAGTAGACCTATATATATATATATATATATATATATATATATATATATATATATATATATATATATATATATATATACACACACACACACACACACACACACACACACACAAGTGCGTGTGCACACACACACACACACACACACACACACACACAGCAAGATTAATTTCAAAGGATATTATACACTGGTTTCTTCTATTAATAATAGGAAGCTTATTCTATAACCTTGAAAGATGTGTAATAAATATTTCATTCTTTATTACTGATATTTATTTTCAGTATTAAATTCCCCTATCTAGTATTATCTCCCCTAGCAGTGCATTCTATACACATTCAAATAGAACTGGATGAGATGTTGCTTATAGACTAGGTAGAGGTCACTTCTTAGTAGCCCATGAGAAACAGATTAAAAAAAACTGTTTCTGAAGATTTTCTGAATTTTTTAAGTTTTCTAACCCTATTGTTCTAGTATGAAATTATTGTGGCTTTTCAAATTCCTTCAGGTTACGTGTTTGATGTGTACAAAACACAGTCCCCGGGATTCATGAATCTCGGCGCAAGGCCGGCGTAAGGTCTGCGCCGGCGGTGCAGTGAATAGCCGGCGCAGTAGCGCCATATGCATATTAATGAGAGTGCACCGCAACCACAGACACGTGCGTAGTGTACGTGAGCGAGCCCAGGTAGGATGCGTCTGGAGGCATGTCTAAGCCGGCATGAGGTGAGCAACCTAATGTGCTGACAGCCACGGTCCGCCCATAATAGTAATGGCAGCAGCCAGGTCCCGTGCAGAATGAAACGCACGTAGAGTATGCAGCATAGTACCCGTCCCAAATAAACGGAGAAGCAAATACAAGCCACGAAGGCTTAAGTGTACCCATCCAAGGAGCAAAGGATACGCATATGACCGCGTTTGTCCCACAATGCACCGTCAGTGGTTACACTCAGAGAAGGTGTACAGCAGCATGTCAGTGCACCGCACCGACATAGGAGCAGCGACTAAGGTCACCACCTGTCCCACTTTGGGTAGGGCAGTCTCTCTATGGGCAGTTGTGTCCCGAAAAAACGTATTAAAAATGGCAAATGTGCTAAGATTGTAGGACATAATGATATCCCGTATTTAATGTAATGGTAGCATGAATTGGTTATTTCTGTAACTGAAATACCTAAATGTCACAAGAAATAGAATAAGCAAGCAAATTGCCATAACAATAAGCTTTTACTTAGGCAAACAAGTGAAGTTCTATGCTATATAGTGACCGTGTGTATGTGTCGGCCTGTAAAGTCAGATGTGAGTCCCAGAAATATCCCAGCTTGGAAACTGGAAAAGGTGGCAACCCCAGTAGTGACATGGGCATGGTCACCAGGGTACCAGCTGTCCCAATGTGCCATGGACAGTCCCTGCTTGGACAGTTGTGTCCCTGCAACAATCGGAAAAATGGAAAATGACCTCAGATCCCCTGCCAAAAATATTCCCGCAATATACATGTAATAGTAGTATAAAACATATGCATTTGTATATGAAACACATACATGGCATAAGAATATGAATAAGGAACCCAAATGCTGACAGAATAAGCTTATAGTATGGCAAACAAGTGAAGTTCTGTCAACTGCACTTGCCGTGGGTATGTGTAGTCCTGCAAATTCCAAAGTTTCCACATAACATGCCTCACTATGGGCATTGGAAAAGGTGCCAACCATAATGGTCACAAGCAGTTGTGAGAGTACATAGCCGGGTAGCTGTGTCGACATAACAACAGTAAGGAATCAAGACACCTTAAACACAGGCAAACATGTGCATAGCAACATATCCCACACCCAGCAACGCTCTGTCGATACACTGGATGGCGATGTTGAATTGTAATATCCAGAAGCAGAACCCATGCATTCAGATGTAATACACAATAGCCTCATTGTACATGTCAGTCCCACCCATGTACACCTGTGCACCCTAACCTGCTAGCATCCGTGTGCAGCTATACACCCACACACAATGTGCATACCTGAAATGTGGTAAGATGTTTGTGTTAGGCAATGCCACGCGCCAACACGCACTTCACATGTCACCAACCCACCTCAGGTACAGATATGTAAATGGCTGCATGTGAATGTGTCTGCAGAATGTGTACATCCTGCATGTGGTATGTACCCGTCGAAACCATATAGGTTTGCATACGACACGGTGCACATAACTGTACACATGTGGACAAGTCGGGTTGTTGAACCACCGCATCGATGTTTAGCTATGCAGTGAAGTCGATCACATATAGCGGAACACGTGCCTATCAAACAGGACATCCTAACAGGGTGCTACAGGCAAAGAAGGGGAAGGTGGGACATCACATGTGGAGAGTAGCATTGCCGGACGGCCAAATACACACGGTCAAGGTAAAGGACGGAACAACATGCATATGGCCGGATGGATGTTGTTCAAAAATATATAGAA